>NC_069504.1:87007290-87314790 GCF_027579735.1 Bombina bombina | reverse complement strand
TCCCATCCCTCCCCCCTGTCTCAACCTTCATTGTCCTGGGTGTCGGATTGTCCTTCTCAGGCACAGCTGTAAGTATCATTCAAAATCCACATTATAAGATACTTAAAGGTACACTGAAGGAAAATTGTTTCTATTGTGATTCAAATAGAGCATGCAATGTTAATCAAATTTATAATTTACTACTCTTATGAATTATTCTTCATTCTCTTGCTATCTTTATTGAAACAAAGAAATGCCTAGAATTAATTTTAAATTGAAAATAATTGTGGACATCATTTCTTTATTGTTGGATGAATGTATCCATCAACCAGCAGGGACAACCAAAGTTTATAAACAAATATGGCTGCCCTATAAACCTACATTCTTGCATTCAAAATCTATCTAGAGAATTCTAACATTTAAAGAATATGTGTAATTTTGTCATATTTGTAATGTCATGCTCTATCTGAATCAGTCAATTAAATATTTAGGTTCAGTGTCCCTTTAATTTGATATCACTACATATACCAATCACCACTACTTGGATCCAACAATTTATGTACAAATGTTGATACATTATCTCTTGTCTAACCCAGTGGGAATGTAATTTCTTCAGGTTGCTATGTTTACACAGCTTGTCCTCAACGCCAAAATGTTTAAGGATAGGTGTGCCTACCACAGTATATGATTTCGGTCTGTCTGAATAACATATTTAATGTGTAAAGAATCAATTTAAACAAATTGATGTAAAGAATGATTTGTCTTTATGATGACAATGTATCTTTGCTTATTTTTTCGTCTATTGTGTAATTATCCTTAATATTTGATTTATTCTTTATTTTAGGCTGTGACTCAGCATGGCTCATGCTAGAAGGTATAGCACGAGTAGAGCAGGCCGTGTTGAGGAACGCAGCTGTCCTGAGAGGGATGAACGACACCATGCAGGCCCAGCTCCGGGTTCAGGATTTGACTCTGCGGCAGATCATGCTATTAAATTCAAGGCCTGAATCCGGAGCTGGACATGCACAGGACGATGAAGAGGATGACCAGTAAGTGGAGGATCTGGAGATGCTCCAAGGGCGCAGATAAGAATCCTCCGTCCAAATGTTGATGTTTTTGTTATAGTTGCCATTTGGCCTTTTTCTAAGTTTATTGTTGTGCCTGTTGCACTCTTTTACCTTGTCATATGTCTCCAATGGGGCTATGCTGGACCTTGGCAACTCTCTTCATGGACTGTGATGCACTGTGTTACCTTGTCATATGTCTCCAATGGGGCTATGCTGGCCCTTGGCAACTCTCTTCATGGACTGTGATGCACTCTGTTACCTTGTCATATGTCTCCAATGGGGCTATGATGGCCCTTGGCAACTCTCTTCATGGACTGTGATGCACTGTGTTACCTTGTCATATGTCTCCAATGGGGCTATGCTGGCCCTTGGCAACTCTCTTCATGGACTGTGATGCACTCTATTACCTTGTCATATGTCTCCAATGGGGCTATGCTGGCCCTTGGCAACTCTCTTCATGGACTGTGATGCACTCTGTTACCTTGTCATATGTCTCCAATGGGGCTATGCTGGCCCTTGGCAACTCTCTTCATGGACTGTGATGCACTGTGTTACCTTGTCATATGTCTCCAATGGGGCTATGCTGGCCCTTGGCAACTCTCTTCATGGACTGTGATGCACTCTGTTACCTTGTCATATGTCTCCAATGGGGCTATGCTGGCCCTTGGCAACTCTCTTCATGGACTGTGATGCACTCTGTTACCTTGTCATATGTCTCCAATGGGGCTATGCTGGCCCTTGGCAACTCTCTTCATGGACTGTGATGCACTGTGTTACCTTGTCATATGTCTCCAATGGGGCTATGCTGGCCCTTGGCAACTCTCTTCATGGACTGTGATGCACTCTGTTACCTTGTCATATGTCTCCAATGGGGCTATGCTGGCCCTTGGCAACTCTCTTCATGGACTGTGATGCACTGTGTTACCTTGTCATATGTCTCCAATGGGGCTATGCTGGCCCTTGGCAACTCTCTTCATGGACTGTGATGCACTCTGTTACCTTGTCATATGTCTCCAATGGGGCTATGCTGGCCCTTGGCAACTCTCTTCATGGACTGTGATGCACTCTGTTACCTTGTCATATGTCTCCAATGGGGCTATGCTGGCCCTTGGCAACTCTCTTCATGGACTGTGATGCACTCTATTACCTTGTCATATGTCTCCAATGGGGCTATGCTGGCCCTTGGCAACTCTCTTCATGGACTGTGATGCACTCTGTTACCTTGTCATATGTCTCCAATGGGGCTATGCTGGCCCTTGGCAACTCTCTTCATGGACTGTGATGCACTGTGTTACCTTGTCATATGTCTCCAATGGGGCTATGCTGGCCCTTGGCAACTCTCTTCATGGACTGTGATGCACTCTGTTACCTTGTCATATGTCTCCAATGGGGCTATGCTGGCCCTTGGCAACTCTCTTCATGGACTGTGATGCACTCTGTTACCTTGTCATATGTCTCCAATGGGGCTATGCTGGCCCTTGGCAACTCTCTTCATGGACTGTGATGCACTGTGTTACCTTGTCATATGTCTCCAATGGGGCTATGCTGGCCCTTGGCAACTCTCTTCATGGACTGTGATGCACTCTGTTACCTTGTCATATGTCTCCAATGGGGCTATGCTGGCCCTTGGCAACTCTCTTCATGGACTGTGATGCACTGTGTTACCTTGTCATATGTCTCCAATGGGGCTATGCTGGCCCTTGGCAACTCTCTTCATGGACTGTGATGCACTCTGTTACCTTGTCATATGTCTCCAATGGGGCTATGCTGGCCCTTGGCAACTCTCTTCATGGACTGTGATGCCCTCTGTTACCTTGTCATATGGCTCAAATATTCCTTATTTTTACAAGATTATTTATAAACGTTGTTGATGTTTTCTTACATACTAATAAAAGACATGTCATTGCACGATTCTTTGTCCTCATTCTTCATTTTATTTATTGGAAGCTCTAGTTTATCTGGTTGATCCTTAAAGGGACCTACCAAAAATAATGGATTTTCAAGACTCATATATGTAATACAATTGTAAATGACTTTAAGATTAACATCTCCAATGTAATTTTATTATTTGTCTTTATATATTTTTCTCAAAGCTTTATCATTGCATGATTATGATTAGCATAGTAATTCTTTTATATATGTATATATAGATTGTTATTTGTGTATATATGTATATTTCAATTTTCACATCCATGTGTGTATTTAGAAACTCTGCATGAATTGATGCACCTTTAACAAATGATCTGAGGATTGATACAATGATATAATCCCTGTAAAGGGTTCATTTTATTGAAATAGTATTGTCTATGTGTATCCTCTTTTTAAAAACAAAATAATGTCCCTTTAAGTGATGGTGAGCACAATTGTTAATGAATGTATTTCCATTTCTAAAGCGTTTTTGTCCTTTTTACATGAACAAGGACATATAATCTTATTAATAAACAATCTTATTGTAATGTTGACAGCACATGTATTTCATTTTCAATTCTATCTTATTGTAAAAGTGTAACCAAATAAATCTCTGTGTGTAATGCGCATATTTTAGATGATGAATATTTTTTAACAAATATGTTAACAAAATACTTCTCCTCCCATATATGGCTATAGGTAGGCTGACCATATTTCAACTTGAATAAATGACACGTTTGATCAATACATGTGTCATTATTGTTATTCCAAAACAATCTAAACATATCTTAAAACATCAATGGCATATGTATTTCTCATGTGTATCTTTTAAATGTTAAAGATATACACCATAGGCTGAAACGTACGTCTGGGGTTTTGCTGTTTCTCTCGTTCAGAGAAGAATTGCCTGGTATTTCGGGGCTGGACTGTACTGTGAAGTCAGGATCAGACTGATATGCTTCAGGAAAGTTTTTCTCTGTGAAAGGCACATGTTGAGCAAAAAGAGGCTGCTTCTTGGGTGGTAACTAGCCATAGAACAAGCTATTATGCTATTGTTCGTTTCCAGGTTGAGCGCTTCTCTCTTTTTATTTATGCAAATTATGACATTTTGGGAAGTCTCCCTAAGTGTGATGCGGGAATCCAGACGTGGACCCGTTGCTCAGTGTGCCTAGAGGGATATGGCTGCACCTCACTGACGAGGCCCACAATAGGCTGAAACGTACGTCTGGGGTTTTGCTGTTTGTCTCGTTCAGAGAAGAATTGCCTGGTATTTCGGGGCTGGACTGTACTGTGAAGTCAGGATCAGACTGATATGCTTCAGGAAAGTTTTTCTCTGTGAAAGGCACATGTTGAGCAAAAAGAGGCTGCTTCTTGGGTGGTAACTAGCCATAGAACAAGCTATTATGCTATTGTTCGTTTCCAGGTTGAGCGCTTCTCTCTTTTTATTTATGCAAATTATGACATTTTGGGAAGTCTCCCTAAGTGTGATGCGGGAATCCAGACGTGGACCCGTTGCTCAGTGTGCCTAGAGGGATATGGTTGCACCTCACTGACGAGGCCCACAATAGGCTGAAACGTACGTCTGGGGTTTTGCTGTTTCTCTCGTTCAGAGAAGAATTGCCTGGTATTTCGGGGCTGGACTGTACTGTGAAGTCAGGATCAGACTGATATGCTTCAGGAAAGTTTTTCTCTGTGAAAGGCACATGTTGAGCAAAAAGAGGCTGCTTCTTGGGTGGTAACTAGCCATAGAACAAGCTATTATGCTATTGTTCGTTTCCAGGTTGAGCGCTTCTCTCTTTTTATTTATGCAAATTATGACATTTTGGGAAGTCTCCCTAAGTGTGATGCGGGAATCCAGACGTGGACCCGTTGCTCAGTGTGCCTAGAGGGATATGGCTGCACCTCACTGACGAGGCCCACAATAGGCTGAAACGTACGTCTGGGGTTTTGCTGTTTCTCTCGTTCAGAGAAGAATTGCCTGGTATTTCGGGGCTGGACTGTACTGTGAAGTCAGGATCAGACTGATATGCTTCAGGAAAGTTTTTCTCTGTGAAAGGCACATGTTGAGCAAAAAGAGGCTGCTTCTTGGGTGGTAACTAGCCATAGAACAAGCTATTATGCTATTGTTCGTTTCCAGGTTGAGCGCTTCTCTCTTTTTATTTATACACCATAGCTATAGTTAAAGGGACAGTCAAGTCCGAAAAGATGATTCATTATTTCGTGACATTCCTAGATAGCAATCTACACACATACTAGTTACTAAAATATAAATAAGTTTCTTATTGATATGCCAAGCTGTCAACTGAGTCCTTGTATTGGCTGCGGTTTTTCAGCGATCTCGGATACGCCATGTTGCTTAAGACGTCACCTGCCAGGCTGTCCAATGATTCCTTGTATTGACTGACGTTCTTACGTGATCAAGAATGTGCCTTTTATTGGATTGCGTTTTGACGCGATCAAGGATGCGCCTTTTTTGGTTTGCGTTCTTACGTGATCAAGAATGTGCCTTTTATTGGATGGCGTTTTGACGCGATCAAGGATGCGCCTTTTTTTTGTGTTCTTACGTGATCAAGAATGTGCCTTTTATTGGATGGCGTTCTTACGTGATCAAGGAAGCGCCATGTTAATTAAGACGTCACATGCAAAGGTAAAAAAACGTCTGATTGTATTACGTAGTCCCGCAATATTTGTTTGTGCACGTTAAACACGTTTGTGAATGAAGCCAGTTTTAAAAACCTTGCGAATATGGATTTTTTGCATCATGTTACATTGTTGACCCGTAGCTGATAAAGACCACCACATTCTCTTTTGTTGGATGTCTGGTTGAATAAACGAACGAAAGCAAAATGTTTTCATGCATATGATATTTCGAGGCAAGTGCAAATCTGTATAGTCCATGTTGTTTAATATGTTTGTCAACAATATGTTCCTTTTTCTGAAAAATGACTGTTGTGTTTAATGTTAAAGATATCTAATTCATAAATATGCGCTATTGTGTTAGAATCAAGTAATCAATATGCATTTATCTTTATCATATGCTAAATATATATACTTCTTCTAAATGTAATTTCGTTGTATATTTTATTAAAGGTTCATTAGACACTCACATTATAAATCAAATCTTTTAATTTATTCTCTAGTTAGATAGTCCATTGTTTAAAAAATACACGTTTCATTTTGCTTCTGTTCAAATAAAATGTAAGTAATTTTCAGACTCCTCGCCAAGCCTCTAAGTTTCATGTGAGTACCATCTCCAGCTTTCTCCTGTTTTGTGTATGATGGTGTATTGTCTTGTTTTATGTTTGTAATGGGGGTTCATCTATATTTTCAATAGAGCTAACCCGATTTTCATTGAAAGTGTTTAAAGCTTTGTAATATTGATATCAGTAGATGTTAATCTTGTTGTTTCTAGTAGTGTCTATTACATACAGTTCTGTTAAAAATATAGTATACTGTCCCTTTAATGCAAATGTTTATTTTTGTATCATGTATGTGTTCCACATTGGTTAATCTCCAAATATATTATTGTTAGCATATTTTCACCCCCCACTCCTAAAAGGACTTTAAACCATATTCATTGTTAAAACAAATGTCTTTATAAAAATAAATTAACACAATAATGTCTCTTTAAGAAAATAGACTTTATTTAACACGTCAATATAAATCTGATTTCCAAATGTATTGTTTGAACAAGTACATGTAGATATACCAACAATCTTCAAATATATGTTAGCATATGTAATTTTGTTAAAGGGACAGTTTAGAAAACAAATAATGTTTTGCATTATTCTAAAAGTCAATTTTGTAATATCAATGATATCAAATGTTTCTCACCAATTAATCATTTGTCTGTGTTTATTTTAATTTGCGAGCTAAACCTATGAGGTTTGTGTGCTCATTTCTTCGAGCTTGAAGAGTGCATGTAATCATTATACAATTTGACCACTAGAGGGCATTTGGATAGCATTTGTATATGTAAAACCTTGTGCTCATACAGCATATTATTTACCATGTATTGATCATTGATATCTAAAATGTTGTTATGTCAGAACAACAAATAAGTGGTCATTTTTCATAGTCATAGATACAAGGGTAAGCACATAAGTCACACGTATTTCTCCATGTTTTGTTGTTTCCAACTTGATAATGTGTAATACAGTGTTTTCTTTGTAATCAATAATTTTCTGACTGTCCCTTTAAGCTGTGTTATTGGCATTCAAACAGTAATATGCCATCATGGATAATTGTAATGGTAATTTTGTTTGCGATTCGGGAAACAGTTTGGACATCACATCACAGAAACCAATCAATATCATGAACAAGGATAGGTATGTGATGATGTGGTTTTCACACACTTATAACCCACACTCTGCAAACAATCTGCCTCCATGGACCCGGTCCCATAGAAGTAGATTATATACAGAGTGTGGTCCACAAGTGTATGAAAACCACATCATCACATACCTATCCATTACACATTAAATAAAAAAAACATTAAACATGAAAACAAATACTTACTTCCTCTTCCTTCCCCTCTTCCCACGGGGCTGAGGCTCTGGGAGGGGCAACTGCCGACTCTGACGAGTTCTTCTTGGAGATGTTGTGGGAAGAGTGGAAGGAAGAGTACTGGGATGACCAAGGTGAGGAGGAGAAGATGGCTGAGGAGGAGAAGATGGCTGAGGAGGAGAAGATGGCTGAAGAGGAGAAGATGGCTGAAGAGGAGAAGATGGCTCGGCAGGAGGAGATGTCCCGGCAGGAGAAGATGGTCCGGCAGGAGAAGATGGGCTGGCAGGAGAAGATGGGCCGGCAGGAGAAGATGGCCCAGCAGCAGGAGGCCCAGCAGCAGGAGGCCCAGCAGCAGGAGGCGGACCAGGAGGCAGACCAGCATGCGCCTCCCGGAAAAAAATTAAACATTTCTTGGTGTAGATTAATGATTCTGTTTTGCCCTTGTTCTATTCTATTAAGTATGTTTATTATTTGGTTTTGGCCTTCAATTATTTGGTTTTGTCCATCAAGAATTCAAGTTCGGCCTTCGATATTTTGTATCCGGGAGTTACGCATCTGGTCTATGTAGTCCAGTAGAACCCGCACCTCCACTATTTCCTCTTGTTGTGCTTGGCGGGGTACCCGTGCACGGCGGGGTGCCCGTGCACGGCGGTGTGCGGGTCCTTGAGGGGCCTCTGGTTCCGCGGCCTCCTCATCTGCTTCCGTGCCCTCTTCATCACGGGGGGCCTCTTCCCTCCGAAGTGGAAATTCCTCCCCACCACTCTCATCCCGGGGAGATGGAGGAGGCTGTATTTGTTGGGCTGCCTCCTCCCCAGACTCTGTATATTTTAAAAAATAAAAATTGTATATATTAGCATATTTGCAAATGAAGCTTTAAATTACTTAGCTTACGATACAATTACAAATGCAGAATCATTAATCCACTTTGAAATCTAACAATCAATACAATTTCCGCATTTTCTAAACCGTGTTTGCGATATCTCTGGTCAATCTGAATGTTTTAGCGTTTGTTTTCAGTCTGTTTAAATGCACACCTAACCTATAGCCTAGATACTGATGTAACCGCAAAGTAATTGAATGCGTGTAAACAATGTTATAGCATTAATCTGATCCTTAAAGGGACATGAAACCCAATGTTTTATCTTTCATGATTTAGAAGCATACATTTATAATCAACTTTCTAATGTACTTTTCTTATCTAATTAGCTTCATTCTCTGGATATTCTTTGCTGAAAAGCATATCTAAATATGCTTAGAAGATGCTAATTGTTAGCTGAATATTGCTGCCTCCTGTGATTGTTTCACCGTGTGCATGGCTATTTCTTCATTAAAATATATCTCAAGAATGATTCAAATTAGGTAATATAAGTACATTTGAATGTTTTGTCAAATTGTATTTGCTACCTCAATCATGAAAGTAAAGGTTTGCGTATAGTGTCCCTTGAAATACATTTGTATGTGAATTTATTCTTCAATGAGCTTACTGTCAGATGAGAATGGCAAGTTCCCGGTATCAATTCCTCCGATACCGACTACATCCACCTCGGAGATGCTGGGCCGCAACATTTCCTCCAATCGGCAGTACTCGATTTCCAGGGCAGGGCCGCCACCGGTTCCTGCGGAATGTCGGGCCTCCAGGCTTAACTTTTTCTTGAGATCCATCTTACAGTCCCGGTAGCGATGTTTTATAGAGTTCATATCTCTGTTCCGGCCACCCACTGCATTGACTGCATTCCTTATTTCATTCCAGAGCCTCCTCTTCTCAGTCGGGGTAGTCTTCTGGTGCTGCAGCCTCCTATACCTGGCCATATAGGCCTCTACGAGGGCCTCCTTCTCCTCCATCGAAAACCTCGCCTCCCTAGTCGCCTTGGCCTTCCCCTGTGACGATGCCCTCTGTTTCCCGGACTGTGAAGCCCTACTCTGTCCGCCACTGGGCCCAGCCACTTGTTCATCTTGAACCAAGTGGCTGGGTCCACCCACCGCTTCCACCCCCGCTTCCTGCCCCCCTTCCTGCCCCCCTTCCTGCCCTGTTCCTGTCCCCCTCCCTCTCCTCCCCCCTCTACCTCTCCCCTGCCTGCCCTCCATCTGTTCCCTAAACTAAACCCCAAATAATCAAACAAAAAGTGAGTGTGATGAAATGAAAGGGGGTCAAAATAAAGAACTAAAAAGACAAAAAAAGTGCTGAAAGTGTGAGAGGGATCTAAAAAAACTAAGAGGGTAAGGAGTATTTAAATAAACCAAAAGAAGAAGAAGACTAAAAGGAGGATATGTAAACTAAATGTAACTAGGGGATGGGTATGGGGTATGGGATAAGAGTAAATGGGATGAAAGGGAATGGGACTACAGGGAATGGGGTATGGAGTGTAGTATGAGGGGGTATGGGGTATGGAGTGTATGTAGTGTTATTGATAAGTGTATGTATGTATTGAATGTGTTTGCTTGTAAATGTGTTAAGTGTACAGAAAAATCACTCGCTCGCTAACTCTACTACTACTAATTCTCACTAACACACTACTACTAATTCTCACTAACAAACACTCCCACTAACTCTCACTAACTACCACTACCACTAACTCACGCTCCCACTAACTGACTCACACTAGCACTAACTCTCACTAACAACTCTCACTAACAACTCCCACTACCACTAACTCACTCACGCTCCCACTAACTGACTCTCTCCCACTCCCACTAACTCCCACTAACTCACTCACGATAACACTAACAACTGACTCTCTCACGCTAACACTAACTCACTCACAATAATGCACAAACTCTCTAATCTTAAACCTCCAATCTCCAAAGACCCACCAGCAACACAGTCAAAGAAGCCATGCTTGTGTGGTGCTTATATACCCTGTGTAAATGTTTAATGATGTACCAATTTCGTTGTAAATTGTGTTCAGGTGTGCTTTATTAGCAATTAATATTAGTGCAATGTGTATTAGTTGAGTGAATTTGCGCATGCTCATTTTGAGTTAGTATTTGTGGAATGTGTAGAATGCGATGATGTCATAGTGGTCGTTTTCTATAACATTGTCCAATAGTATTCTGTTTAAATGTGAATTTGCGATGGTGTGGTATTAGTGAAGTGTTGTATATGTATGTTTGTCCTAATATATAGTGATATTGAATGCGATTATTTTTCTAGTGTATGTATATATTTTTTATTCCTTGTTGTTATTTTGCGAATTTCTTAAAGTATATGCGTATTCTCCGTATTAAATTTTATTAAAAATCCCCCCGCTTGTGAATGTGTAATGCTTCTGTGCTTTGTTGATTGATTGTTGTTGTGACATTTGCAGCGTGTTATTGTTGTGCATGATGTGGTATGCGTCATATGACCGAGCTGTGCGTATTTCTCGCGAGATCGAGTGTTAGGTGAAAAAAGCTATTTTTTTGCTTTTCCATTGATCTCTATGGGAGACTGTCTAGCGCGGGCAGTATTCCGCGTGTGACATACACGCGTTAGGAGCATCATTAGATGGTCTTTTTTGAACTCTAAATACCAGAGTCAAACAATGCCGTGCGTTAGACATAAACCACGCGTAGCGTTAGCAGGCCATCTACCGCCAAACTCCAAATCTAGCCGTTGGGAAGTTGACAACTTGTAGATAATGGTTAGTGGTAAAATCAAGTTTTCCTCCTATGTACCAGAAAACCAAAAGGACAAATTGGATCAGTGATATCTTCTGGTGCCAGAATCTAAAGATTCCTGGAGCATGGCGCAGAAGTGTTTGTAGAAAGGTCTTGCCTTGAACACAAAAATCATCCAAAGGGAACTTCTCTATGTTGACTATTAGATAATGAGAGTTTAGGTTTCTGAAGAAGGGAAGGAAATAGTATAGGAAGAATAAGATACATGATGATCATAGAAGTGGCTATTAAGTTTATCAAGAGGATTATTCTTAGATTGCCATAAAAAAATCAATGACTGAATATAAAATAGAACATGGAAAAGCAATCAAAACTGTTTTAATAAACTACCCAATATTTATTGACTTCTTTAACAGACCCTTATTCATATTTTAACTGAAAATAGGAATCACTTTTCAAATGCATAGAAGGTTAAACAGTCTTAAGTGTACCTATATAGCTCAACTCTTTAATTCTGTAGTTTCCTATATCACACTAGTAATTCAACATTTTTATATGAAAATAATGTGGAATGCTAACAGATGGTACAAAAGTATTGACCATACTCTCATTTCTAACTTCCCATGACCTATGTTTTCTACAGGACCACTGCAAACAAGAGCAAATAGTGTATTTGTATTAATATTTTACATTATTTTCATTAAACTTTACAACATCTTTAAACATATTTATTTTCAAAGTGATCACTGCTTGTGATGTCCATTCATATTATTCACTCATTTTGCTTATGTGTCTAAGTAAACTCACCTCATGGAATGCATTTCTGCTGTAAAGAAAATATATCTTTATTCACACAGCCTGCCAAAAATTAGACAGAACACTGCCTATGACCTAGTTTTGTGAAACTCAGATGTGTTATGTTATGGTCTGTACTGTGTCAAGTTTTCTTGCAGAATTTAGAAACTATAGATCATCTTCTAAAGCAGATATGTCTAAATCTTTTGTGGAGTGAGCCAAATTACTTTTAGATTTCCATGTAGATGTGCTGGATACATAACAAATCAATGTACTGTAGTATTACAATTTTGAACATCCACTCTTTATCCCCCTGCATGACACAATGCTAGTTCCCAGTCTTGTGGAAGAAAAGGAGCCAGCATACATTTTCAGATTACCAAAAATGGAAGCCTCACCACAATTAACCTTTATTTTTAACTACACACCATAAAAAAACCCTAATTTGTATCTCTCATCCACAACCCTCACCTTTTTTGGGAGTCCTACTGACGATTAACCCCCAAGCACGTCCGCAGGTAATCTATTTATCCTAACCATGGCCCTGTCAATGTTAAACCAAACAATACTACCTAATTTCGCTCCTTGGCTCTAGCCGCAATCACAACCCAGGCCCTCTAGCCAATTTCCACCACCATAATATGTCTTCAATATCATGTGTTGGTCACCTAGTCTGCCCCTTATTAACCATTATTGCCCACCAGTCAATTTTGTGAAGAATCTTTATTCCTGAGCTTATTATGGACAACAGCAATAAATGCCTTTACAGGGATTCTAAAATCAAAATAAAACTTTGATTATTTAGATAGTGTATGCAATTAAAAAAAAATCCATTATTAAAATGTGTACAATCTTTTTAAATGCACACTTTCTGTGGCACTAGCTACAACTGAGCATTATAAAAATGTCACAATATATATGTATCTGTATTTTGTGTTTGACTGATGGCTGTCACATGATATAGGGGGCAAGGGAAATGGAAGCAGGTTTGAAATTTGTCAGAAAATGATTTACTGCTCATTTCAAATTTAGTGTGCATTTTCTTTTTGTTATGTATTTAGTGATTATGCATTTCTTCTGTATTCAATGGTTCTTAAAAGCAGTGTCCATGCATCTTTCTAACTTTCTTCTATTCTTCTAAATCCTTCTATTTATAAATAATATATCTATCTTCAGAAGGTTAATCATAATAGCCAATCAGGATTGAGCATTGGTAGCTTACAGTCAAGACTAACCCACCTACTTAGATAATTCTGATTTATTCATTTCACACCAAGATCAAGTCTCAAAAATGTCTGATACAGAATTAAAATTGATCTCTAGTCTTTACACAGCAATGCATCACTTTAACAAATCACCATATTTTTTTTTCTGCAGCCTGTGGAATTTTGATTAAAATAAAGCAAAATGTGGTCTTCACTTCATGTTTTGATTATTTTGAACAGTTTTGATAATGAAAGGATAAAGGACTGAACAATGGAATATTTTCTATTCAGCTCAAAACTATATGTTAACCCGTTGATGTCTTATTTTTTATGTTTTCCATTACTCGTATTCTGGAAAACTAAAAAAAGAAATGTATTTAAGGGGATATGAAACCCAAAAATGTGATTTGCTATTCAGACAGAGCACACTATTTTTTTTTAAGTAATTATTAATTTTACTAATTAATTTAATTTATAAAATGCTGCTATATTCCATAGAGCTGACTACAAGAAAACACAGCTTACAAAATCAAAGTCCGTCAGCGCCCGTCCACGCCCCGACAGCACCCAACGCCATGAACTTTGGCTCCAGAAACTGCCGCCACTATGACGCCAGCACCCTCCACTGCTCAACACCAGCAGATCGTCCCCCTGCCACCACGCATCCCCGACCAACACCTTCGGACCTTTCACCTGCCACAACTGCTCCTTCAACCCCACTCCGGACCACAACCCAACCAACTAACCCACCGAAAAACAGCCACACTTACCCCAACTGCATCCCCCTCTAAACCCCCCTTCCATCCACAAGAATGCCCTCAAAATCTGGAACCTGCTAGACTCCACCTCCCCAGAAGTTGCCTTCCTCACCGAGACCTGGCTGAACCCTGCATCAGCGCCGGGTGACTGCATTACCCGACAGCTACAAGATCTGCCACAAAGACCACAGCAACTGACCTGCAGGAGGCATCACCATCATTTACAAACACACAATCCAAGTCAAAACCAGCTCACCAGGCCTAGAACACCTACACTTCAAGATCCAGGTCAAACCCAACACCACCCTTCGCGCCACTCTCATCTACAGACCTCCTGGACCTCATCCCGCCTTCTGCGACTCTATCACTGACCACATCGCACCCCAAGGAGCTGTTCTCAGTCGTCAAGGAATTCTCTAAACGCAACAGCGACACCACCAACATCCCACCCTCCCAGGACCTCTGCAATACCCTCACTGCACACTTCCACCGCAAGATCCTCAACATCTATGACAGTTTCATGCCTCTATCACCCACCCCCCTATATCCAATAATGCCCCTCTCAAATTCGCCCCCCACACCAAACACGGACTTCCTGTAGCCCCCTCACCACAGAAGACACCCTCAGAATCATGAAATCCATCCACTCCAGCTCACCCTCAGACCCATGCCCCCATCACATATTCAACAAAGCAAGTGACACCATCGCCCCTGAACTCCGCCGCACCATCAACTGCTCCATCAAAACCGGCACCTTCCCGGATGCCTGAAACGGAACTGAAACCCCTGCTGAAGGAACCCTCGGCAGACCACAAGGACCCAAATATCTACCACCCCATCTCACTACTCCCCTTCCCGGCCAAAGTCATAGAGAAGTCCATCAACTTGCAACTTATTGACCACATTGAGGCCAACCACACCCTGGACCACTCCAAATCTGGTTTCAGAAGCAACCAAAGCACTGAAACCACCCTCCTCGCCACCACAGATGACATCAACGCCATGCTTGACTGAGGAGAAACCGCCGCCCTCATCCTCCTAGACCTCTCAGCAGCTTTTGACACTGTCGACCACAACACCCTCTGCACCCGCCTACACAACGCTGGCATCCGCAACAAAGCCCTGGAATGGATCACCTCCTTCCTCATGGGCAGGACCCAGAAAGTCAGACTTCCGTCCTTCTCCTCCAAACCCACACCAGTCAACTGCGGTATACCGCAAGGCTCTTCGCTGAGCCCCACCCTCTTCAACATCTACATGGCCCCTCTTGCCACCATCGTCCGACGCCATGACCTCAACATTGTCTCCTACGCCCACGACACCCAGTTAATCATCTCACTCACCCGAGATTCCACCACCTCCAAAAAGAACATCCACGAAGGCCTGACAGCAGTCGCCGCCTGGATGAATGACAACTGGCTCAAACTGAACACAGACAAAACCGAAGACCTCCTCCTCAGACCCAATAAATCCACATGGGATGACTCCTGGTGGCCCACAGCACTCGGTCAACCTCCAACCCCAACTGACCATGCACAAAATCTAGGCTTCATCCTGGACTCCTCACTCTCCATGGACCGACAATTCAATGCCATCACCTCAACATGCTTCCACATTCTCCACCTGCTACAAAAAATCTTCAAGTGGATCCCTACCAAAACCAAGAAAACAGTCACCCACGCCCTCATCAGCAGCCGCTTGGACTATGGCAACGCACTCTATGCAGGCTCCACAATCAAACTCCAAAAGAGACTCCAATGTATCCAGAATGCCTCAGCCAGACTCATCCTCAACATCCCTCTCCAATTCCACATCACCCAACACTTAAGGAACCTTCACTGGCTCTAAATCAACAAGAGAATCACCTTCAAGCTCCTTACCCATGCTTTAAAGGCCCTACACAATATCAGACCTGAATACATTGACCACCGTGTAAATTTCTACACCACCACCAGACAACTTCGATTGGCCAACCAAGCACTTGCAGTCATCCCCCGCATCAGCAAATGCACAGTGGGCAGAAGATCCTTCTCCCACATGGCAGCAAATACATAGAACACCCTCCATCTGCACCTCAGACAATCCACCTCCCTTACAAATTTCAGAAAGGACCTCAAAACCTGGCTCTTCAACTGAACACCCATCCCCTCCCCCTATCCGCTTTCCCTTAGCGCCTTGAGACCCTCATGGGTGATTAGTTTGAGCTATATAAGTACCCAATATATAGAAATAGATAGATAGATAGATAGATAGATAGATAGTCTGGTGATAAAATCCTGATACAGCAAATATTAATATTGACCTAATACAAATATTTACAAAATAAGGAAGGTTATATCCTGAAGGCCTTGCAATCTGCATCATTTGATTTAAAAACCCTCCCAAAAATTTAACATATAAAATATACCCACTTTATGTAAAATTGAACACATCATAATTTATTGTACCAAGTATATTATTAAAGGAACATTAAACCTTAAAATTACAGTCACGTTAAAATGTTTAATTATTCATCATTAAGAATATTTGTGATATATTGGGGTAGATTTACTAAAGGTTGAGCGGACATGATTTGCAAATCATGTCCGTTTGACCTTGCTAAATGCGACAGCATTTGACATTGCACAAACATTTCTTGTGAAATGCTTGTACAATGCCGCCCCCTGCTGGTGGAGAAGTTAAGGAGCAGCGGAATTACAATAGACCAGAAACAATGAGGCATTGATGCAGCGCCCGCTGCTTGTTAAATCAATCCCATTATGTTATCCTGAAGTTTATCTCAGAATGTTGTAGTGTTTTCACTTGTTCCAGAAGGGCTGTAGTGCAGTCCTTGAAATACAGAACCCTGGCATTTATTAACTCTTCACAGTTGTGACTGGTTGATATGGACGTCCCTAATTGGTTTATAGACGTCCCTAATTGGTCACAGAAAACAAAGTAAAATAAATAATATTAAAGGGTGTGTCCAGGCCAGGTCTGAATAATTTAAACACAAAAACATAGATTTAAATGCTTTTTTTTTTAAATGTGTTTTGCATAAGATCTTTTGTAATGCAAATTATTCTTGATGCATCAATAAAAAAATAAAAAATAAATAAACTTTAAAGGGTTAGTCTAGTCAAAATGAAACTTTCATGATTCACATAGAGCAGGCAAATTTAAGCAACTTTCTAAGTTACTCCTATTGTCAATTTTTCTTCGTTCTCCTGGAATCTTTATTTGAATGTAAGCATAGGAGTCTGCCCATTTTTGGTTCAGATCCTGAGTAGCACTTGCTGATTGGTGGCTAGATTTAGTCATCAATCAGAAAGTGCTACTCAGGTTCTGAACCAAAAATGGGTCGACTCCTATGCTTACATTCCTGCTTTTTCAAATAAAGATACCAAGAGAATGAAGAAAAATTGATAATGTGAAATAATTAGAAAGTTGCTTATAATTGCAGGCTCTATCCGAATCATAAAAGTTTAATTTTGACTAGACTATCCCTTTAAATTTCTGTATCCATACTATCTTTTACAGAAAAATCTGACACCTAGATTACGAGTTTCGCGTTAGAGACTGTGCGGTGCTAACGAGCAGTTTATGCTCACCGCTCACTTACAGACAGCACTGGTATTACGGGTTTTTACAAACCAGACAATTTGCATCAGCCAATAGGATTTTTTCTACCTTAATTCCGATTGGCTGAAAGAATTCTATCAGCCAATCCGAATTGAAGGGACGCCATCTTGGATGACGTCATTTAAAGGAACTTTCATCCCAGAAGAGCCGTCGGATACTCTGCGTCGGATGTCTTGAAGATGGACCCGCTCCGAGCCGGATGGATGAAGATAGAAGATGCTGTCTGGATGAAGACTTCTGCCCGTCTGGAGGACCACTTCGCCCGGCTTGGATGAAGACTTCTCCCGGCTTCGTTGAGGACTTTGGCCAAGTTGGATGAAGACTTCTCCCGGTAAGGTGATCTTAAAGGGGTTAGTGTTAGGTTTTTTTAAGGGGGTATTGGGTGGGTTTTAGAGTAGGGTTGGTTGTGTAGGTGGTGGGTTTTAATGTTGGGGGGATTTGTAATTTTTTTTTACAGGTAAGAGAGCTGATTACTTTGGGGCAATGCCCAACAAAAGGCCCTTTTAAGGGCTATTTGTAATTTAGTGTAGGGTAGAGCTTTTTTTATTTTGGGGGGTGGTTATTTTGTTAGGGGGATTAGATTAGATGTAATTAGTTTAAAAATCTTGTAATTTGTTTATTATTTTCTGTAATTTAGTGGGGGGGGGGGTTGTACTTTAGCTAATTTTATTTAATTGTATTTAATTTATTTTTATTTTATTTTAAAAGTAATTTAATTATAGTGTAGTGTTAGGTGTTATTGTAACTTAGTTAGGTTTTATTTTACAGGTACTTTTGTATTTATTGTAGCTAGGTAGTTATTAAATAGTTAATAACTATTTAATAACTATTGTACCTAGTTAAAATAAATACAAACTTGCCTGTAAAATGAAAATAAACCCTAAGATAGCTACAATGTAACTATTAGTTATATTGTAGCTAGCTTAGGGTTTATTTTATAGGTAAGCATTTAGTTTTAAATAGGAATAATTTAGTTAATTATAGTAATTTTTATTTAGATTTATTTAAATTATATGTAAGTTAGGGGGGGTAGGGTTAGACTTAGATTTAGGGGTTAATAACTTTAGTATAGTGGTGGCGACGTTGGGGACGGCAGATTAGGGGTTAATAAATGTAGGAAGGTGTCGGCGATGTTAGGGACGGCAGATTAGGGGTTAATAATATTTAACTAATGTTTGCGAGGCAGGAGTGCGGCGGTTTAGGGGTTAATATATTTATTATAGTGGCGGCGATGTCCGGTTCGGCAGATTAGGGGTTAAAATTTTTTTTTTAGTGCTTGCGATGTGGGGGGGGGGGCCTCGGTTTAGGGTTTAATGGGTAGTTTATGGGTGTTAGTGTACTTTTTAGCACTTTAGTTAAGAGTTTTATGCTACGGCGTTGTAGTGTAAAACTCTTAACTACTGACTTTAAAATGCGGTACCAGTCTTGACAGGAGAGGGTCTACCGCTCACTTTTTGGCAGACTCGTAATACCGGCGCTTTGCAAGTCCCATTGAAAAAAGAGAATACGCAATTTACGTAAGTGTATTTGCGGTATTTCCAAGTCTGGCCAAAAAAGCGAGCGGTGAGCCTGTACCTTCAAGACTAGTAATACCAGCGGGCGTTAAAAAGCAGCGTTAGGACCTCTTAACGCTGCTTTTTTAACCTAACGCACAACTCGTAATCTAGCCGTGAGTTTGCAGGCTATACTTGTTCTGCCATTTTTTATGTAAATAAATGAATAAATATGTGGAAAAAAAGAATTTGTTATTTATAGTATTACATAATAATATCTGCCAGTAAAATATGCTAAACCTACATTATAATAGACAGAGTGTATATGTGGGCGTATTTGCTTATGTGTGTACATGCAGTAAACTATAGGGATAATTTCAAATTGTGTATGTATAATTTTGTGTATTTTTCATTACATTTACCCAATACTTCTGTTAAGTACATTTATCTAATCCCTATATAGGTTTGAATAAACACTTTATGAAATGTATTAGAAGTTTTTTTTTAAAATACAATACACTATTTATGAGAACATAAAAACCTTTCTACTTCAGTGAACAATAAAATTAAGAGCTGATCTTTTCTGCCAGTATTATTTATTGCTATATTAATCCATAATGTGTTTGTACCAGGTCATGCCACTGAGAAAAAATGTTTCTTATAGAAGTCAGATTGAAAAGTACAAATCATGAATACCAAATGGAGACCTAAGTACACTTCAAACAGTTAGACATATGGATTGTATTACACAATGTGAATGATCTTACTTATGTAATAAAGTTTGGGAAGTATTGCTGAATAACTTTGTTGTTAATGTCCTTATAGAAAAATGACACTTAAAAAGAAAAAAGGACTTCAAGATTAAAGTATATTGACCTCTTCACCTAAGGCAGTGACTTTTGAGAGGAACTTGCATATGATCTGGAAGCATGTATATGATATCAATCTGTTATCCGGCACTTTGTAAGTTTAATGATGTCACTTACGGCTGTAAAAAAATATTTGCTTGAATTGCCACAAGATGCCTAGCTATATTAGACTTTATTTCTACATAATGAATTTGGTTGCATTGCCACAAACTTCTTAGACAGAGATATATTTTACAATTTTGCTATATAATAAAGTACAATCTATACTATAATTGCATTTTTAACGCGTCCATCGGTGTCGCCAGTTGCACACACATCCTCAAAGGAATGTTGGCTGCTCGAGCATCCAGAAGAATGTTGGCTATGCGAGCAGCCAAAACAATCCACCTGGATGCAGTGTAGGCAAATGGAGAATTACGGATAAGAAAACCTAACTGACCGCACGATGTATAAAAAAAAAAAAACTAACCGCCCACACGATGTATAAAAAAAAAACTAACCATCCGCACAAAGGGGCATATGTATCAAGCTCTGAATGGAGCTTGATGCCCCGTGTTTCTGGCAAGCCTGCAGGCTCGCCAGAAACAGCAGTTATGCAGCAGCAGTCACAAAGACCGCTGCTCCATAACCTGTCCGCCTGCTCTGAGCAGGCGGACAGACATCGCCGGAAATTAACACGATCAAGTACGATCGGGTTGATTGACACCCCCCTGCTGGCAGCCTATTGGCCGCGAGTCTGCAGGGGGCGGTGTGAGCTGCTGGTGCAATGCTGAATATGGCGAGCGTATTGCTCGCCGTATTCAGCGAGGTCAGCACTGTTCGGATCAGGTCCGACAGACCTTGATAAATAGAGGCCAAAGTATTAACAACAAAAAAAACATCCACATAAAGTATGAACAATAGAAGCCTAACCGCACAAAGTATGCAAAATAAATAAAACTAACCGACGGCACAAATTATTAACAAAAAATCCTAACCCTTAAAACGCAAAACTCAAATAACAGAAACTACCTAACCATTAAACCGTGAAACCCCCACAACCAAGAAGTATTAAAAAAAAAAACTAACCCTTAAAACGCAAAACACACACAACGCCAACTAAAAAATTTACACTATTAACCCCTAAACCACCAAACCCTACAACTCCAACTACCTAATAATATTATTAACCCCTAAACCACAAACAACCCACAACGCAAGTAATTTAACTAATCACTAAGCCCCCTAGCCTAACACCCCTAAATTAAATCTAATTATGTAAAATTAAAAACATTACAATTACACAAAAAAACTAATTACAAAAATATAACATCTAAAATTACACAAAACAATAAACATAATTATCAAAAATAAAAAACATTACACCTAACAAAGTACACCAAAAAAAGCCCACCCCAAAAAAAACCCCCTTAATTTTAAACTAAAATACAAATAGCCCTTAAAAGGGCTTTTTGTAGGACTTTACCCTAAAGAAATCAGCTTTTTCTTTCATGTAATTAGCAAGAGTCCATGAGCTAGTGACGTATGGGATATACATTCCTACCAGGAGGGGCAAAGTTTCCCAAACCTCAAAATGCCTATAAATACACCCCTCACCACACCCACAAATCAGTTTTACAAACTTTGCCTCCTGTGGAGGTGGTGAAGTAAGTTTGTGCTAGATTCTACGTTGATATGCGCTCTGCAACAGGTTGGAGCCCGGTTTTCCTCTCAGCGTGCAGTGAATGTCAGAGGGATGTGAAGAGAGTATTGCCTATTTGAATTCAATGATCTCCTTCTACGGGGTCTATTTCATAGGTTCTCTGTTATCGGTCGTAGAGATTCATCTCTTACCTCCCTTTTCAGATCGACGATATACTCTTATATATACCATTTCCTCTACTGATTCTCGTTTCAGTACTGGTTTGGCTTTCTACTACATGTAGATGAGTGTCCTTGGGTAAGTAAGTCTTATTTTCTGTGACACTCTAAGCTATGGTTGGGCACTTTTATATAAAGTTCTAAATATATGTGTTTAAACATTTATTTGCCTTGATTCAGGATGTTCGACGTTCCTTTTTTCAGACAGTCAAAAAAAGAAGTATTAAAAAAAAAAAACTAACCCTTAAAACGCAAAACACACACAACGCCAACTAAAAAATTTACACTATTAACCCCTAAACCACCAAACCCTACAACTCCAACTACCTAATAATATTATTAACCCCTAAACCACAAACAACCCACAACGCAAGTAATTTAACTAATCACTAAGCCCCCTAGCCTAACACCCCTAAATTAAATCTAATTATGTAAAATTAAAAACATTACAATTACACAAAAAAACTAATTACAAAAATATAACATCTAAAATTACACAAAACATAATTATCAAAAATAAAAAACATTACACCTAACAAAGTACACCAAAAAAAGCCCACCCCAAAAAAAACCCCTTAATTTTAAACTAAAACACAAATAGCCCTTAAAAGGGCTTTTTGTAGGACTTTACCCTAAAGAAATCAGCTTTTTCTTTCATGTAATTAGCAAGAGTCCATGAGCTAGTGACGTATGGGATATACATTCCTACCAGGAGGGGCAAAGTTTCCCAAACCTCAAAATGCCTATAAATACACCCCTCACCACACCCACAAATCCGTTTTACAAACTTTGCCTCCTGTGGAGGTGGTGAAGCAAGTTTGTGCTAGATTCTACGTTGATATGCGCTCTGCAACAGGTTGGAGCCCGGTTTTCCTCTCAGCGTGCAGTGAATGTCAGAGGGATGTGAAGAGAGTATTGCCTATTTGAATTCAATGATCTCCTTCTACGGGGTCTATTTCATAGGTTCTCTGTTATCGGTCGTAGAGATTCATCTCTTAGCTCCCTTTTCAGATCGACGATATACTCTTATATATACCATTTCCTCTACTGATTCTCGTTTCAGTACTGGTTTGGCTTTCTACTACATGTAGATGAGTGTCCTGGGGTAAGTAAGTCTTATTTTCTGTGACACTCTAAGCTATGGTTGGGCACTTTTATATAAAGTTCTAAATATATGTGTTTAAACATTTATTTGCCTTGATTCAGGATGTTCGACGTTCCTTTTTTCAGACAGTCAGTTTCATATTTGGGATAATGCATATGAATAAATAACATTTTTCTTACCTTAAAATTTGACTTTTTTTCCTGTGGGCTGTTAGGCTCGAGGGGGCTAAAAATGCTTCATTTTATTGCGTCATTCTTGGCGCGGACTTTCTTGGCGCAAACATTTTCTTGTCATTTCCGGCGTCATACGTGTCGCCGGAAGTTGCGTAATTTTTTTTGACGTTTTTGCGCCAAAAAATGTCGGCGTCCCGGATGTGGATTTTTAAAAAATTCGAGCGTCATTGTTGTCTCCACAATATTTAAGTCTCATTATTTATTGCTTCTGGTTGCTAGAAGCTTGTTCATTGGCATTTTTTCCCATTCCTGAAACTGTCATTTAAGGAAGTTGATCTTTTTTGCTTTATATGTTGTTTTTTTTCTATTACATATTGCAAGATGTCTCACCCTGAATCAGAAGCCACTTCTGGAAAAACGCTTAACCGAGTTTTAGTTCTACCAAAGCTAAGTTCATTTATTTTAAATGTATAAATGTTTATCTTTAGCTATGGTTTGTAATAAGTTATTATGATATACTTTTACATGAAGGATCCATTAGTGTTTATGCTTTACATATTTCAATTTTTACATCTTATGTACAAGAAATATTTAGAAGATTTATAAGAAACTTTTTTCTGATTCTATTTTAAAGGCTTTGTATGACTTCGTGCCTTCTAATAAAATTTTTAGGTCTTTTTCACTTCTTTTTTTTTATTATTGAAGTTTCAAATGACCAACAACATACTGATTTATCCTTCTCTGATGATGTTTTTTCTCTTTCAGAAATTTTCTTCATCAGATAGTGACACTAACAAATCTACTTTTTTATTATTTTTCTATTATTAAAGTACATTTGTTCTTTGTTGAAAATGTGTTGATTATTTTGGATATTAAGGTAACTAGTTCTTTAAGACTAGCTGACACTATTTCTGCCTATGTATTTCTTCTGTGTTTTCAGAGGTTTTCTTTCCATTTCCCCATTCTAGGGAATGGAATAGGCTGATAATTTTCTTTTATTCCTTCTTCAAAGGTTTTAAACTATATTCTTTGCCAACAGTTAAATTCAAATAAGGAAGGTTCTCCAATTTATTGGGGCTATCTCTACTTCTACTAATTATGCTATTATTTCTATAGCAAAATAGTATTTATTTTCCTTTAGATAGTTGTATCTAATTTATGGAAAATTGATTAGTTTCAGGTACTTCTTGGTCCTGTGATTTATTTGGATATTGCTAGCATTGTTAAGGGACAACATTTACTAGACTAGGTGCTGTTGCATTTGTCTGTTGTTTTGCATTTATTGATTATGCAAGTCCTCTGTATTGACTGGTCCTTTAAACTGGACTATCATGCTAATAATTTCATTTGTGTCTTCATTTTATTGAATATTTTCGCAAATGAGGGTTATTCTATGTCTTTAGCTATTTTAGCTAGAAGAATTTTGTGATTTAAAAAAAAAAATAAAAAAAAAAATCCATATTTCTTAACGGTTACTCTGGGCTTCAAGATTGAGTTCTAAGACTAAAACTTTAAAGCTTATATTAGTTTGGTTGTTCTTATTAAGGAACGAATTACTGAGTTCTTTCCCAAGTAACATGTTTATAATTGGGGTTCGAAATCAGCTCCCTAATATTGCGATGTACGTGCCGTATTCCAGCTTGGCTGGTAAGGGGCAGGTTAAGACTTCTTTGAAATTTATTTGGTTCTATTTTGTCCAAATTTCTTTGATTTTATTCCAGTAAGGCTAACACTTTCTTTAAGTGTGTTTCTGTCCTATATATTTTGGGTACTGTTGAAGCATGACTGGGCACCCATGGGGTTCAAGCGCTGCTCAGACCTGAAATCTTCTGGGGTATTTCTTCCAGTTCCTTTTTTTTTAGGAACCGGGTTTGGAGTTTTTATTCAAACTATTTTGCCTTTTTATGGTCATTGATAGCATTATTTGTTTTCATTAGATACAATAAATGCATATTTTCATTGTTCTGTTTTCATTCAGATTATTTTCTGAGGACGCGGAATCTCATATGATTCACTTGCTCTTCAGGACATAGTTAGAGGATCTTTTTTTCAAAAGCTCTTGATTCCTCACACAAGGGTCACCTTTTTTAGGTTTCCAGATAGTTTGTGTCACTGTCTTTGTCTCTATCAGACAAGGAATAATTCTTTTGGGTTCCGTCTGTCGGTACCTTTAGTCTCTATTATTTCCTTCAGTTGCTATATATGCATAGAAGTTTTAGGTCTTATGGCCATAGCATTGGATTCAATTCCCTTTGCTCATTTTTACTAGAAAGAACCTTTTCAGTCTTTTATGAGTATTGTTTCTTCGAGAACATGGTTGGAGGATCAATTTACCAAAAAGTTTGTTGATTCCTCAGACAAAGGTAACCTTTTTAGGTTTCCTGATAGATTCAGTGTCCTTGACTCTGTCTCTGTCGGACAAAAGACGTCTGAATTTGGTTTCAGCTTGTCAAAACCTTCAGTCTCAATCTTTCCCTTCGGTAGTCTTATGCATGGAAATTCTAGGTCTTATGTCTGCTGCATTGGACGTGGTTCCCTTTGCTCATTTTCACATGCGACCTCTTCAGCTCTGTATGCTGAACCAGTGGTGTAGGGATTATACAAAGATATCTCAATTAATATCTTTAAAACTGATTGTACGACACTCTCTGACGTGGTGGTCAGACCACCATAGTTTAGTTCAGGGGGCTTCTTTTGTTATTCCAACCTGGACTGTGATTTCAACAAGATGCAAGTCTGAAAGGTTGGGGAGCTGTTTGGGGGTCTCTGACAGCACAAGGGGTTTGGGAATCTCAGGAGGTGAGATTACCAATCAATATTTTGGAACTCCGTGCAATTTTCAGAGCTCTTCAGTCATGGCCTCTTCTAAAGAGAGAGCCGTTCATTTGTTTTCAGACGGACAATGTCACAACTGTGGCATATGTCAATCATCAAGGAGGCACTCACAGTCCTCTGGCTATGAAAGAAGTATCTCGAATTCTGGTATGGGCGGAATCCAGCTCCTGTCTAATTTCTGTGGTTTATATCCCAGGTATAGACAATTGGGAAGCGGATTATCTCAGTCGCCAAACGTTACATCCGGGCGAATGGTCTCTTCACCCAGAGGTATTTCTTCAGATTGTTCAAATGTGGGGACTTCCAGAAATAGATCTGATGGCTTCTCATCTAAACAAGAAGCTTCGCAGGTATCTGTTCAGATCCAGGGATCCTCAGGCGGGGGCAGTGGATGCATTGTCACTTCCTTGGAAGTATCATTCTGCCTATATCTTTCCGCCTCTAGTTCTTCTTCCAAGAGTAATTTCCAAGATTCTAAAGGAGTGCTCGTTTGTTCTGCTGGTGGCTCCAGCATGGCCTCACAGGTTTTTGGTATGCGGATCTTGTCCGGATGGCCACTTGCCAACCGTGGACTCTTCCGTTAAGACCAGACCTTCTATCACAAGGTCCTTTTTTTCCATCAGGATCTCAAATCCTTAAATTTGAAGGTATGGAGATTGAACGCTTGATTCTCAGTCATAGAGGTTTCTCTGACTCCGTGATTAATACTATGTTACAGGCTCGTAAAACTGTATCTAGGAAGATATATTATCGAGTCTGGAAGATTTCCATTTCTTGGTGTTTTTCTCATCTTTTTTCTTGGCATTCTTTTAGAATTCCTAGAATTTTACAGTTTCTTCAGGATGGTTTGGATAAAGGTTTGTCTGCAAGTTCCTTGAAAGGACAAATCTCTGCTCTTTCTGTTCTTTTTCACAGAAAGATTGCTAGTCTTCCTGATATTCATTGTTTTGTACAAGCTTTGGTTCGTATAAAACCTGTTAAGTCAATTTCTCCTCCTTGGAGTTTGAATTTGGTTCCGGGGGCTCTTCAAGCTCCTCCGTTTGAACCTATGCATTCGCTAGACATTAAATTACTTTCTTGGAAAGTTTTGTTTCTTTTGGCCATCTCTTCTGCTAGAAGAGTTTCTGATTTATCTGCTCTTTCTTGTGAATCTCCTTTTCTGATTTTTCATCAGGAAAATGCGGTGTTGCGAACTTCTTTTAAAATTTTTACCTAAGGTTGTGAATTCTAACAACATTAGTAGAGAAATTGTGGTTCCTTCATTGTGTCCTAATCCAAAGAATTCTAAGGAAAGATCGTTGCATTCTTTGGATGTAGTTAGAGCTTTGAAATATTATGTTGAAGCTACTAAATATTTCAGAAAGACTTCTAGTCTATTTGTTATCTATTCCGGTTCTAGTAAAGGTCAGAAGGCCTCTGCCATTTCTTTGGCGTCTTGGTTAAAATCTTTGATTCATCATGCTTATGTCGTGTCGGGTAAAACTCCACCTCAAAGGATTACAGCTCATTCTACTAGGTCAGTTTCTACTTCCTGGGCGTTTAGGAATGAAGCTTCGGTTGATCAGATTTGCAAAGCAGCAACTTGGTCTTCTTTGCATATTTTTACTAAATTCTACCATTTTGATGTGTTTTCTTCTTCTGAAGCAGTTTTTGGTAGAAAAGTACTTCAGGCAGCTGTTTCAGTTTGATTCTTCTGCTTATAATTTCAGTTTTTTTCATTATAAGATTTAAACTTTATTTTGGGTGTGGATTATTTTCAGCGGAATTGGCTGTCTTTATTTTATCCCTCCCTCTCTAGTGACTCTTGCGTGGAAGATCCACATCTTGGGTATTCATTATCCCATACGTCACTAGCTCATGGACTCTTGCTAATTACATGAAAGAAAACATAATTTATGTAAGAACTTACCTGATAAATTAATTTCTTTCATATTAGCAAGAGTCCATGAGGCCCACCCTTTTTTGTGGTAGTTATGATTTTTTTGTATAAAGCACAATTATTCCAATTCCTTATTTTTTATGCTTTCGCACTTTTGTCTTATCACCCCACTTCTTGGCTATGCGTTAAACTGATTTGTGGGTGTGGTGAGGGGTGTATTTATAGGCATTTTGAGGTTTGGGAAACTTTGCCCCTCCTGGTAGGAATGTATATCCCATACGTCACTAGCTTATGGACTCTTGCTAATATGAAAGAAATGAATTTATTAGGTAAGTTCTTACATAAATTATGTTTTTTAACCTAAAAAAAAATATCAATTACCCACTAAAAGTAAACCCCCACTCCCACACAACCCCCCAAAATAAATAAAACTAAGTCTAAAAAAAAATAAGCTACCTATTGCCTCTAAAGAGGCATTTGTATGGGCATTGCCCATAAAAGGACAAACAGCTCTTTTGCTGCCCATTAAAATAAAAAAAGCTAATCTAAAAAACCCCAAACTAAAACAAACTACCCTTTAAAAGGGCCTTTTGTAAGGCATTGTCCTAAATTAAACAGCTCCTTTACCTCTAAAAAATACTAAGTCCCCCCAACAGTAAAAAAACCCCACCCACCAAACCCCCCAAAATAAAAAACCTAACACTAAAAAAATTATCACCCATTGCCCCTAAAGGGGCATTTGTATTGGCATTGCCCTTTAAAGGGCATTCATCTCTTTTACTGCCCTTTAAAGGGCAATCAGCTATTTTTAAGCCCAAAAAACCCTAATCTAAAAAAAAAACACCCCAAAAATTAAAATAAAAAAGCCTAAACCTAAGCCCCAAATAGGTACTCACTGTTCCTGAAGTCTGGCGGAGAAGTCCTTCTTCCTTGTGGCTCCATCATATTCTATCTTCATCCGGAGCGAAGGCAGCACGGAGCAGAGGTGGGTAGCTGAATTCCCAATGCCGAATCCTCAGCGGCGGCGGTCCTCGGCAGCGTGGAGGCTCCTCTTCATGCGATCGTCCATCGCACACTGAAGATAGAATGCATGGTACCCCATATTTATTGAGGTACCTTGCTTTTTTATTGGCTGACATTTTTAAATTAGCAAATAGGATGAGAGCTACTGAAATCTTATTGGCTGATTTTAACAGCCCATAGGATTTCAGTAGCTCTAATCCTATTGGCTGATTTAAAAATTTCAGCCAATAGGAATGCAAGGTACCCCAAATTGATTGCAGTACCTTGCATTCAATCTTCAGTCTACGACAGACATCAGATGAAGTGGAGCCTCCATGCCGCCGAGGAACGCCTCCGCTAATGACTGCCACCATTGAGGACCGCCGCTAAGGATCCAGCCATCGGGAACACATTTCCGCACCTCTGCTCTGCACTGCCTTCACTCTGGATGAAGATAGAAGATGATGAATTTGTCTGGAAGAAGACCTTCTCCGCCGGACTTCAGGAACAGTCAGTACCTATTTGGGGCTTAGGTTTAGGCTTTTTTATTTTAATTTTTGGGGTGTTTTTTTTTTAGATTAGGGTTTTTTTGGGCTTGAAAAAGAGCTGATTGCCCTTTTAAGGGCAATGCCCATACAAATGCCCCTTTAATTGGCAATGGGTAATTTAGTTTTTTTTAGTGTTAGCTTTTTTTTATTTTGGGGGTTTGGTGGGTAGGGGGTTTTTACTGTTAGGGAGGATTTAGTATTTTTTAGAGGTAAAAGAGCTAGGGCAATGCCCTACAAAAGATATTAGATTAGGGGGTGTTTTTATTTTGGGGGGATTTTTTGTTTTGATAGGGGTATTAGTTTAAGTTTAGTTTTTTTTATTTTGGATACCTTTGTTTATTATTTTTTGTAATTTTACTTTTTTATTTTTGTAGCTTGGGTGGTTGTAGTTTTTAAACATAGACTGCAGCTTATCGACTAGTAAAATATAATTTTTAAATAAAAAATGTAAACCTCTAAAATCCTCTGGTTGCTAAGAACACCTTGAACAATATTATATCTAGAGAGACGATGATTATTTTACTAAACAAATTAAATATTTAGGATCAACAATTTTTTAGCAACCAGTTAGTCACAATCTTCTCTGCTTGTGTCTTTGGTTTGGCTTTTGTGTTCTAAAATGCAAATTCTAGTCTATATTTATTTATTTAGAACAGCTATTTACGTGATTACGTTACTGTGCAACAGTTCAGATAGTATTTTGCACTACCTTTAGGTTGCAAGGTATTGTTGTTTACACTTGGTTCCATCCCAGCTCCAAGCTGTCCTATTTTACAGATGAAAATTAAAAAGATTTTCTGAAATCCAAACTTTTCTAAAATGCAAACCTTTTTCTGTTCCCAAGCAGTTTGGATAATAGGTTTTGCACCTGTATTAATCTATTGTATTATCGTAACATTTAAAATCAATATGCACCTAAAGTGTATTGATTCGGTGAATTATCTCTGGCTAGGGGGAGGTCCTACGTACTGACGCAGCACGTTGGAGGATAGCGCGCGAGACGCGCTAGGAAGTGGAGAGGCCCATCGGAGTGCTCAGGACACCGGGAGCGAGGAGACCGCAACCGACGCCGGGTTCCACAGCCAGCAGACGAGCGGTTCCTCTCCCCGGCTTCCACAAGTGGCGCAGTACACTTACTAGGCGGGTGCTGTGTGGGCGGGGGGGAAGCGGCCTGAGGGTAAGTAAGAATTTGAGCTATATATCTCTGAATGGGGCTTATTGTATTAGTTGGCAAAAGTATAACCTGGGGGCTATAAGTTTCAACCCCTTGTATATATGATACTGTAAATTAATCATAACTCTGCTGCCACATATAGTTTTTCCCTGCCTCTCTGGCCGCTCCCCCCTCTCACTCGCAGTATCTTGAGCCGTGAGTGATTAGCACACTCGGTGCATATAGAGGACTATAGATTGGCATAATCAGCACAGCCATCTACCCCCTGAAAAGGCGCTGTGGAAACAAGGGAAAACATCCACCGTTCCATCCCTGCCTGAAAAGCAGCGCCCTGTGTTTGTTTTGCTTTTACTTTCCCTCTGATAAGAAAGGGGGAAAAAAATCAGAGAAAAAGGAATATAAAATATAACATACACTATAACACCAAGGGGATTGATGGTTGCTTCGCAGAAATCAGCGTGCTGGGCTGCTGTAAAAGGTCCAGCCTGCTTATAATGGCACACTGATGTGCCGCTTTTTTTGTGAGTATTATTCTGAAAACCACATGAAAAGCTATAAATCCCATCTTACAGTTTTACACACATGAGGCCTTGTGCTCTTGTTCTTCTTCTTCTCTTTGTTACATATTTGATGGAGATACCAGCACTGGTGAAGGAACGGCAGAGAGACAGCGTGCTAGGCTGCTGTGAAATGCCTAGACAGCATCATTAGGCACAATAGAGTGCCGCTGTTTTTGTGAGTACCATGTACACGTAGATTTAGCTCTGTATTTGGCTTAAATGGATTTACACAGGGATGGCCCTGCTTGTTTTTTCTTGCATGTATAAACCGAGGAGCAACTATGCCTAGAGAGAAACAGCATGCTGGACTGCTGCTAAAGGCCCAGCCCGCAACTACTGGCACATCTGAGTGCTGTTTAAATCTGTGAGTACCCTGTGCTTCCCCCTTCCCCTTTTTCCACACTTGATAATATTGATACACACATGTGGCGTCCTCTCTTGTTTATATCTATTTGTCCAGAGATCTTGGAATCTTGGAATCTAGAAGAAAAGAAAGAATCTTTTTGAATATCTAAGGATACAGTTGCAAGAACAACGCTGCTTTTCTTGGGTGGAAAACAGGGCTGAGTGAAGCCGGCACTAGCTTTGGACTTATCAAGTACTAATATGTTACATAACTCATGGAGGATTCTCCATGGGTAGTATTCATTGCAAGATAGTATGTAAATTGCCTATGTATCTCTGTTTTTCATCTTTTCCATCTTTCCTCTCGAAGGGAAATCTCTGGTGTTTTAGTATCTCTCTCCTCTTGTAGGGTAATCATTGGTCTCTCTTAGTATCTCTACATAACTCATAGAAGACTTTCCATTTGTGGTATTTATTGCAAGATAGTATGTAATTTGTCTGTGTTCAAACTAATACTGGTGTGCATTTTGTCTATAACATGATGTGTAGATACTATTTAGGCGCATAATAGTAGAATAGTAGAATAAAATTAAGCTGAGCCGTATGTTCAAAGACTGACAGTAAATACATATGGGAGATTGAACTATTACGTTCCTTTTCCCTTCTTATATATTCCCTATGGATAAATATATATCTTCAGTACCTAATAATAAAACAGTAGCCATGACAGGGAGAAGGCAACAGGAAAAAAAGCAGCCTAGGCGCAGTACAGAGTTAGTCACAGAAACTTCACAGGATTCAGGGCCAGACTTAATAACAAATACTGAATTGTTGAAACAAATCACTACTCTTTTTTACCTAAATTTGAGGCAATTCAAAAAACTGTAGAGGTAATCTCACAAGAAACAAAACAAATCTCTGCAAGGCTTGGTTTAGTTGAGCAGCGCATCTCGGACTTAGAGGATAGAGATATTGAGAAAGATAGAGAGTTATCAGTTATACAAAAACAAGTCAAATTTTTAAGTGATAAGGTTGAAGACCTCGAAAATAGGTCACGGAGAAATAACTTGCGTATTGTGGGAATATCTGAAAACTTGTTAGAAAAAGATCTTTTGCACTTCGCTGCAGTTCAGTTACCGACGTTATTACAAATCTCAGTAGACAACCAGGCAATGATAGTGGAGCGTGCTCATAGGATTGGAAGGCCCAGGACACAGGAAATTGGGGAAGCTAGGCCAAGACCGATTATTGTTCGGTATCTGAATTATCAGGATAAGATAAGGATATTACAGGCATATAGGCTCCAGAAGGAGGTTTTTTACCAAAATAAGAAATGCCTTATCTTTCAGGACTTTTCCTATGAAACCTCCAACAGGAGGAAACTGTGCGCACCCTTATGTTCTAAATTAATAAAGGAAGGTAGAATAGTTAGATTACTGTACCCGGCTAAAATAAGTATTAAAACTCCAGATGGGTTTAAGACCTTTGACAATCCTCAGGAAGCAGAAAAATTCCTATTAGAGAAAGTTAGGTGACAGAGAAGGATACAGTTGAGGACAAGTGGGTTGATACCAGGATAGGATGGATCATAGGTTAGGGAACAGTATGTTGTTGTTAGAAGAACCACACAAGGGATTGGTTGAACTCTATGTTAAGAGATTGGGTGGGGAGGGGGTGGTTTCTGGATGGATGAATGGACTTTTTTTTTTTTTTTTTTTTTTTTGTGTTATTGTTGTTTGTTCTCTCTCTCCCTTGCTTGCTTCCCACCCCCTCCGACCAGGTTGGGAGTAGGGGGTGTAACATGTTTGAATACTGAATGAGTGGGAGGTATAAGATAGGCTCCTGGAATGTTGGTGGTTTTAATTCTCCAATCAAAAGGAAAGCGGTCTTGAAACACTTGAATAAACTTAAATTAGACATAGGTATGCTGCAAGAAACGCATCTTGATGAGGGGGAAAGTCAGAAGTTGAAGTGGGGATGGGTTGGAGAAGTGGTATATGCCCCAGCTATCCATAAGAAAAAAGGGGTTGCCATCTTATTTAGGAAAAATTTGCAATATCAAATCGTGAAAAAGGAAATGGACCCACAGGGTAGATTTATCATTTTGGAAATGGAACTAGAGGGGAGGAGAATTATAGTGTGTAATGTATATGGCCCAAATGAAAAGAAAAAACGTTTTTGGAAAATGTTGCAGGATAAATTGATGGGATCAGATAGGAATATTATTCTGGGGGGGGGATTTGAATATGGTCGCATCAGGCTTAATAGACAGGAAACAACAAGCGGGGAAGCAGCATTCCGGAAATAGGGACACTAGAACATTTAAAAAAATTTGTTATAATTTAGATCTCCTAGACATATGGAGAAATACTTTTTCAGATAGTAAGGAATACACTTGTCTCTCCAAAGCATATAAATCCCTCGCGCGTATTGATATGTTTTTAGTTAGTAAGAACTTGTTCACCCTGATTCAAAAAACAACAATAATGCCAATTACCCTTTCTGATCATGCGCCAATCTCGCTATCATTAGTAATTAGCACTAATAAACTACCAAACAATAGATTGTTCTTCCCAAATTACTTATATACAAACTTGAAATTTCGGAACTTTTTGTCAAGTAAGTGGGAGGAATACTTAGACAAAAATAAGGGATCTGTCGAGAATATAGAGATATTATGGCAAGCCTTCAAGGCAGTAATTCGAGGAGAAATAAAAATAAACAATAGCCAGTGGTTACAACTCACGAATCAGATTGTCAATAAATTTCAAAGATACACACAGAATAATAACAGTGAGAATTGGAATCAATACCTAGAGGCTAAGAAACAGAGGGATGATTGGTGTATAGCTAAAGAAATACAAGCAGAAACGAGGCGCAATAGTAAATTTATGGTGTATGGTAATAAGTCAGGGAAGTTCCTGGCTAAAATGATTAGTTTTCAGAAATCAAGTAAAAACATAACGGCTATTAAAGTGAAAGGTAAAGTCATCACCCAGCCATTGGATAATTATTAAGGAATTTCAACAGCACTTCCAAAATTTGTACAGGGAGAGAAAAATTGAGCAAAGTAACAAGGAGCAGTTCTGGGAAAGTATTAGGCTCCCCCAAGTTAAGAAGGAAGACCTTGAAATGCTGAACACCCCAATAACCCAGGAAGAAATTAGTAAGACTATTAATAAATTAAAGCTTAATAAGGCTTCGGGACCCGATGATATTCCTGGGGAGTTATATAAGATCATTGGGGACAAAATAATCCATATTCTAAAGGATATGTTTAACTCCTTTCTTATAGAGGGGATTAGCCCAACTAAATACTTTAATGAATCCAGGATTGTTCTGGTACCAAAACAGGGGAAGGATTTGAAATGTATTGAGTCTTATAGACCTATTTCCTTGTTGAATGTGGACTACAAGATATTAACGCACATTCTGGCGAATAGACTGCAGATAGCCATTGGTCCACTTGTGCACCCAGACCAAACTGGATTCATGAAAGGTAGGACGTTGGTAAAAAATATTAGAAAATTAGAACTTGCAATAAATTATTGTGATATAGCAAAGAAAGAGGGATAATTTCTTGCTAAGGACGCTGCTATTATATCTATTGATACGCAGAAGGCCTTTGATTCTTTGATCTGGGATCATATGTTTACCGCTATGGGAAACTTTGGGATTAAGGGTAACTTTGTGAATATTATTGCATTACTATACAATACACCCCAGGCTGCTCTAGTTATTAATTCTATTCTCTCGGATAAATTCAATTTACAACGAGGGACAAGGCAGGGATGCCCTATCTCACCCCTGCTATTTAATTTATCATTGGAACCCTTAGCTATTTATTTTAGAGAATATCTAGAAGGAATAGATATAGGACAATCTAGGATACAACAAGCAATTTATGCTGATGATGTGCTTATTTTTACACAAAATCTGGGAAATAATTTACCATTAATTGTTGATGCCTTGGATAGATATCAGACCTTTACAGGTTTTGGAATAAATAAGAGTAAATCGGAAATAATGTGGCTGATTAAAAATAAAGATTCTCCTTCAACTCCCTTCATGAAAGCAAAAGTATATATCTCATATTTGGGTTTGAAATTCTCATGCGACCCAGGGAAGTGGTATAGTCTAAACTTTCTCCCACTTATTATATCACTTAAAGAAGACATAGATAGATGGATGAACTTGCCCTTGTCCTTATCTGGTAGGATTCAGTTAATAAAAATGATTTCACTACCCAAATTTCTCTATGTATTTCAGGCTATGCCTCTTCTTTTGGCAAAGAGGGATAGCTTGATAATCAATAAACACATTAGGCAATTTATTTGGAAGAACAGCAGATCTAGGATAGCCATGAGGCGCATGTTAGCTGGGAGGAAGGGAATGGGAATGGCCGTCCCGGACTTCGAAGCTTACAATTTAGCAGCTCATATGAAGTATGTGGTAGACTGGTTCTTAGAGACAGATCACTTCTCGATATATAACATAGAAGAAGGGCTAGTCGCACCGTTTTCTCTGAAAGCCTTGGCTCATATGTTGCCAACTGAAATTCCTAAATGGATCAAAAAATTAAAAATTATTGAACAACCGATACGGGCTTGGCGTAAGTTCTGTGCGAGAACGGGTTCCAACTTTAGGGTCTCTCCATATCTAACAATTAGAGGGAACCCAGAGTTTTCGGAGGGATATGATTCTTCAAGATTTGGGAAGTGGACTAATGCTGGGGTTAAGTATATGATTCAAATAATTAATATATCGGAGAATAGAGTTAAGACTTTTAATGAGTGTAAATTAGAATTCGGTATTACTAACTCCCAATACTTCGCTTTTTTGCAACTTCGGCATTATGCTGAACAAATTCTGAAGACGCCAGGTTTGGAGTGGAATAATAAAGCCTTAAAACAAATTCTTTGCTTATTTAGTCTAGGGAAACTCTCAATCTCTTCCATATATGGGGCTTTATTAGTTAATCAAGATATGAGTAATATTAGATATTTATCCTTAAGATGGAGGGAGTGTTCGGTTATTTCTATAGAGCCAGAGCTTCTGATTAATTCGGTTAAAAGAGTAGCAAAGGCTATGACAGGGGAATACTTTAGAGAACAACAAATTAAAATCTTATATCAGGTACATGTTACCCCGAAGTCTCTCTCATCATGGGTAAAAGGAAGAGATAGCTTGTGTTGTATTAGATGTAAATTAGTCCTAGCTGATATATACCATATGTTTTGGTTCTGCCCGGTGATTCAGAGGTTTTGGGGTAAAATTTCATTTTGGTTAACAAAACTTCTTCAACGACATACCCATATTACATGCCAGAATGTTTTCTTTCTGACAACGCATGAGGAAATTGGGTGGAACCCTTTATTAATAAATACGGTTATTCTTATAGGTAGGAAAATAATTTTGAAAAACTGGCGATCTCACAAGGAGCCCAAATTTGCAGAATTTAAGAAAGGTATACATTATCAGTTATTTTTAGAGCAGATTAAAACCCATATGGAAATGGAAATAAGCCTTTTTTGCTAAATGGGAAATCTATATTAAGGCGCTGGATATTAACACCAGGAAGTTGGTTATTTCCCCTTTTAGAGATTCAGTGTTTATATTAGAGTCTAACCTAAGGGGAGAGTGGATATGCCCCTAGGCCGACTGTTGGGGGGGGGGGGGCAGGGAGAGAGATTTGTGATATTTTTTTTTTATTTTTTTATTTTTTTTTTTGTTATGGTTGTTTTATTTGTTAGTGTTCTTCTTTATGGGATTTGTATGATTGTGGTTTAAAACTGCTTAAAATTCCAGTATTGTGCATAAGTCTTTTTTTTTCAGCAATAAGTATGTAGCCACACAGGTTGAACTGGTAATTGTGTTAGAGTTTGAAGACTTGGCCCTGTGTGGCGCAAAGGATAAAGCGTGTGTGCTTTTTGCTTGGTTTTTGCTTTCTGTTTTGTAACATTGTACACTACTGGCGTGAAAATAAAAAAAAAAAGTGTATTGATTCGATGTTGTAGAACTCAGTATTTTTCTCTCTATTGTATGTTCTGATGTTTCTGATTAAAGGGACATTAAATCCAAATTAACTTTTCATAATTCAGATAGAGCATCGAAAAAAATCCAATATATTTCTATTATCAAATTTACCTCTTTTGCTTCGTATCCTTTGTTGAAACTTTCAGTGAGAGCATACAAAGGATCAGGAGAATCCATGAAACCCCAAACTTTCATTTCATCATTCAGGTAAAGCATACAATTTTACACAATTTTCCATTTTACTTTTATTATCAAATGTGCTTAATTTGTGCATCATATCTTAGTATCCTTTATTTAAGGAGCAGAAATGCACTTATGAGCGCTAGCTAACACATTGGGCATATAAACACAGCTACCAATCAGCAGCTAGCTCCAAGTAGTTTATTACTGCCCCTGTGCCTACTTATGTATGCTTTTCAACAAAGGACAAAGAGAATAAATCAAATTAGATAACCAAAGAAAAATTGGAATGGTGTTTAAAACTGCATGCTCTATCTGAATCATGAAAGTTAAATGTTGACTTTTCTGTCCCTTTAAGCACTTTGGGCCAGATTACAAGTGGAGCGCTTAATATCACTTTCGCGAATTAGCGCTCCACTGAGTAATACCAGTGCACACAAATGTGTGCTGGTATTACAAGTTCACATCGTGTTCACATTGCTAGGAAGCATTGCGCTCACGAGAACACGCTTCCATAGGCCCCAATGGGAGCCTCATTCTCATGCCGTGAGACACGACATGAGAACCTAAGCACAGTCAAGGGGGTAAGTAGAGCAGCAATGCGCAGCAAAAATAAATATATATGTATGTGTTTATATATGTATATACAGATATTAACACATAAATATATCAATAGACTATGGGGGATATTTATCAAGCCGTCAACCGCAAATACGCTGGAATTTCCGAAGCGTAATTGTGGCGAGCTTGATCCGACCTAGTTATCAAAGCCTACAGACCAGCAAAAGTTGACATTTGTGAAGTAACATACGATCCGCCGGTCTCAATCCGACGCAGACCGATGCTTACATCATTACAGATGTTCTGAATACACATTCGCCTCTATTTGACACTTTTTCAAAGTTATCAAATAGATAACAGGTACGCTTGTGGCTATTCCAACGCATCGTACCTGGTTTTCAATTCCGCCACCATGGAGGCCGCGGATGCCATAGAAATCAATGGGAGTCTGAAAGCAGTGAAAGCTTATGTTCGATGATGCCAGATATCCCATTGATTTATATGGTAGAAAACAAGTAACGTTTACACCTAATACCCTAACATAAGCCACGAGCCTAAACTCACCTAATCTGCCACCCTGACATCGCCGAAACCTAAATAAAATTTATTAACCCCTATTCCGCCGCTCCCGGACCCCGCCGCCACTAAATAAAGTTATTAACCACTATCCTACCGCTCCCGGACCCCGCCGCCACTAAATAAACGTATTAACCCCTAAACCTCTGGCCTGCCACATCACTACCACTAACTAAACCTATTAACCCCTAAACCGCCAGCCCCCCATATCACCATAAACTAAATTAAGCTATTAACCCCTAAACCTAACAAGCCGCTAACTTTACATTAAAATTACAACATCCCTATCTTAAATTAAATTAAAATAAACTTAGAATTAAAATAAACTAATTTTAAACTATTAATTAACCTACCCTAACTATTATACTAAAATTACATTAAACTAGCAATTTGCGTAAAGTCTTTTTTTTATGGGACTTCCATAGCACCAATATTACAAGCTTTTTCTGGGAGGCCAAAAAGTGAGCGGTATAGCCTATCCCGCAAGATTCGTAACGCAATCTAAAGTCAGTAGTTATGAGTTTTACGCTACAAAGCTGTAGCATAAAACTCATAACTAAATTGTTAAAAAGTACACTAACACCCATAAACTACCTATTAACCCCTAAACCGAGGCCCTCCCTCATCGCGAACACTAAAATAAAATTATTAACCCCTAATCTCCCGCTCCCGACATCGCCGCCACTATAATAAACATATTAACCCCTAAACCGCCGCACTTCCGCATCGCAAACACTAGTTAAATATTATTAAACCCTAATCTGCCGCCCCTAACATCGCCGCCACCTACCTACATTTATTAACCCTTAATCTTCCGCTCTGGACATCGTAGCCACTATAATAAACATATTAACCCCTAAACCTAACCATAACCCTAACACCCCCCTAACTTTAATATAATTAAAATAAATCTAAATAAAACCTACTATTAATAACTAAATAATTCCTATTTAAAACTAAATACTTACCTGTAAAATAAACCCTAAGGCCTAGATTTGGAGTTTTGTCGGTAAAGACCCGCGTAGCTAACGCTGGCTTTTTTCTGGCCGCACCATAAAAATAACTCTGGTATTGAGAGTCCACATAAAGGCTGCGTTAGGCTCCAAAAAAGGAGCGTAGCGCATATTTAACGCAGCTTCAACTCTCGATACCAGAGTTGCTTACGCAAGCGGCCAGCCTCAAAAACGTGCTCGTGCACGATTCTTCCATAGAAAACAATGGGGCTGTTTGAGCTGAAAAAAAACCTAACACCTGCAAAAAAGCCGCGTTCAGCTCCTAACGCAGCCCCATTGTTTGCTATGCGGAAACACTTCCTACGTCTGCACCTAACACTCTAACATGTACCCCGAGTCTAAACACCCCTAACCTTACACTTATTAACCCCTAATCTGCCGCCCCCGCTATCGCTGACCCCTGCATATTATTATTAACCCCTAATCTGCCGCTCCGTAAACCGCCGCTACTTACATTATCCCTATGTACCCCTAATCTGCTGCCCTAATATCGCCGACCCCTATATTATATTTATTAACCCCTAATCTGCCCCCCACAACGTCGCCTCCACCTGCCTACACTTATTAACCCCTAATCTGCCGAGCGGACCTGAGCGCTACTATAATAAAGTTATTAACCCCTAATCCGCCTCACTAACCCTATAATAAATAGTATTAACCCCTAATCTGCCCTCCCTAACATCGCCGACACCTAACTTCAATTATTAACCCCTAATCTGCCGACTGGAGCTCACCGCTATTCTAATAAATGTATTAACCCCTAAAGCTAAGTCTAACCCTAACACTAACACCCCCCTAAGTTAAATATAATTTACATCTAACGAAATTAATTATCTCTTATTAAATAAATTATTCCTATTTAAAGCTAAATACTTACCTTAGCCAGGACGGATCGGTGATACCCGGTGAGGTGAAGACAAGGTAGTATGATCTTCAGGGGCTTAGTGTTAGGTTTATTTAAGGGGGGTTTGGGTTAGATTAGGTGTATGTGGGTGGTGGGTTGTAATGTTGGGGGGGGGTATTGTATGTTTTTTTTTACAGGCAAAAGAGCTGAACTTCTTGGGGCATGCCCCGCAAAGGGCCCTGTTCAGGGCTGGTAAGGTAAAAGAGCTTTGAACTTTAGTAATTTAGAATAGGGTAGGGCATTTTTTATTTTGGGGGTCTTTGTTATTTTATTAGGGGGCTTAGAGTAGGTGTAATTAGTTTAAAATTGTTGTAATATATTTCTAATGTTTGTAAATATTTTTTTATTTTTTGTAACTTAGTTCTTTTTTATTTTTTGTACTTTAGTTAGTTTATTTCATTGTAGTTATTTGTAGGAATTGTATTTAATTTATTTATTGATAGTGTAGTGTTAGGTTTAATTGTAGGTAATTATAGGTATTTTATTTAATTAATTTAATGATAGTATAGTGTTAGGTTTAATTGTAACTTAGGTTAGGATTTATTTTACAGGTAATTTTGTAATTATTTTAACTAGGTAGCTATTAAGTAGTTCTTAACTATTTAATAGCTATTGTACCTGGTTAAAATAATTACAAAGTTGCCTGTAAAATAAATATTAATCCTAAAATAGCTACAATGTAATTATAATTTATATTGTAGCTATATTAGGATTTATTTTACAGGTATTTATCTTTAAATAGGAATAATTTATTTAATAAGAGTTAATTAATTTTGTTAGATTAAAATTATATTTAATTTAGGGGGGTGTTAGTGTTAGGATTAGACTTAGCTTTAGGGGTTAATACATTTATTAGAATAGCGGTGAGCTCCGGTCGGCAGATTAGGGGTTAATAATTGAAGTTAGGTGTCGGCGATGTTAGGGAGGGCAGATTAGGGGTTAATACTATTTATTATAGGGTTAGTGAGGCGGATTAGGGGTTAATAACTTTATTATAGTAGCGGTGCGGTCCGCTCGGCAGATTAGGGGTTAATAAGTGTAGGTAGGTGGAGGCGACGTTGAGGGGGGCAGATTAGGGGTTAATAAATATAATATAGGGGTCGGCGGTGTTAGGGGCAGCAGATTAGGGGTACATAAGGATAACGTAGGTGGCGGCGCTTTGCGGTCGGCAGATTAGGGGTTAATTATTGTAGGTAGCTGGCTGCGACATTGTGGGGGGCAGGTTAGGGGTTAATAAATATAATATAGGGGTCGGCGGTGTTAGGGGCAGCAGATTAGGGGTACATAAGTATAACGTAGGTGGCGGTCGGCAGATTAGGGGTTAAAAAAATTTAATCGAGTGGCGGCGATGTGGGGGGACCTCGGTTTAGGGGTACATAGGTAGTTTATGGGTGTTAGTGTACTTTAGAGCACAGTAGTTAAGAGCTTTATAAACCGGCGTTAGCCCAGAAAGCTCTTAACTACTGACTTTTTTCCTGCGGCTGGAGTTTTGTCGTTAGATGTCTAACGCTCACTTCAGACACGACTCTAAATACCGGAGTTAGAAAGATCCCATTGAAAAGATAGGATACACAATTTACGTAAGGGGATCTGCGGTATGGAAAAGTCGCGGCTGAAAAGTGAGCGTTAGACCCTATTTTGAGTGACTCCAAATACCGGAGGTAGCCTAAAACCAGAGTTAGGAGCCTCTAACGCTGGTTTTCACGGCTACCGCCAAACTCCAAATCTAGGCCTTAGCTAGCTACAATATAACTAATAAGTACATTGTATCTAGCTTAGGTTTTATTTTTATTTCCCAGGCAAGTTTGTTTTTATTTTAACTAGGTAGACAAGTTAGTAAATAGTTATTAACTATTTACTAGCTACCCATCTAAAATAAATACAAATTTACCTGTGAAATAAAACCTAACCTGTCTTACACTAACACCTAACTTTACACTACAATTAAATCAATTACCTAAATAAAATACAATTACCTAAATTAAATACAATTACCTAAATTACAAAAAAACCCCACTAAACTACACAAAATAAAAAAAGAAATTATCAGATATTTAAACTAATTACACCTAATCTAATAGCCCTACTAAAATAAAAAAGTCCCCCCCCCCCCCGAAATAAATAAAAACCCTAGCCTAAACTAAACTACCAATAGCCCTTAAAAGGGCCTTTTGCGGGGCATTGCCCAAAATAAATCAGCTCTTTTACCTGTAAAAAAAATACAATAAACCCCCCAACAGTATAAACAACCACCCATACAACCAACCCCCCAAATAAAATCCTAACTAAAAAAAACTAAGCTCCCCATTTCCCTGAAAAGGGCATTTGGATGGGCATTGCCCTTACAAGGGCATTTAGCTCTTTTTCAATTGCCCAAACCCTAATCTAAAAATAGAACCCACCCAATAAACCCTTAAAAAAACCTAACACAAACCCCTGAAGATCCACTTACAGTTTTGAAGACCAGACATCCATCCTCAACGAAGCCGGGAGAAGTCTTCATCCAAGTGGCAAGAAGTCCTCAACAAAGCCGGAAGAAGTCTTCATCCAAGCCGGCAGAAGTGGTCCTCCAGACGGGCAGAAGTCTTCATCCAGATGGCATCTTCTATCTTCATCCATGCAGCGCTGAGCGGGTCCATCTTCAAGACATCAGGTGCGGAGCATCCTCTTCAATCGAAGTCTTCTTCCAGAATGAAGGTTCCTTTAAGTGACGTCATCCAAGATTGGGTCCCTTGAATTCCGATTGGCTGATAGAATTCTATCAGCCAATCGGAATTAAAGGTGAAAAAATCCTATTGGCTGATGCAATCAGCCAATAGGATTGAGCTTCAATCCTATAGACTGATCCAATCAGCCAATAGGATTGAGCTTGCATTCTATTGGCTGATTGGAACTCAATAGAATGGTAATGGGGAGCTTAGGTTTTTTAGATAGGGTTTTTATTTGTAGGGGTTGGTTGGTTGGGTGGTGGGTTTTACTGTTGGGGGGTGTTTGTATTTTTTTTTACGGGTAAAAGAGCTGATTTCTTGGGGCAATGCCCCGCAAAAGGCCCTTTTAAGGGCCATTGGTAGTTTATTGTAGGCTAGGGTTTTTTATTTTGGGGGGGCTTTTTTATTTTGATATGGCTATTAGATTAGGTGTAAATCTTTTTTATTTTTGATAATGTGGGGTTTTTTTTCCGTAATTTAGTGTTTTTTATTTTTTGTAACTTAGCGTTTATTTTTTCTTGTAATTTAGTCATTTTTAATAATGTTTAAAAGTATATTTAAATAATTTAAGTAGGTTTAGGGTTTTTTAATATGTAATTTAGTTAATTTAATTGCTATTTTAAATTAATTTTAGTATAATAGTTAGGGTAGGTTAATTAATAGTTTAAAATTGGTTTATTTTAATTCTACGCTTAAGTTTAAATTTATTTTAAGATAGGGATGTAGTAATTTTAAAGTTAGCGGCTTGTTAGGTTTAGGGTTAAAAGCTTATTTTAGTTTATGGCGATGTGGGGGGCTGGTGGTTTAAGGGTTAATAAGTTAATCGTAGTGATGTGGAAGGCCAGAGGTTTAGGGGTTAATATGTTTATTTGGTGGCGGCGGGGTCCGGGAGCAGCGGATAGGAGTTAATAACTTTATTTAGGTTGTGGCGGGGTCCGGGAGCAGTGGAATATGGGTTAATAAATTTTCTTTAGGTTGTGGTGGAGCTGGGGAGTGGCGGGATAGGATTAATAACTTTATTAAAGTCACGGCGGGGTCCGGGAGTGGCGGTATAGGGGTTAAACATTTTAGTATAGTGGCGGCATTTAGTGACAGGGTATAAATATAGTTGGTAAAAAGCCGAATAGACGTGAGATCGATGACTGCTAGTTAACAATAGTCCGATTCTCATTGCCCCGTACTTGGTGCGCATCTTTTTGACCGATTTTTTTCTAAATATGGAGAGCGTATTCAGGTCCGCGGCCGCGATGTTAGGCAATGTTAGGCAAGTGTTTTGGTGCCGGCGAATTTAGCATAGTTGAGACTTTAATAAATATTCCCCTATAAGAGAAAAGACACATCATGATAATTGCTCCTAAATAAAGATAGGAAATAAAGTACTCTTTTAACGTATAGGAAAACTGCAAGTTTAATCTACGCCCTCAAATCTAGGCATACGTAGGCAGAAAACCTAATCTACATCACCGTTACAGTTTATAACATAGATAAATATAAGTGCAAGTGTGAATAAACATAATAAAACAATAGCTATGTCATGTGACTAGCAAGAGCCCATATAGTACACATCTGAAGCAAAATAATACTGCAGGATACGACAAACCCACTAAACCCCAGCTGCACACAGAACCCCCTTGGCAAAAAGCCAGGAGGCAGAAACCTGGGCAGCTTCACAAATAGGGTTCTAAGTGGGTCGCAAAAACCTGAAGTTTCAAGCAGGCTTAAACAGTGGAGGCAGAATAGCTAACACAGCAGCCATAAGCATGAGCAGGATCAAAAAAGCATCAAGCAGATATACACAGCTTATAAGTAGCAGTAAGTTCATTCATATAACAGACATAAATGTTCCTTGAAAAAGGGTCGCCAACAATGACCATCCCAACACAGTGCGGTATACGGGAACTGACACAGTCATGGTTATGTTTATAACTCCAAATCCCAATGTCAAAGGTAATTCTTATTAAGGGGAGGTTTGCAAAACTTACCTGCATGCAAGTGTAGAGTGGATCCGGCTCGTCTCCAAGCACAACATACGACTTACTAGGGCCTCAGAACTTTGCCTGCTTCAAAAGTACAACCAAACATCCATGGCTTGTAACAACACTAGGCTCTAATGTGATGGGTGTGGTCACGTGGCACCAGCAACCAATGCCTATGTGTGTTTTACCCCCTACATCTTTTGGTAGACAGGGCTTCCTCAGGGCTAATTGGTACATCCTTTGCTAAAGATTAAGTACTCTTCTATGCTCCGCCCATGGGACGGATGAAAGTTATATACAGTGTTTCATTATACTAGTGTCAGTGTGCCAGGAATCAGACTGAGACGAGAAGTGAAAAAATAATCACACCTTTATTAATAACAAAAAATAATAAAAAGTCCACGTCAAATAACAAGCCAGGAGTCAAAGTCAGAGCTGGTAGTCAGATGAGCCAAGTCAGGAGCCAAAGTGATTACTCAGAAAAAAACGAGATCAGGAACTAGGAAAACAGCAGAGTCAGGAACAAGCCAGGGATCTGGAACCAGAAGCGACGTCAGACAAGCCAGGTAATACACAGGAACTGGAACACAGGAACTCACAAACAGGTCTGAGACAATGCAAGGGCAACGCATACTGAACCGAGGACCTTTAAATAATAAGTGATGACATCATAATTCTGAGACTGCAACCTGTCTCACACGGATGATTTTCACCAGTCTGGCCATAAGAGGGTTTGCAGAAAATGAGCAGCATCACTCACTCTGCACCAGATTAAGTAAGAGTGGTGAGTAAAATGGCTGCCAGCAGCACATGGCAAACAAAGCAGGGGAAAACCCCTGAGAGTACCCTCCCCTCAACGACCCCTCCACTGCGGGAGGACAAAAGGCTTATTGGGGAAACGGGCATGGAAGGCATGGAGGAGGGCGGGAGCATGAACATCAGAGGAGGAAACACATTAACTCTCTTCCGGACCGTAGCCCCTCCAGTGAACTAAATACTGTACACGGCCCCTGGACATACGAGAGTCAATAATGCTGCTGACCTTATATTCTTTATGGTTGTTAACAGAGATAGGACAGGGACAAGGCAACACAGCGGTAAACCGATTATAAACCAATGGTTTCAAGAGGGAGACATGAAAAACATTGGAGATGCGCATTGCAGGAGGAAGGTCAAGAGCGTAGGCCACAGGATTGACCCGTCAGAGTATTCAAAAAGGGCCAACATAATGGGGAGTCAGTTTATTGGAAGGCTCACGAAGGTTCAAGTTGTGGGAGGACAGCCAAACCCACTCACCAACCTGGTATGAAGGCACGGGCAGACGCCTACGATCAGCATGGGAAATTTTGACGCTGCATAGAGCGATGAAGGCAATCCTGAATCTGCACCCACGTGGAATGGAGTTGCCAGAGATGCTCCTCCAAAGCCGGAATACCCTGAGACATTAATGAATCAGGTAACAAGGATGGTTGAAACCTATAATTCGCCATGAATGGGGATAACTGGGAGGAAGCATTAATAGCACTATTACAAGCGAACTCTGCCCAAGGTAACAGTTCAGACCAATTATTGTGGTGATCTGAGACATAGCAAGGGAGGAACTGTTCCAGAGCTTAATTAGACCGTTCTGCAGCCCCAATGGATTGAGGGTGATATGCCGAGGAGAAGGAAAGCTGGATCTCCATTTGAGCACAAAAGGAACGCCAAAATCTGGAGACAAACTGGCTACCCCGGTCCGAGACTATCTCCTTGGGTAACCCATGTAAACGGAAGACCTCCTGGTCAAAAATTGAAGCAAGCTCTTGAGCAGTAGGCAGCTTCTTCAAGGGAATGCAATGTGACATTTTAGAAAAACGGTCAACTACTATTGGATAACAGTATTGCCATTGGAAACAGGGAGCTCAACAATGAAGTCCATGGAAAGATGTGTCCAAGGATGCTCACCATTAGCAAAAGGTTGAAGAAGACCCACAGGAAGACCTTGAGGACTGAGCAGGAGGCAACATATTCAGCAACATCAGAACAAATACCTGGCCCCCAGAATTGTCAAGTGACAGACCAAATCATTTGGTTCTTGCCCAGGTGACCTGTGGCTTTAGGATAGTGGTTAGTGTGCAAAAGTTTAGTTTGAAGATTCTCAGGAACAAAGCACTTACCACTAGGTTTCTCAGGAGGTGCATTGGTTTGTACAGCCAGGATCTCCTCCCCAAAGGAGCAGTTAAATTAGTATGTATGGTAGCCAAAATATGGTCAGGAGGTATAACTGGAGTAGGTACAGACTATTCCTTGGACAGAGGTGAAGATTGTCGAGAGAGGGCATCAGCCCTAACACTCCTACTACCAGGCAGGTAGAAGAGCTGTGTAAGAGAGTAACAAGATGAGAAATCCCACCTTAGCTCTGTCAGAGGGAAATGCCTGAGGTAACATCTCAAAGTAAATTCCCACCTGGTTCAAAAACCCTCTGCACTGAATAGGATTGCCTCCATATCGCTGAGGTAGAGGTGCAGAACTAGACATGCTCCTGGTAGGACTAGGTGCAGCAGCGGAAACAGGAGCAGCCATAACTTGTGGGAGACTCTGGTACAAATGTGCAGTGCGAGTCAGCAGGGTTTGCAGGGCTAGTGCAAACTGATCCAAGTGGTGATCTTGTTCATCCATCCTGGAAATAATGGTAGGTAAAGGTGGATAATTAGCACCATCAGTATTCATGGCCCTTGCATAATGTCAGGTGCCAGGAATCAGACTGAGACAAGAAGTGCAAAAATAATCACACCTTTAATAATAACAAATAAATATTAAAAAGTCCACAAGTAAAATAACAATCCAAGAGTAAAAGCCAGAGCTGGTAGTCAGACGAGCCAAGTCAGGAGCCAAAGCGAGTAGTCAGACGAACCAGGAGTCAGGAACAAGCCAGGGATCAGGAACCAGAAGTGACGTCAGACCAGCCAGGTAATACACAGGAACTGGAACACAGGAACTCACAAATAGGTCTGAGACAACGCAAGTGCAAAGCATACTGAACAGAGGCCCTTTAAATAATAAGTGATGACATCACAATTCTGAGACCGCAACCTGTCTCACACGGATGATGTTCACCAGTCTGGCCATAAGAGGGTGTGCAGGAAATAAGCAGCATCACACCAGATTCAGTAAGAGAAGTTATTAAAATGGCTGCCAGCAGCACATGGCAAACAAAGCAGGGGGAAAACCCTGACAACTAGTCATATACATACAATATATACAAATTGTTGACAAGATCATTTACAATATGAATAATTACAGTACCCTTCACAGTGTCATACAGAATTGAGGGAATGTAAACCCACCAATGATTCATATACGGCAATTAAGATTAAAACATTAATCTAATTCAGCCATAAAAATTGAGAAACAAAAACAAGAAGGAGAAGAAAAGGTGAGTATATGAAATGTAACATGTATCCTATAAAGCTAGCCATATCAAGTTTCTCGTTCATGCCACATGGTGCTAGTGTTCTAAAAGTTTACATCCACTTGCATTCTTTTTGTAAAAGGCTTTTATCCTGGTTCCCTCCTCTGCCATGGAAAAGATCTTTGTCTATGCCTGTAAATTGTATGCTTTCTGGATCACTGCTGTGTCTTGCCTGAAAATGTCATGCCACACTGCTAGTTTGCATCTTGTTTTAATATCATATCTGTATTCTTTTATTCTGTCCTTAAAAATGTGCTTTCTTTTGCAAACATAAAAGCTGGGACAAGAACATTTAAGAAGATACACTATTCCTTCAGGGTTACTGTTGAAGAAATGTTTTATCTGGAAGTCTCTTTGGCTGTTACCTGAAAAGGATTTCGTTCTTTTCATGAACGCACAGGTGACACATTTTCCACATGGGAAATTACCTACAGGGAGATGGCTCTTAAGACAGTTTTTCTTGAATGGAGTAGGAACAAATTGACTATGAGCTTATCTCGCAAATTTGGGGCTCTTCTAGCTGTTAAATTAGGGTATTCGCCTACTTCTTGGGCTATATTGGTGTCACTGGTTAAAATGGGCCAGTGTTTTTTTCAAAATAATATTAATACTGCTCCAGTGACAGTTATAATTTGTAATTAGTCTTATAGGCAATTTTATAGTTTCATTTTTGATGAAGAGCAAGGCATCTCTGTCCTGTCATTGCTTTGGCATGTTTGTCATATTTTTCCTTGAAAGAATAGTTATGAAGCAGGAACACCTTTAATTATATGTGTGGGATGATCGCTAGATGCCATCAAAAGACTGTTAGTAGCAGTATCTTTCCTGTAATTTTCAGTGACAAGAGCTCTTTTTTTTTACTTATTTTCACATCAAGAAAATAAATTTCAGACTGACTGAATTGTAAGCTGAGGTGTATGTTGGACTCATTCTTACTTAGTTCTTGAACAAAGGTATGTAGAAGATCTAAATTGCCTTCCCAAATGAGAAGGATATCGTCCACATACCTCAGCAAGAAATGGATATTATCGTAATTATTATTATTATTATTATAAACGGTTATTTGTAGAGCGCCAACAGATTCCGCAGCGCTATAAACAAATGCGGAGTACAACAGAACAATTATAGGGATCAAATGGGTAGAGGGCCCTGCCAAGAGTCGCACTGTTGTAGTCAGCTCTTAAGAAGGGACTCTTAGGCATACATTCAAGGGATATCAATGAAGGAGAGTAACTAGTATTAGGAAAGGTTAGTGTAGGTTGTATGCATCCCTGAACAGAAGAGTCTTTAGGGAGTGCTTGAAGCTTTCAAAACTAGGGGAGAGTCTTGTGGAGCAAGGCAGAGAGTTCCACGAGATGGGAGCAAGTCTGGAGAAGTCCTGTAAATGGGAGTGTGATGAGCTAACAAGAGAGGAGAAGGGTAGGAGGTCATGAGCAGAGCGAAGCAGATGGGAGGGAGAGTATCTGGAGACAAATTCTGAGATATAGGGGGAGCAGTGCAGTTGAGGGCTTTGTATGTCAGAGTGAGAATTTTGTGTTTAATCCTAGAGGCAAGAGGAAGCCAGTGAAGGGATTGGCAGAGACTTGCAGCAGAGGAAGAATGACGTGTAAGGAAGATGATCCTGGCAGAGGCATTCATTATGGATTGTAAAGGAGCTAGGCAGCTGGGGAGACCAGAGAGGATAGAGTTGCAGTAATCGAGGCGGGAAAGGATGAGAGAGTGGATTAAAATCTCATTTGTGTTTTGTGTAAGGAAATGTTTAATTTTAGAGATGTTTTTAAGGTGGAAGCGGCAGGCTTTAGCCAAGGACTGAATATGAGGAGTCAAAGAAATTTCTGAGTCAAATGTGACTTGAGACATCGGGCATGCGGGGTAGGGGTAATGATGGAGTTGTCGACAGTTATAGAGAGATTGCGGGTCAAGATTTTGTAAGAAGGAGGGAAAATTAGGAGCTCAGTTTTGGAGAGATTTAGCTTGAGGTAGTGAGAGGACATCCAGGAAGAGATGTCAGAAAGACAGTTAGTGACACGGGTTAGCAAGGAATATAGGTCTGGTGCAGAGAAGTAGATTTGGGTGTCATCGGCATATAAATGATATTGAAAACCGTGGGACTTAATTAAGGAACCTAATGATGATGTGTAGATTGAGAAGAGAAGGGGACCGAGGACAAAGCCTTGTGGTACCCTAACAGAAAGTGGTGACAGGGCAAAGGAGGCCCCAGAGAAAGTTACACTAAAGGTATGGATTGCCAGGTAGGAAGAGAACCACTCGAGAATGCTGTGTCACAGATGCTGAAGGATTGGAGGGTTTGGAGCAAAAGAGGGTGGTTAACAGTGTCAAAGGCATTGTCATTATATAGTTTATTCTGATATACTGTGTCCATTTCTCATTTCCCCAGATGGAGACAAGCATAAGTGGGGGCGCACGTGGCCCCCATAGCAGTTCCTCTCAATTGCTTAAAAATCTTTCCATCAAAAAGGAACACATTGTTCTTAAGGATGAAACGTAACAGCCGTATAACAAATGTAGTATGTCCATCACACATCTGACCTCTACTGAATAGATATTCCTCACAAGATTTTATGTCTATTTTGTGAGGGATAGAGAAGTATAAGCTCTCCACATCTAATGATACTAAAATAGCTTCATCAGAAATAGATATTTAATTTATTTTTCTTAATAAATCAGGAGTGTCAAATACAAATGAAGGGAGAGAAGGAAAGAAGGGACGAAGAAAATAATATACATAGATTCAGACATGCTCCCTATGCCAAATATGATGGATTGACCCAGAGGGTTATTTAAGTTTTTGCGCACTTTTGGAATGCAGTAAAACATATAAATATTTTAGTTCTGTGAACATTATTAAACCTTCTCCTTTCGCATCATTAAGAATTCTGTATAGCTCAGACTTTAGAGTGGGGACAGGATTGGAAAGCATTCATTTGCATTGATTTTTATCAAGAAGTTGCCTTTTAACTTCAATCGTGTAAATTGTTTCATCCCAGGGAACAACGTTACCACCCTTGTCAGCAGGCTTGATGACGACATTTGAAGCATTAATGAGTTCTTCAAGTGCCTTTCTTTCTTTTTAAATAGATTGTCATTTACAATACCTGTGTATAACAAATTCTGAATATCTCTTTCCACCATTTTAACAAAAAGATTGACTGGGGGCGAAGTGGAAAGCTGGGGCATAAAAGTAGATTTCTTTTTTAAATCAGATGTAATCCTAAATGTCGTCTGTCCACTAGATTGTAAAGGGTCATACCCTTCAGACCCTGATTCATGATAGAAACATTCAAAATCTTGTACTGCCAGTCTGTCTTCAGTGGTTAGATGTAAATCATCAATTAAATTTTTTGCTTTATTCTTGAAAATTTGTGATAGGACCACTCGTCTAGCAAATTTACAAAGGTCCTTAAGAAGTTCAAATTTATCAAGACCACTTGTCGGACAAAATAAAAGTACTTTTTTTAAAATATTCATATGTCCCACATTTAGCCTGAACGAAGACAGATTGATCACCTGAAGATTATCATGAGGAGTATTTAGTAAGCTCTGCAACCCCTCTGGCCCCGTGTTCGATTGCTCTGGGGTCTCTCCTGACTCTGACTATAGTCCCTGTATCTTGTCTGGCAAAATGGGTAATGTCTCCCTCTGGAGACAGAATTTGTCCCTATTCCTTTTCTTCCTGCCCCCTCTCCTTCTTGAGAATTGCCCTTGCCAGTACGCATCTTGTTCTATATCAGAACTGTCTGTGCCTGAGTCATAAGACCCCCGCACAGAGCGGTACAAATGGACTTGTTTCTTCCTATAATCTTCCTGGTCTCTTACCAATTTACGCCCTTTTCGTAATTTGATTTCAGATTGCAGTCTCGCTATTTGTTCTTTTATATCACTGTTAAGTTTAGCAAAATTTGTGTTCCCTTAAAAGCTGTTAACTATCTTAAGGGCATCTTCTGCCTCTAGTTTGGTTTTCTCTAGTCTTTCTTTGTTCTTTTTTATCATTTTGTTCATTAGAATAATAGAACATTCTGACAGACGAATGTTCCCTTCATCCATTAATTCATCTCCTCCTTCATCTTCCCTAAGGTTGGTAACAGGGTCCAATTTTAATCTTAACCCTCTAGGGAGTATTTCTTTCTGAACATAATTCTCTAGGCCAGAAGTTTCAGCTGTAAATTTTATCTGTATAATTAGCAATTTCTTATAGTTCTTAAATTCTCCAAAAATATTAAGCGATTCTCCCTCCCTGTTTTTGTACACAATAGAATTATTCATTGAAAAAGTTGCAGAGAGTTCTGCCTCCCATGTTTCAGCTGACATTGTGAACGCTATTATAAGGTAATGTAAACAGGTTCCACCACTATATAGCAGAAGCACAAATAATCTGAGCCTAATCCTCAAAAGAAACCTCTAGGGTATGAAACCAATCTAATAGGTATAAAATAAAAATATTATCATAAAACAAAGAAGATAAATGGCTGATAAAATATGTATCTCTAGATGCAAAATATATGGTATAAAGACCATATGCATATACATATAAATTTACAAGGAACACACAGTTCCCATAGACCGTAATGTAAAGGCACTTTTCACTGAATTTTTTTTCTAGCACCCCACACTCTCTATTTTTAACCCCTAAAACTGCCTAGTGCAGTTGTTTTTTTATGGAAACTAAAAGACCCTCTATTTTGGGGGCATTTGAGACAGTTTTTGAAAATCAACCAGAGATCTGATCTCTGGTTAATTTTCAGAGCACTAATTGCTACTGCAAGCTCTTAGTAGAAATAACCAGCCACTTGTAATGGCTGGATATTTATCGCCTGTTTGCCGACACGCTATAAATTAACACTCCGCTTGTAATTTAGCATTATATGTATACCATTGTTAAAAGCCCTGTTTCAAACACTGCTGTCAGATAGACAAAATAGACAGTTCATACTATTTTAAATTAAGGGAAGTAGTTTTCTCATAGCTAAGTGTGTAAATATGTATATACACTTTATATACAGGGGGTGCATTCCTTGGGCAGTGTGCATTGTCATAATAGCATATGTTAACATTTCTGAAGTGAACATTTTATAAGTGAGGCACTATGATAAGAATTATGCAAGAATTATACTCAGTACTCACTACAGTGCAGCCTATTATACTAATGAACTGCCTATTGACATCTGCTGAATAAACGCACACTACCTCATGCTAAACCTATTCTCTATCTTCCGCTTTCAGGTATGTGAATAGAGTCCCTGTTCATCTGCAAACTTTTCACTGCACTTTGGTGTTTTTTCCTCTCCTGTAACTCTCTTTTGGTATGTGTATATGTATATTGAGAACATGATTTTAGATTGTTAAAAAAAAGTCCTGCATTTATTGTAATGTTAGTCCCAATGTTTTTCTTCTAATGTTTTGTTAATTGCCATGTGATGTTCAATCCTTATTAATACATGCTATTATTCTTAAATTTATAGCTTTCGTTTGCCATAGCTTCACCTCCTCCAAATGTTACTGTCTGATTACTTAACTTTTCTCAACCTGACCAGACCAGACCAGAATCTAACTTTCCAATTAGCCTTTTAAAATGTCTTTGACTTAGCAATTAACTAATTTATCGGACCCAGCTGAATGCAATGCCTGTATATATTTAACACTAGTTTGGGATGTGCATTGCACAGGAGGTGCATTGTCACAATAGCATATGTTCACATTTTGAAGTAAACATTTTATAAGTGAGGCACTAAGAAAATAATTATACAATAATTGAACAAGGGTTGGACAAGGGGCAAGACACAAGGCGAGTACACTTGTAATTTTGTTTTTTATATATCTCATTGTTTCCTTATGCAAGTGCTGCTGTAATACTGTGTTTTACGTGTTTAATTAATTCCCACTTTTGTAAAAATGCTCAATATCTTCATATTCCTTTTTGCTACCTCTTGTCCCTATAACAAACAACCTTATTTAATTACTCCTTCCCCCTCACTACCTGCACTGTTCATTAGCCCATCTCTCTTAAACTAACCTTACTGTTGTACTCATGAACTTTACATATTCCTAAACACTCTCTCTCCCCGCTGCACCTCGTCCCAAAAACAGTCTCATTACTGCAAATCTGCATCTCATCTAATGTCCCTCTCCCTCTTGCTTATACTAGCTGCTGGTGGTGACATCTCCCCTAATCCTGGTCCCCAACAACTTCCTAGCCGTGTACATCCATGTACCCTTCCATAGACTCAGAAAACACAACTCTGGTAACCCTACTCATATTCCTCTTATATCTAAAGCCACTACCCCTTCACTTGTGGACTCTGGAACTCTTGCTCTGTTTGCAACAAGCTCACTTCTATCCATGACCTCTTTATCTCCCGCTTCCTCAACCTTCTGGCTCTCACAGGAACCTGGCACTCTCCCTTAGACACAGCATCCACTACTGCACTGTCACATGGGGTCTCCACTTCAGCCACACTCCTAGGTCTGGTAATAGACAAAGAAGTGGTGTAGGTATTTTACTTTCCTCTCGTTGCACCTTTCAACAAATACAACCCATCTCTTCCTTCACATTTTCCTCATTCAAAACCCAGATGATTTGCTTATTCTCTCCCCTCTCTATGCATGTTGCAGTCATATACCGACCCCCTGGCTCCTTAACTCAATTTCTAGATCACTTGGCTGCCTGGTTACCTTTTTTTCTTTCCTCAGATACCCCTGCCCTTATTCTTGGTGACTTCAACATCCCTCTTGACAATCCCACTGCCTCCTCTGCAAAACAACTTCTGCAACTCACTTCCTCTTTTTGATTGTCACAATGGACTGACTCTCCAACTCACAAAGATGGTCACTCCCTTGACCTGATCTTTAGCTATCAATGCACTATTTCAAACATCGCAAACTCCCCTTTTCCACTTTTTGACCACCATCTACTCATTTTCAACATCACATCCCTCCCTACAACTCTCCCTCCTTCTACTCCATACACGAAACTTCACAGAAGACTTGTCATTAGATCAGCAACAGCTTGATAATTCCCTCGAACCTCTCCTCTCATCCATCTCCTCCGTTTCCTGCTCTGACTAATCTATCTGCCACTATAATGCCACCCTTACATCAGTCCTTGACAGTCTAGCCCATCTTACCATAGCTCGGAAATCACACACTCATCCTCAGCCCTGGCATAGTCCTCTGACATGGTACCTGTGCAGATGTTCCCGTACTGCTGAGCGGCACTGGAGCAGCACTGGAGTCAGCTGACTTTCTTCACTACAAGTTCATCTTGAACTCCTACTAATCTGCCCTTAATCTTTATAAGCAATATTACTTCTCTACTCTTATCTCTACTCTTTCTTCAAACCCAAAACATCTGTTCTCCACTTTCAATACTCTTCTCTGCCTACCCCCAGCTCCTAATTCAACTTCTCTGTCATCTCAAGATTTTGCCAGCCACTTCAAAGCAAAATCGACTCCATCAGAAATGAAATCAGCTCTCAACATACTTCCATTCTCACCCCCTTAAAAGCTCACAATCAACCACAACCCACATAGCCATAAAATGGAAGAAGTTTTGGCATGTATACTGTGCTCTCACCTCACTACCTGTCCCCTCGACCCTATCCCCTCACAGCTACTCCCCTACCTCTCTTCTACCCTTACCCCTATACTCACACACATCTTCAACCTCTCCCTCAGCACCAGTATATTTCCTTCATCTCTGAAACATGCACTGGTCACACCTATCCTCAAAAACCTTCTCTCGATTCAACCTCCCCATCCAACTACCGCCCTGTTTCCCTCTTGCCTCAAAGCTTCTCTAAAAGCTAGTATATGCACGCCTATCCCATTTCCTTACATTGAACTCCCTCCTTGACCCACTGCAATCTGAATTTCGTCTTCATCACTCCACAGAGACAGCAATCGTTAAGGTTACCAATGACCTACTTACAGCAAAATCAAAAGGCCACTTCTCTCTGCTTATCCTCCTTGATCTGTCCACAGCCTTTTATACTGTTGACCACCATCTTTTGCTCCAAACCCTCCAATCCTTTGGCATTTGTGACACAGATCTCTTGTGGTTCTCTTCTTACCTTTCTATCTTTAGTGTAGCCTTCTCTGGGGCTTCCTCTGTCCCGTCACCACTTTCTGTTGGGGTACCACAAGGCTCTGTCCTCGGTCCCCTTCTTTTCTCAATCTACATGTCATCATTAGGTTCCCTAATAAAGTCCCATGGGTTCCAATACCATTTGTATACTGACGACACCCAAATCTACTTCTCTGCACCAGACCTAACTCCTTCCTTGCTAACCTTTGTCACTAACTGTCTTTCTCACATCTCTTTCTGGATGTCCTCTCACTACCTTAAGCTAAATCTCTCCAAAACTGAGCTCCTTATTTTCCCCCATTCTTCCACAATCTCCACCCCCATTTCTCTATAACTGTCGACAACTCCATCATTACCCCTACCCTGCATGCCCAATGTCTTGGGGTCACATTTGACTAAGATCTTTCTTTTACTCCTCACATTCAGTCCTTGGCTAAATCCTGCCACTTCCACCTTAAAAACATCTCTAAAATTAGACATTTCCTTACACAAGACACAACTAAGATAATAATCCACTTTCTCATCCTTTCCCGCCTTGACTACTGCAATGCTGTCCTCTCTGGTCTCCCCAGCTGCCTAGCTTCTCTACAATACATAATGAATGCCTCTGCCAGGCTCATCTTCCTTACATGTCGCTCTTCATCTACTGCACCTCTTGCCAATCCCTTCACTGACTTCCTCTTGCCTCCAGGATTAAACACAGCATTCTTACTCTGACATACAAGGCCCTCAACTGCACTGCTCCACCCTATATCTCAGACCTTGTCTCCAGATACTCTCCCTCCCGTCCCCTTCACTCTGCTCATGACCTCCTTCTCTCTTCCTCTCTTGTTACCTCCTCACATTCCCATTTACAGAACTTCTCCAGACTGGCTTCCATCTTGTGGAACTTTCTGCCTCGCTCCACAAGACTCTCTCCTAGTTTTGAAAACTGGAAAAAAGGAAGAAAGGACACCTTATGGTTGCAGTACTCAACTAGTCACATGAACACAATGGATATCTTTAAACTTAATACTTACTAACAGTATGTATCTTTTTGGTACTGTAAGAGCAGTCTGTCCACCGGCTCTCTCGGATCTTGGTTACATCTTTTTATAAGAAACTTTCTTAAAATAAAAAACTGTCTAGAAAATAAATAGTTTCTATACATATTACAGATAATTAAATAAGCTAGGAGTCACAGTACTTTGTACAGGAATGTACTCAAAAAGCAGCCTAAAGATTTAGATTCAGGTCCAGTAAAACAGGAAACAAATGCCAGCAATAGGTATAAGGAAAATTCAGTATCCAGGAATCAAGTTCAGGTATACCAAATTTCTGAATAGGTATCAGGCAAGTTCAGTATTTAGGAATAAAGGTAAAATATAGTCAAGGTCAGCAACATGTATAAGGTAAGTTCAGTATCCAGGAATAAAGGTCAGGTATAAAAAATGTCAGTAATAGGTATTATATGAGTTCAGTATCCAGGTAAAATGTAGCCAAGGCAAGCAACAAGTATCAGGTAAATTCAGTATCCAGGAATCGAGGTCAGGTATAGGCAAGGACAGCAACATGAATCAGGTAAATTCAGTATTCAGGAATCAAGGTCAGGTATAGCCAAGGACAGCAACAGGTATCAGGTAAATTCAGTATCCAGGAATCAAGGTCAGCTATAGCCAAGGACAGCAACAGGTATCAGGGAAATTCAGTATCCAGGAATCAAGGTCAGGTATAGCTAAAGTTAGCAACAAGTATCAAGTAAATTAGCACCTCTGGGTAATGCACAGATAACACTTAATAAGTAAAAAATTATATCGCAAAATAATCAATAAATAAATAACAGCCCACGCCAACATACCTAGTGCACCATAACAGTTAAAGGGACATGAAGCCCAAATGTATTCTTTCATGATTCAGATAGAGCATACAATTTTAAACAACTTTCCAATTTACTTCTATTATCTATGTTTCTTCATGCTCTTGGTATCCTTTGTTGAAAATCATATCTAGATAGGCTCATGAGGTTGGAGCTAGCTGCTGGTTGGTGGCTTAACTTGTATGCCCATTTTCACTGGCTGACAAATGTTTTCAGCTAGATCCCAGGAGCGCATTGCTGCTGCTTCAATAAAAGATAGCAAGAGAATGAAACAAAATTGATAACAGAAGTAAATTGGAAAATTGTTTGAGCTTGTATAATCTATCTGACTCATGAAAGAAAAGAAATTCTTACATATCTCACTTTTTACAGTGTCTTTTTTAATGCATACCCTAGTGTGCTATAAAGCAATGGTCTAGATTACAAGTGGTGCGCTAACATTAGTGTGTATGATGTTAGAATATAGAGGTTACGTTAATTTGCGCACATATTACAAATTGAAAGTAACCATGTTTTCTTGAGTGCAATTCAATTTATCGTGATTAAAGACCTCGCATAAAGGGTTAGGGCTTAAATCTTGCACCAAACACAACATAAATACATTAAAATAAACTTTTACACTCATATAAACACTATAAAAACTGATAAAAAAGATTCATATGAATATTAATAAAAATAAATTAGGGTTGGGGGCGGAGCCTGGCTGCAGCTAAGATGGCTGTGTAACTCCGGTGCTCTGTAAAGAAGGGTTCTAAAATCACTGACCTGGAGCTGTTATACTGAGCCAAATGGAATTTTTTTATTGATCCAAGACAGCCTTACTACAGGAGGAATCAATTGATTAAAATAATACCTCTTATTTGTCTATTCGAGGCCGCAAGGAACTTTTAAAAGAATGAGGGGCACTATACAACTTTTGCAGCCGCACTCGACTGACTGAGAAGCATCTGACCAGTGTTTGGTAAATACAACATAGCGGAGCAGTCCTCCCGGTCTTCCTACATCAAACACAGCCACCCGGACCCTGCGGCCAGACCCGCGAGATCGCAACGCAGCATTACCGGGCGCTTCCCTACCGGAGATCTCAGAAGAGCGGCAGTGATGTCGGCAGCGCTGATTAAGCTGCTAAGGTAAAGATCTACCTCCTTTGAGCACTTACCCACAGTAGGTAATCCTCCTTGGTGCCCGGTAAATGTGCCCTAAGACCCACTGAAAGAAGGGCTGCCACGCACCTATCCAAAACGAAACAAAAAAAAACAACAACAAAAAAACGGCGCGAAACTATCCGGCATAGCTGCGGCCTATCTTAGTTTAAAGAAGGGGCTGGCCCACTCATAGAAATGCCAGGCAGGAGGATAGCTACACATAGACTGCCACACAATCTGTGATAAAGGGAGACACTACTACTTAGACTACACACAGCCTATTATATCTGAAGGACAGTTTTTTGTGACAAGCACCCCTCTGTTTCAAGCCATATTCTGTTAGTGCACATAGTGCATATAGGGACTGCCTAGAAAGAACTAAACACACAAAAAGTACTGTGCAAGAACTGTAGGCAAAGTGATTCACTCCCCAACTGCTGGGTGACCATTCAGGAACAGCAGGGTGAATTTATATTACAGATGAGGGGGGAGAGATGTTGATGAGCTCTAACTAACCTTACAGTTTACCCAGCGTTTACACACCCCTGTTGCACACAGTGCACATAAAGAACTCAATAAAGGCGGCACACAAAATACCTAAGGAGGTGCTGAGCACGAATTGAGGAAAATTAAATCAATACCCTCAACTGCCTCCTATACCCAACGAGTTGGACACATACCCTGCTCCCTGAGAGGCTACTCTGTTTTCTATCTCTAACCTTACAATGATGGCGGCTAAAAGACAGGCCAAATCTGAGAAAGCCTTAAAGCACACATCAACAAAATCACATACTGTATCATCCTTTTTTGCTACGGAGCACTCATCGCCTCCCATCCTCTCTCAAAACAAACACACTTCCGCACCAAGCCCGGAAGGTCCTATAACGGAATCCTCATCTTCACCTACATTACCTGATAACATCCCTGCAACACTTCTATCTCAATTCGCAACGAAACAGGAGATCACCACGATCTTTAGAACCTGTCTACATGAAGAATTACAGGAAATGAAACAAGATCTACACAACCTGGGTTCAAGGGTGGATATGCTGGAAGCTGAGACCGAAGAGGTGAGAGAAGATATTCACAGAATCGAGGATAAGACTGCAACACACCAAGAAACAAACACCGCATTAATGGACAAGATCGACGACCTTGAGAATAGGAGCAGGAGGAAAAATCTAAGGCTTTGAGGTATTCCTGAGTCTGTTCTGCCAAAAGACTTCCATGAATATTTACAATCTCTATTTACCTCTATAAAAGAACCTGCCTATCCAAATGACATACTATGGGTACGGGCCCATAGAGCCCTCAGACCTAAACCTCCTGATAGTGCCCCATCAAGGGATGTTATTATTAGATTTAAAAACTTCCTCGAAAAGGAGATGCTGCTTAATCAATCTCGCAGACATCAACCTGTCAAATTCAGAGGCAACGTGATACAATTTTATCAGGACCTCTCCACAAGAACCCTGCAGATAAGAAAAGAATTCCTCTCGCTCACATCTTTACTCAGAAACAAGAAGATCCCTTATAGATGGGGTTTCCCCGTCCACCTAATGGTGATTCAGAATGATCGACGCTACACCTGCCATGCACCTGAGGATATACCATCCTTTTGTAAAGAACTGGGTATAGATCAACCCTTAGCAGAACCTCCGGATCAACCTCCTGCTCAAGTCTTGCCCAAAAGGATAAAATCCAATTTAATGAGATGGAACACTAAAATGCCACGCAAAGCATCCGAACCTAAACAAGGCAGAGGTCGCAAAGATGCATCTCCACAGAAGCCACCCTACCACCTTGACTCTGATGAGGACTGATAACAGACCCTGCACTGTTGGTGGTCGCTTGCTTCTGTAGTTGGTCAGCACGAACATTCCTACTATCTTCACACAGCCGGGAGGGTTAGAAACTCGATCAGGTAATGCTAAAGACATTTGTAACATTACTATGGAACCCTCCCTTCTCCCTTTGACCCCCTCTAATCTTCTCATGGCTATACATGACCCCGAGACACCCCAGGTCACCTGTTAATAGCCAACCACCAGTCTCTAAGTTTTTCATAACTAACTCTCAGGCTCCATTGTGGTGGCGTGCTGGAATAATCAAACCACACCATTTAGAGACCCGTTCTTTTATATTATCCCCCCAAAGGACTTGTACTCTAATTTATGTCTATTATTAGACTTAGAGATGTGTTTGTATTGTTTTTTATGTTAATGTTTTCAGAATATGTTCATAATATGTATCATATTGTTCTTTCTATAAGATATGAAGGCTATGAAAAATTGTGTATTCTCTATGTTCCAAAGGTCTGCCAAGGTATCCATCGCAGTGCTAATTTGACGTATATTTTACTCACTTCATCACACATTTACATACATCTGACTTATGGCTCAACAAAATAACGAGGCACCACACCCTTTGGTTATTCTGTCCCAAAATGCAAAAGGGCTAAATTCCCCATGCAAACGCTCTAAGGCACTTTCAGATCTAGCGAGAAGAGGGGCAGATATTATCTATCTACAGGAGACGCATTTTAAAAAAAAAAAAGCTATCCAAAATATTTAGGCCGCACATACACTCAACACTACCATAACACAGGCCCTACCAAAAAGTGTGGATTTAGCATTTTGCTCAAAAAGTCACTACCCTTTACACTCCTGAACAGGATATCGGATACAGAAGGAAGGCTTCTGGGCCTGATAGGTCTCTTATATGGCCAACCTATAACCCTAGTTACTGTATATGCACCAAATACCACCCCCAAACCATTTTTCGTCAAATTATTCACTAAACTGTTAGATTCATCTAAGGGTCCAGTTTATTTAGGAGTAGACTTTAATTTCCCACTTCAACCACAACTAGACAGCACGAACCCCCTCACAAGATGTAACACTAAATTCCTTACATTTTTCTGGAAAAATCTTAAAGTACATAACTTACATGATACTTGGCGATATCTTCACCCGGAAATTAAGGATTACACGTTCTACTCCCACCCGAATAAGTCCTATAGTCGAATCGACTACATCTTTACTAACCAATTTGGCCTATCCCAAATCACTAATTGCACAATCACACCCACCCCATGGTCTGATCACTCCGCAGTTCAATTGCATATTAACTGGCCAGAACGAACCACAAATCACTTCCACTGGATGCTAGATGATACCCTCTTAGGGGAGGTAGACAATGTTACAAAATTGAATAAAACTTTGGAAGAATACTTCCTTTTCAATGTTCCTTCAACACCTAACCAGTTTTCAGTTTGGGAGGCACATAAATGCTTCCTTAGAGATGAATTTATTCAAATGAAATCTAAGATTAACAAGGCAAAGCAACAAAAATACCAAGACCTTACCACCAAACTCTCACACTTCACCCTTCAACACAAACTTTTTCCAACAAATCTTTCTATCTTAGATGAGATAACAGCCACACGGAAAGCATTGGATGATTACCTGCAGGTAGAATACCACACTCTAAAACGGAAAACAAGTAGCTTGTTTCATTTTGAGGGGAATAGGGCAGGGAAATATCTAGCGAGATCACTTAGGAAGAGAAAACTCAAATCATATATTTCTGAAATACATATTTCAGGTAAACCCCCTCAAAAAACCACTCCAGACATTCTAAAGGTATTTCACACTTATTACTCAACTCTTTATAATATACAATCTGAGACTCCCGCAAACCAACTCTCACAAGTCACCCACAAATTCCTTCAAGAGTGCCAGCTCCCATCTATAGATGATACACAATTAAAAGACATCAAATCACATATTACCCCACAAGAAGTCATACTCGCAATCCAGGAACTAAAATCAGGGAAAAGCCCAGGCCCAGACGGGCTCTCCGCCAAATATTATCAGACGTTCAAAACACTATAGCGCCCCATCTGACAAAATTGTTTAATTCTATAATAGATGGAGCACAATTCCCCCCCTCCATGTTAGAGGCGCATGTGGTAGTATTGCCCAAACCCGGTAAACCGGCTACAATACCCTCTAATTTCCGGCCCATATCACTGTTAAATCTGGACATCAAATTATATGCTAAAATCCTGGCCACTCGATTGAACAAAATTATTCCAGATCTTATACACACCAACCAAGTAGGTTTTACCCCACGTAGGGAAGCCCGTGATAACACCACCAAAATAATAAATATTATAGACTATGCCAAAACTCACCATATTCCATCTATAGTCCTCTCACTTGATGCCGAAAAGGCGTTCGATCGTCTTAGTTGGCCTTTTCTGACCCAGACCCTAAGAAAATTTGGATTTGATGATCAATTTATCCATATGATCTTTGCATTATATAATAATCCCAGGGCGAAAATAAAATTGAATGACTCCTTGTCTCACTCTTTTACATAAACAACGGCACTAGACAGGGATGCCCACTTTCACCAACACTGTTTATTTTGGCAATGGAGATCTTGGCAACCTACATTAGGACAACACCTCAGATCTCCGGTATTACTATAGGACAAAAGGAATACAAGGTTTCCCTATATGCAGATGATGTCATACTCACACTTACGAACCTCCCCACATCTATTCCTTCCCTGATGCTTCTGTTTCAGAGATATGGAATGTTGTCCAACTTTCGTATAAATAACACAAAATCGGAATTTATTAATCTAGACACACCTCCGGAAGACTTACACATACTGCACTCGCACAAATTTAAACACCAATCTAAAGCATTAAAATATCTAGGGATTTTAATTACACCATACCTACAAGAGATAATTCCCCTAAACATTGATCCTCTAAGAAACCACATTAAAGCTACTCTATCTTCATGGTCCACTAAACCAATCTCTTGGTTGGGAAGGGTGAACGCTATTAAAATGATAATACTCCCCAAAATACTGTATGTTTTACAGGCAATACCCACCCCCATCCACGACTCCATTATCCACTCCCTACAAAAACTCATCAACTCATATATTTGGAGCCATAAGCGCCCTAGGATCGCCACACAAACCCTGTATCGTTCTAAACTAGAGGGAGGACTTGGAGTCCGTAACATATTACTGTACCGATACGCTACCTTCATGACCAGAATAGCTGATTGGTGTAAAAATGGCCGACATAAGGAATGGGTGGGCTTAGAACATATACTTGTGGGGGAGGGTCAACTGGGAGGCAAATGCTGGCTTACAGTGAAACGAGACAAAGGTGAACTAGAGCTCCCCACCGTGGTGAGAGAAACATTTAATGTATGGGGGAAAATCCTAAGAAGATATAAGTCTATCTCTACATCTTACTCTCCTTTGACACCCATCATAGATAACCCCACAGCCCCATTTCAATTTACTTTCCATTACAATGATACCACTAGTCTAGCACAGGTGATACCGCATTATTCCCTTTTGCAGAACAGCAAGTTGAAACCAAGAGAGGAAGTGGCTGAGATACTAGGATTCACTCCCAAAAATTGGTTAGCACACCATCAACTTACCCACTACTTTGCCTCACACACAGAGAGACAGAACTTAACCCGTCCTTTAACGCCATTTGAATCCATATGCTATTTATCCTTCCCGGCAACGGGCATACTCTCCATATCATACACATTACTACAAACAGACTGGTCAAATTATCCCCCATCCTACACAATAAGCTGGGAAAAAGAGCTTAATGAACAGCAACCACCCAAAACGTGGAAAATAATATATAAATACATGAGCTCCTCCGCTTCTTCCATGAATATAGCGGAAATGAACATAAAACTCCTTTGTAGGTGGCACTACACCCCTGATAGATTAGGAAGGTTATTTCCACACACTAATACCAACTGCTGGAGGGGTTGCACACAACGAGGTACCTTCACTCACCTATGGTGGTCATGCCCGGTTGCACAGGCATACTGGTCAGATATCCGAAAAGAAATACAAATAGTGACAGGGACTTCTCTACCACTCACCCCTTGGACCTTCCTCTTCAACTTTTTCCCACAAATAACGTGTATGCTACGACTGAAACTTACCACAGTAATGATTAACACGGCTAAACGGTATATCCCATACTATTGGAAGCAATCCACCCTACCATCTATACAATTCTGGCGGGATAGAGTGTCTACTGCCATAGAACTAGAGCAATACCACTATACAAAATTGAGCAAAATAGAAGATTTCTTATCTATTCGCCTGCTTTGGGAAGAGTACCTTCACTCCCTAAAACCCACTGATGTCTCACACACTCACCACTAGGTCCCAACACACACAGACCACCTTAGACCTTTTTGGGATTTTATGGTTTATGATTTTTGGAACTCACTTTTATCAAACCACTTATTACCTTTCCTTATTTCCTACACATAGGTCCTTGATTAATATCTTTCATAGCCATATAATTATGCTCCCCCATACAGAGGAGTTAAAACTAAACCTCCTCAGGAGCACTCTCACCATCTCCACAGTAGAATCTTTGTTTTTTGGAATAATCTGTATAAGGATTGAGTCTATATTTGTTCTTCTGTATCATGCTCAAATTGTTTGAATATTGTATGTTGCAAATTGATACAATAATGTTTCTTTAAAATAAAATAAAATCCTGGAGGGCGGGGGGGCTTCTCCACGCAGCCCACGACAGAATCACCCAAGAGGGGAAGAGGGTTGAAAACAATAGTGGATTGAGAGACACTCCCCTTAAATAGGGACTTGCATTAGATTTTAAGTTAAAAATCTATCCTGATGGCTATAGAAATAATTGACAAAGGGTCTGCGGCTTCACACAGACAGAGAGTTCTAGAGTTAAGTTTGAGTTTTGTGTGTTTATATGTTACCATAGGTTGCCTTCAAGGTTCAGGGCACTTGGAATGCATGAGTGGAAGATGTAGAGCGTTTATGTGTGAGCACGGATGGGATATAAGCTTTCCCAAGCCACTTCTCTTAGAAGCACCCCAAGCACTGGGTTTCTCAAAGTATGTTGTGCGGATGAAAGATTTAATATACTCACTTGGTTGTTGGAACGAAGCAAACTGTCAGTTTAAAGCCTTATTGTTCTGTAACACTCTTACCCATATGCATCATTTACAGGTTGCAATTTACTTAGACACAGTCAGGTCTGTGGAATCTATGTCAAACTGTCTGAAAATTCTTCTTGTTTTTTGTATGCTTCTACACTTGCATATCAACCAGCTCATGAAATATGTCAAGGTAACAGATCCTCTTTGTTTCCCCACTGTAGAATTATTTTCAATTCGGGTTGCTAATAATGTTTTGCTTAAGCTTCCACACTTGCACGTTACACAGCTCATGAAATATGTCAAGGTAACAAACCCTCTTTGTTTCCCCACTTTAGAACTACTTCTAATTCAAGTTGCTAATGGGGACCTGGCGGTGGTTCATTGTGGTAGAGGACTGAACCGGGAGTCTAACTACTGCAGTGAGAGGTTTTTTTTTTGTTTTTTGTTTTTTTTCCTCTTCTCCCCTCCCCTTCCCTCTGCCCTCCTCCCTCCACACTCTTACTCTTGGAGCACTACATACACACCTTCACCTCAGTTGCCAAAATACACTACAGGATCCAACTAGTAGATAAGATTTAATCTCTACTCTTGGAATATTGGGGGTATCCACTCCCCAATAAAAAGAAAAACAATACTCACACAACTTAGAAAAAAGAAGGCAGAGATTGCATTCCTTCAAGAGACGCACCTCTTGGATTCAGAGCATGAGAAGTTAAGAGCGGATTGGGTGGGGAGAGTTGAATATGCCTCGTATAGTTCAGCCAGTAGAGGGGTTGCAATACTCCTAGGTAAAAGACTGGAGTATGAGGTCAGGGAGGTGCTTAAAGATCCGGAAGGCAGATACATAATAGTGCAGATATGTGTTGCAGAACAAATTTACACATTGTGCAACATCTACGCCCCGAACTTAAAAGATAGAGGATTATGGAATGCCATTGTGGCGGTTCTCTCTCCCTACATGGGTACACATATCATACTGGGAGGTGACTTTAACCTCACTCCTAATTCTCACTGTGATAGGTTAAGAGGGACACATAGCGGGAAAACTAGAAAGACAACTAGACCCTCAGAAAAATTTGAAAAAGACATTTTTACACAACTGGGAAGTTCCCTGGACGTGGTGGATATATGGAGGCAATTGAACCTGGATGGGAAAGACTATACCTGTGCGTCGCGCGCGTCTCCCTCTATGTCCCGCATTGATCTGTTTCTAATATCCAATTCTCTCATTACGCATATCATAGACACAAAAATTGGGGAAGTGGCGGTTTCCGATCATGCACCCATAGCACTCTTCATAGATAAGAGCCAGTCAGCCAGCAACAGACGTACCCTAAAATTCCCAAAACACTTACTGTATTCCCAAGAATTTCAGAACTACCTAATTCACTGTTGGGACGACTACCGGGTGAATAATGCTCAGCATATAGATTCACTGGAATTATTCGGGGTGACAGCTAAGGCGGTCTTGTCGGGCAACATTGTTGCCTACCTGGCGCGCAGGAAAAAACAATATACAGAAAAAATTGGGAAACTGAGGGAACGCTTGGCGGAGACATGTCGCACTTATTGTGCGACCCCCTCCCGTCTCAATTATCACAATTACACTGATACAAAAAAAGAATATGATGCCTTACTGGCCAACCAGGCCTCACAGGCTCTTCTGCGAAACAGGGGTAAATACTATAGATTCGGGGATAAGTCAGGGAAGCTCATGGCTGCCTTAGTGAATATGAACACGTCCTCTAAACATGTTGCAGCCCTGAAAAGTCGGGGCAAACTTGTGAAAGATGCTGAATCAATAGCAGAGGCATTTGCATCCTACTACTCCTCTCTATATGCCAGTGAGGGTTCCCCAGGCACCGAGCTAAGAGACAAATTTTGGGACAATATCAATATCCCACAAATCTCAGAATCTCAACTGGAGAAACTAAATGCTCACATAGGAGAGGAGGAGATTCAGAGGACGATAATGTCCATGTCACTGGGTAAAGCCTCGGGCCCGGACGGATTACCGATAGAATTCTATCGGCTCCTGAAGGAACAGGTTTCCACGACATTGGCGAATTTGTATACCACTTACTTTGAGGGGGAGAGAGCTCCGGTGCCGGAATTCTCAGCGGCATATATCACCCTAATACCCAAGCCAGGGAAAGACACCGTATTACCAGAATCCTACCGGCCGATCTCCTTACTAAACTTGGATTACAAGATATTAACTAAATTATTGGCAGAAAGACTAAAATTTATATTACCTGACATTATACACATGGACCAAACGGGATTCATGTATGCAAGATCGTCAGTGGTCAATGTTCGTAGGGTCCTGCAGGTCATCCAGCACTTTTGGACTGCGAGGAGGGATGATGTAGTGAGAAGTGACACGGAGGCCTTCCTGCTGTCACTTGACGCAGAGAAGGCCTTCGATCGAGTAGAGTGGGACCACCTTTTCTACACCATGGCTAAGGCTCACTTCTCTGGCCCATTTTTGACTTTTATTAAAAATCTGTAGCGAGCCCCCTTTGCTAATATACTAGTCAACAATATATTCTCAGAGAACATTTACTTACATAGAGGAACCCGACAGGGCTGCCCCTTATCGCCCCCCCTCCTCTTTAATGTTGCCCTCGAACCATTGGCTATCAAGCTAAAACAGGTCTTCCCTGGCATAGATTTGGCAGGACACCCACAACATCTGGCGTTATACGCGGATGATATGCTCTTGTTTGTCCAAAATCTGCACACACATATACCGCGTATACTGGAGACTCTCACTGATTTTGGCCTGTTATCCGGCTATAAAGTTAATATGCATAAATCGGAGATCCTATGGCTTCTCAGAAAAGCTAGTACTGACGGGGATTTCCCGTTCTCAGTGGCTAAACATGATATCACCTATCTTGGCATTAAGATCTCCGCTAACCCCAATAAATTGTACGCCAATAATCTGGCACCTATGTGTGCAAAATTACAGGCGCAGATGAATGGCTGGAGATCGCTACCCCTGTCACTCTCAGGTAGGATCAATCTCCTTAAAATGGTGATACTCCCTCGCCTGCTCTATCCTCTTCTTATGCTCCCCCTACTCCTAAGCAAAGCGGATGTCAAAATGCTTAACTCGGCGGCGACTCGCTTCATTTGGAAGGGAGGTAAGCCACGAATCTCGAGAGACAAACTGAGCATGGGTTTTCTCAATGGGGGACTGGCTTTACCAGACTTCAGATTGTATAATTGGGCGGCTTTAATACGCCTGGTGTTGGACTGGCAGGTGGGAACTCACCACTTTTGTCGGCCCTCCCTGGAGCAAGCGGTTCTGGGAGACATCTCCTTAGCGTACCTACCTCATATTTCGAACATGAGATCTGTGAAGGCTCTAGGCCTTAATATGTTGTTCAGCGAACCATTAAAGGCTTGGCATCAGGCTCATAAGTTTCTGAAGAAATCCTGCCATGTTTCAAGCTACCTACCTATTGTCAAAAACCCAGACTTCCCGGCGGGTTCGGAAACTCAGCCTTTCTTGGCCTGGGAACAGAAGGGACTGAGATCACTTAAACAATTATTAGTTCCGCTCACAAAGGAGGTAAAAAATTTTGGTACCTTACAGAGAGAGTTTGGGATACCAAGAACGCACTTCTTTGCCTTCCTACAGGTACGCCATTATATCAATACCCTACTTCGGAACACGCCGGAATTTTGGGAGGGTTCTCCCTTCCGCATCACACAAACATTGTATAAAATGGGTAAGTTCTCCTTATCTGAAATATATCAAACTCTTCTACAACAACGAGCGCAGAGCACAAGGGACTCAATGCTTGTGGGATGGGCTCGAGAGGGAATTGGTGACATTACATGGGAGGACATGAGAGGAGGTCTCGAAAAAACTAAATCAGCTACATTGTCCACCATGTTCAGGGAATCCCAGATACGCTTCCTTCATAAGGCCTATCTCACACCGAGAATACTCGCCAAATGGGTGCCCACACGCCCTAATAAATGCGTGAGATGTGCGATAGAGGCCCCTACTCTCTTACATTATGTGTGGGAATGTCCAGCAGTCAGACAATACTGAGGTAAAATACAATATTGGATTCATCAGTCCTTACAGATACACCTCACGCTCCGCCCAGAAACTATTCTGTTTTTACATTGGGACTCACACCACAAACAACAAGATGCAGTACTGAGTCTAGTAATATTGTTAGCTAGAAAATGTATCTTAAAAAACTGGACGGTAAGGAAAAGCCCTTCCTTTGTGAGCTTTAGGAATCTACTCAGATCACAAATATTTACGGAACAAATGGATGTTAGGATGGATGTTCAGAATAGGCTGGGCCTATTTCTGCGTAAATGGCGTAGGCTCATACTTACCTTTGAACTAGAGATCCAGAGGCTGATCCTGACGCCATTTAAAGACTCAGTTCTCTTCACAGAGGCAGAACTGAGGGGGGAGTGGACACATTTATTCTAAGTCACAATAATCACATATGTGGGATGATTATTCCTCCCCCCTCTCCCTTCCCTTCTCCTCCTTTCTTCATCCCTCTTACATTCCCACCGGTTTTTTTTTGTTTTGTTTTTTTCCTCCCCACCGCTGGGCCCCAGAAGTAACAACCCTGGAGTAGGTTTAACTATGTTGTGTTAATAGTTAGGTTAGATAAGACTTAGATTTAGTTTTAAATATGATAAAGGTAATGGAAAAAGAATATGTCTGAGAAATGTGATCACATTGACTAGAAAAATATTACTTGCTATAGATTCAAAGTGCGGGTGAGGGAGGAAAATACCATGTTCTCATTCAACTGATACTAATGTGAATTATTCTGTGCATACTGTAAGGTTTATCGTATAACTTGTGATGGATGTTGTAAACTGTATCATATGTGATATCAACCGCACAAATTGTAAACAATAAGAATGTGTGTATTGCTTTCTTGGACAATAATAAAAAGATACTTCAAAAAAAAAAAATAATAAAAAAAAAAATAATAAAAATAAATAAATAAATTAGGGTTCAAAGGTATATGGCCATGTAATTGACTGCAAAGGGCTATATATATATATATATATATATATATATATATATATATATATATATATATATGTGTGTGTGTGTGTGTGTGTGTGTGTGTGTGTGTGTCTAAATAACAATTCCATAATAATATTTAATAATGTGTTTACTGTGTATTTACTGTAAATATTTCAAATTTCAATGCTCTGCACATACAGGAAAATATCATTTTTTTTCTAAATATTTATATATATATATATATATATATATATAAAACCTGCATATACATATACCTACAGAATATATCTATTCCTATAGATATATAGGTATAGGTATATATTTAATAATAAAAATTATGTGAAAAACATTGAAATATAAAATATGCATAATGCGCTTTGAGTTTCCCACTTTAGGTTTAACGTGGTGTTGGGTTAGCACACATGAAGAATTAGTTATCTTAAATTGCGTAATTTAAATATTAAAGGGACAGTCTACTGCAGAATTTGTATTATTTTAAAAGATAGATAAACCCTTTATTACCTATTTCCTAGTTATGCATAACCAACACTGTTATATTAATATACTTTTTAACTATTTGATTACCTTGCTGACCTTATCTGAATTGTGTTTTTCTCGTGCAAAAAAGTTTTACTTTCATCTTGTAATATGCATGCTAACCTGCGCACACAAAAAGATTACTTCGCTCGAGTGGCAGCGCTAAATAGCTCGCCACTTGTAACCTAGTCCAGTATGTTTTTTTTAAACATGCCTGAAATTATATTATTATTATTATTCATTTAAAATTTGCCTTGAAACTAACACATTTAACAAGCTCTTGGTTAATATATTTTTGTTCTCTCTTATTTTCTTTTTATATTCATTTTGATTTCTGTCCATTTATGTAAAAAATGTATTTTGTTATTTTAGACTACTTGTCAATATGCATATTATACAGTTCTTCCTTTTCCAGTAATATGTCAGATCCAAACCTTTTTGAAAATCTTTTACATTTTCTGGGTTGTGGTGGTCATCATTAAATATATAAAAGATATTCCAAATCAGGTTTTATAGAGATATTAACCTGGTAAAATAATTGTAAAACTGTCTAAGGGCTTTGTTATTCCTTTGTTCAGATTCAAATACACATGCCAGCTGTATAAATGAGATATATAAATAATCTTTTCTTGCTTTTATAATGTGTTATGATATACTAGACAGACACAATAGGGCATGATTAAGCACTTTGCATATATAAGTGGTATTGCAACTATTTTTAGAGCTAATTATGAATTAATTGATTTAGTGGTGCCAGGTATTTGCAGTGTGTATAAAATTACAGTTAACAGTATCTGATCAAGCTTATGTTAAAGTGTCCAGGTATAAAAGCACAGTTTCTCAAAGGAGAGAAGTATATAAAAAATAGCATTTAAAATGTGGAAAATAGTGGCCTAGTTTACAAGTGGAGTGCTAATTTATTACGCTCCTGCAAACGGGAATTGGCTGGTTATTGCTACCGTGAGTTCGTGGTAGCAATTAGCGCTTATAAAATTAACCAGAAATCAGATATCTGGTTATTTTTATAAATGTCCACCAAATGCCCCCCAAATCAAGTGTTATATACTTTATTAAAAAATAAACGCCTAGATAACGAGTTCTGCGTTAGCTTTAAAAAGCAGTGTTAGGGGGTCCTAACGCTGTTTTTTATCTAACGCTGGTATTACGAGTCAGGCAGGAAAGGGTCTACTGCTCACTTTTTTTCCGCGACTCGAGGCTACCGCAAATCCCCTTACGTCAATTGCGTATCCAATCTTTTCTATGGGATTTGCCTAACGCCGGTATTACGAGTCTTGGAGAAAGTGAGCGGTAGAGCCTCTACCTCCAAGACTCCAACCGCAAAAAAAAGTCAGTAGTTAAGAGTTTTATGGGCTAACGCCGGAACATAAAGCTCTTAACTACAGTGCTACAAAGTACACTAACACCCATAAACTACCTATTAACCCCTAAACCGAGGTCCCCCCATATCGCAAACCCTATAATAAAAATATTTAACCCCTAATCTTCCGACCGGACACCGCCGCCACCTACATTATAGCTATGAACCCCTAATCTGCTGCCCCTAACATCGCCGACACCTATATTATATTTATTAACCCCTAATCTGCCCCCCCCAACGTCGCCGCCACCTACCAACATGTATTAACCCCTAATCTGCCGACCGGACATCGCCGCCAATATAATAAAAGTATTAACCCCTAACCGCCACACTACCGCCTCACAAACACTATAATAAATTGTATTAACCCCTAATCTGCCCTCCCTAACATCACCGCCACCTGCCTACAATTATTAACCCCTAATCTGCCGCCCCCAACATCGCTGCTACTATAATAAAGTTATTAACCCCTAAACCTAAGTCTAACCCTAACCCTAACACCCCCCTAACTTAAATATAATGTAAATAAAATAAACTAAAATTACTATCATTAAATAATCCTATTTAAAACTAAATACTTACCTGTAAAATAAACCCTAATATAGCTACAATATAACTAATAGTTACATTGTAGCTATTTTAGGATTTATTTTTATTTTACAGGAAACTTTGTATTTATTTTAACTAGGTACAATAGCTATTAAATAGTTAATAACTATTTAATAGCTACCTAGTTAAAATAATTACAAATTTATATGTAAAATAAATCCTAACCTAAGTTACAAATACACCTAACACTACACTATCAATAAATTAATTAAATTAATTTACTACAATGATCGAAACTAAAATACAATTCAATAAACTAAAATATAATATAAAAAAAAACAAACACTAAATTACAAAAAATAAAAAAATATTACAAGAATTTTAAACTAATTACACATAATCTAAGCCCCCTAATAAAATAAAAAGCCCCCCAAAATAATAAAATTCCCTACCCTAAACTAAATTACAAAGTAATCAGCTCTTTTACCAGCCCTTAAAAGGGCTTTTTTGCAGGGCATTGCCCCAAAGTAATCAGCTCTTTTACCTGTAAAAAAAAATACAATCCCCCCCCAACATTACAACCCACCACCCACACACCCCTACTCTAAAACTACCCGATGCCCCCTTAAATAAACCTAACACTACCCCCTGAAGATCACCCTACCTTGAGCCGTCTTCAGCCAGCCGGCCACCGATGGGCCAGACATCCGGAGCGGCAGAAGTCTTCATCTGATCGGGGCAGAAGAGGTCCTCCAAGCGGCAGATGTCTTCATCCAAGCGGCATCTTCTATCTTCAATCAACCGGAGCGGAGCCATCTTGAATCCAGCCGACGCGGAGCCATCCTCTTCTTCCAATGTCCTAAGGCCGAATGAAGGTTCCTTTAAATGACGTCATCCAAGATAGCGTCCCTTGAATTCCGATTGGCTGATAGGATTCTATCAGCCAATCGGAATTAAGGTAGGAAAAATCCAATTGGTTGATGTAATCAGCCATTTGGATTGAACTTCAATCCGATTGGCTGATTGGATGAGCCAATAGAATAGACCTCGCATTCTATTGGCTCATCCAATCAGCCAATCGGATTGAAGTTCAATCCGATTGGCTGATTACATCAACCAATCAGATTTTTCCTACCTTAATTCCGATTGGCTGATAGAATCCTATCATCCAATTGGAATTCGAGGGACGCCATCTTGGATGACGTCATTATTCGGCCTTAGGACATCGGAAGAAGAGGATGGCTCCGCGTCGGCTGGATTCAAGATGGCTCCACTCAGGTTGATTGAAGATAGAAGATGCCGCTTGGATGAAGACATCTGCCGCTTGGAGGACCTCTTCTGCCCCGATCGGATGAAGACTTCTGCCACTCCGGATGTCCACTTCTGGCCCATCGGTGGCCGGCTGGCTAAAGACGGCTCAAGGTAGGGTGATCTTCAGGGGGGTAGTGATAGGTTTATTTAAGGGGGGATCGGGTGGTTTTAAAGTAGGGGTGTGTGGGTGGTGGGTTGTAATGTTGGGGGGGGTTGTATTTTTTTTTACAGGTAAAAGAGCTGATTACTTTGGGGCAATGCCCCACAAAAAGCCCTTTTAAGGGCTGGTAAAAGAGCTGATTACTTTGTAATTTAGTTTAGGATAGGGAATTTTATTATTTTGGGGGGCTTTTTTATTTTATTAGGGGGCTTAGATTAGGTGTAATTAGTTTAAAATTCTTGTAATATTTTTTTATTTTTTGTAATTTAGTGTTTCTTTTTTTTGTATTATATTTTAGTTTATTGAATTGTATTTTAGTTTAGATCATTGTAGTTAATTTATTTAATTAATTTATTGAATGATAGTGTAGTGTTAGGTGTATTTGTAACTTAGGTTAGGATTTATTTTACAGGTACATTTTAACTAGGTAGCTATTAAATAGTTATTAACTATTTAATAGTTATTGTACCTAGTTAAAATAAATACAAAGTTGCCTGTAAAATAAAAATGAATCCTAAAATAGCTACAATGTAACTATTAGTTATATTGTAGCTATATTAGGATTTATTTTACAGGTAAGTATTTAGTTTTAAATAGGAATAATGTATTTAATGATAGTAATTTTAGTTTGTTTTATTTAAATTATATTTAAGTTAGGGGGGTGTTAGGGTTAGGGTTAGACTTAGGTTTAGGGGTTAATAACTTTATTATAATAGCGGCGACGTTGGGGGTGGCAGATTAGGGGTTAATAATTGTAGGTAGGTGGCTGCGATGTTAGGGAGGGCAGATTAGGGGTTAATAATTGTAGGTAGGTGGCTGCGATGTTAGGGAGGGCAGATTAGGGGTTAATAAAATTTATTATAGTGTTTGCGAGGCGGGAGTGCGGCGGTTTAGGGGTTAATACTTTTATTATAGTGGCGGCGATGTCCGGTCGGCAGATTAGGGTTTAATAAGTGTAGGTAGGTGGCGGCGACGTTGGGGGGGGGGCATATTAGGGGTTAATAAATATAATATAGGTGTCTGCGATGTTACGGACACCAGATTAGTGGTTCATAGCTATAATGCAGGTTGCGGCCATGTCCGGAGCGGCAGATTAGGGGTTAATAATATAATGTAGGTGTCAGCGATAGCGGGGTCGGCAGATTAGGGGTTAATAAGTGTAAGATTAGGGGTGTTTAGAATCGGGGTTCATGTTAGGGTGTTAGGTGCAGACATAAAATTAATTTCCCCATAGGAAACAATGGGGCTGCGTTAGGAGCTGGACGCTGCTTTTTTGCAGGTGTTAGGTTTTTTTTCAGCCAGCTCAGCCCCATTGATCCCTATGGGGAAATAGTGCACGAGCACGTTTAGCCAGTTTACCGCTACCGTAGGCAACGCTGGTATTGCGGGTTGAAGTGGAGCTAAATTTGGCTCCACGCTCACTTATCTGAGGCTAACGCAGCCATTCAGACGACTCGTAATACCAGCGTTGTCTTAAGGGTGCGCTGGAAAGAAAGGCTTGTTAGCACCGCGGGTCTTTACCGACAAAACTCGTAATCTAGGCGAAAGAGAGTAGCATCTTTATTTATTTAATAAAGTAACTGCAATAAGCAGTTTTGGGGAGCTAAAGTTAGCGGGTGTGGGGTGTTAGAAAAAAAAAGGCACTCTTAAAATGCCTTTACATTGCGGTCTATGGGAACTGTGTGTTCCCAGTAAAAATATATATATAGCTGTGTGAGCTTCAGAATCACTGCACAGCCTCTTAATAAAGTTAGGGAAATTCGGGGAATGCTTGTTCATTGCTGGGCAGCAGCTTCAATAACAGCAAGCTATAGTCTTTCTTGTTCTGAGACGCATCAGGAAGGCATATCGTGGATATCTGGATCAAGCACTTCAGTTGCTGCATAGCTGAGTTACTTTCCGGTTTTCCTTGCTCCTTATACTACGGACCTGGAGTTACCAGCTAATTGGGCGTTGCTCATAAACGGTGGCTACTTACCTCATATGGATTGAGGTTTTTAGAAGTAAGTGTGTGGGGATAGGGGATTCGTTACCCCACAACAGTTTTTACACTGGTTTGTCGTGAGTTCTCACAGAAGGAGGGCGCTGACACCTAGTCTTTTGTACATATATATATGCTTATATACATACAGTATATATTTATGTGTTAATATGTGTATATACAGATATTAACACATAAATATATATGTATATAAGTACATACATATATATTTACAACTTGCTGCCATCGCTGTGCTACTTTACTCCCTTTGCTGCACTAGGTGAGACACGGCATGAGAACGAGGCTCCCATTAGAGCCTCTGGAAGCACACTTTCAACTTTCATGAGCGCAATGCATCCCAGCAATGCGAAAGCGAGCTAGCATTCACATTGCGCTTAACTTGTAATACCAGCACTCATTAGAGTGTGCTGGTATTACTCAGTGGAGCGCAAATATCGCTTGCGCAAAAGCGATATTTATGTCATATTACTGAATATTTCTAAAAATATATATATATACTTTAAAATGTTTTCAAATGTTTCAATAAATGTTTTCTTTATTATCATATTATTACAAACAAAAAATCAATAGTTCTTTTTTGCCTTGAGAGAGTAAACCAAAATTCATACTCACTTAGGTATAATATAATGATTTCTTAAAATATAATTAGATGAGGGGCGGAGCCAACTACCCAAGATGTCGGATGCACATTGCAAGTGCTCCTGATCTTAACTCAGATTATAGGGGTCAGAACATGATCTATTCTACAAAATTGCTGGTTTGCCAACGGCCCCTGTGAGATTTCATCTTATAGCACCTTGCTAAATCAAGCTTGGACATTCAAGATAAATATTTATTAAGTTAAGCCCCAGGACACGGTCTGGCGGATACAGACTGCAGCGGCTGGAAGATCAAAGACAGTCTTCATAGGACTCTGGTCTCATAATACCTACACGATGGACTTGCACTACCTCTCAGCCTGTTAAATTAGGTTATTGAGACAGACCAAGGAGTTATACCGGCTGCGGATCTGTTGTGTTTGGCTGGAAAATGGCGGACTGGGAGACTATCGCATTAGGCTGCATAGAGGCCTCCTTCCGACTCCTAGTAACACACCTGACTCAAACTCTCCCTGAGCCTACCTCTAACTGTATGCCCGCTACCGAATCGGACCAAGTAAGTGCAGAGCGAAACAAGGGAGATCTTATTCTGGGCACCATCGCTACCACACATTTAGCTACTGAAGAGGTACCGCGGTATAGCGCACAGCCGACTCAGCAGAACTGGGCACAGAACAGGGGGTCAGGAGACCATCGAAGATTTTGCTTCTCCCTTGATTCTGCATCACCTGGGTTGCCTGCTTTCAGTTATGGCTCCGGAGCGACATCCAGGCTTACCATACAAGATGACACAGCACTGGCCTATTCAGATGTTGCGGTGGAAGTCTTAGACACTCTTCAAAGTTGTTCTAGTACCGGAACGTCATGTCCCCCGATTGCTCTGTTGAAACAGCTAGTCCAAAGATCATGTCCAGCCATGCAGTTCTACAACAGTACATGGAATCTACATGGGACGTTTCTCATGGAGGTATTGTTGCCCTGGGAGCTACAGAATGAGATGTGTCTGGGACGCTATGAATGTTATCGTACCGGGGTTGGCTGACTAAGATGCAAGTTTATTGATTTTGACTCTCTAGATCTTCACATGTGTATAGAGGATCCTAGAGGCAATGACTTTGTAGGGTTTTATGTGCTTCCCTAGTTTATTTTCACTTATTTTTCACTATTATTGCTATTCCTTTCAGTGCGCATGGGGCTGCTATTTCTAGGTTCGCTGCATATTGCTATATGTGTAATAGCTATGAGGGAACGGAAGTACTTAATCAATATCTAGATAGTGCTGTTTTTATCATTCTATAAATATAAATATCTAGTTAAGAGTTTTATGGTAGTGTGGGGCTGTCTGAGAGCCCACGTGTAAATAATGTGCTTCTGGCTTCATGTGACACTATTCAGACAAATGATGTGCATGTTATGTTATTGTTAAATGAGCTAAGTTGCAGAGATTTTGACTACACTGTGAAACCATTGATATATCTGTTTTATTTCTTTGTACAGCAATTGAAGGCAGTGATGTTGATGTATATATCTCTTTTCTCTCACACTGACTACAGCAGAGATGTAGAGATAAGCTAATGGCTTGTGCACCATACACTCTCTAGCACTCTTTATTTTAATATATGTAAGCCATTTATCACTCCATTACTCTTACTAGCATATTTCAGAATACATGTAGGGACTTAATAATTCGGATACCGAGTTTCATCTCACTGCAATGTGGGCGCTGCCAGCGGCCGAGGTTGCGCCCTACCATTTATTGAGTCTCACTATGTAGCTGTTATATTCTGCTCAGTTGCGTCATCCCTATCCTACACTATTGCAGCTACATTGTAGTCATTTAAGTTCTGCTGAGTACGTCATTTGCTCCAATCTCAATCACAGGCCCCGTGTTGCTCTAGAGGTGGTCTTCCACAGTTGTTTCTAAATCCCCTTGCGTACAGAGCTATATCTTCATTCCTTTTGGTTATCTACAAATATTTCCATAAAGTAAATTTTTAGTTCATATTACCTGCCATACCTAAATGCCCTCCTCCCCCCCCCCCTCCTCCTATACTGAATTATTCAATTTTCACTGAGTGTGTGGATTGGTACCACATTAATTCAACCAGCAGGGCCCAGCTAGCATTCTTAGGAGCAGCCCCCCATAGTTAAGAGGGTTTTGTATTATAAAGATCCCATCCTAGCTCCCATACCTCGCCTTTGCTTACACACATAGTTATCCGTAAAGTCTCTTAGTGCAGGCTGGTCCTGCGCCACCCATATTAGGCATTGCCCTCTCTTTCAATCTGCCCTAGGATGAGTTCCGGTAACCGCCCTAAATTTTACCCTGGTAACTCTCAGTTTAGTTATAGCGCCTTGCTTATATGTTTACCTACCATACTTGAATTACCATGTCTCCCCCCCACACACATACGATATGCCCACTAGCACATACTGCGCCCACTGAATTTTTTCATATAGCAAGGAGCTTGTGCCATTCCCAGACTTGACACATTGCCTTACTCATATATTCTGCCCAACATACGTAATTTACCACCTCCCCCCCCCCCCTTAATATATCTCCTATTTCAGGAGAGTGAATTATGTGGTTTCTCTAGCCAATACCACACCTTACTCACTCTTCTTACAATTATATCTTGCAATACACAATTATACCGGCATTACTTCCCCTCCCACACTGAGCAAGATTGCCTAGTATTATTTTCTTTCTCACAAACAAAATGCTTAGTCCACATTTGATGTTTACCTTGCTGTTCTATTTCCCTAAGCGATTCTTATATAAATACTGAGCTTACATTTGAGGTTTACCCTGTTGGTATATCTCCCTAAGCAACTCCTATATAATTATCTAATTTACATCTGTTATTTACCTTGTTGGTATATCTCCCTAAGTAACGCCTATACGATTTTTTAGTTTACATATGTTGTTCACCTTGTTATTGCATAAGAAATCTGAAAATATGAGGTCTTTCTTTCAATTATGTTTGACTATTTATGTTTAGCATCAGATGGGACTGTAATCATTTATTAGGACGTTTGATGTACTTCTGTTATAGATCTCAGTGGCTCCATTGGAGCAGAGTCAGAGTGTGTTTACTTTAAGATCATGATGTATACTACTGCTATGTTAAGTCCTATACTTTATTGTTGTTAACTGTCTGTATGCTCATTTAAGTACCTCAATAAAAACTATTAAAAATATATATATATATATATATATATATATATATATATATATATATATATATATATATATATAATTAGATATTTAGAAGATAAGATAAATCAATTTATTAAAATACAGATATACAAATGACTAAATAAATGACATGCAAATTAAAGGGACATAAAATACCTTGGCTCACATTTAAGAAAGCAAGGATGGACAATGTTCCCTTCTAGGGAACCTGTACACCTGTGTTCACAGTGACAGGGCTCTCCATCTACTTCGTCTTTTTCTATCCCAGTCAATCACCGCAAATGAATAAGTTTGGGGTTTTTAATTCCACTACTTCTCAGGTGGAAGAGTGGTTAAAAGCCAGGGCCAAAATAGAGAATGGCACTACAGGGTTTGCTGTAGATAAAAACATCACCATGCAGACAGGGTAGCGCCTAAGAGGGGAAATGTCTGATGCATTTTGTGCCCCCTAGTGGCGCTTATGTGGTAAGAGTATTTGGAGGAGAGGTTAAAATTTGTACTCAGGTTCACATCAGAAAGCCTACCCCTCAAGGGCCCCAGTGCAGCTCCTGCTACTTGATAAATTAACTCTGTAAATAAAATATATTTCTGTGAGTTTGCAATTAATTAGCATTCTAGGTGAATGTTATTTTTAATGTGTTAACAACATGTTTGCTGCTATTATTTAATAGTCAACTGAACTCCCACCTGCCATATTTTACTGAGCATAACTAAATAGTTAATATTGAAATCTAAAAGTCATGTTAGTTTAAATTATGATTAGTTTAGATAACAGAAAATTAAATATTACAGTTATTGAAAATAATATGTAGTTGTTTACGTATTGAATAAAAATAAGTGCAATGTTTTAGTGTTTATAAAGCAATGGGCACTTTCATGTTGTAACCTAGGTTTCCTTCTATACTGAGTACAATTGTGGACAGTGTGCAAGGGTTAAAGACATAAAACAAAGGATGTGAAATTTGAAAATGTCATTTTAATCTCTAAGGAAGGGCAGTTCTTTCAAATCTTATAATTACATTTAACTTATTTTTTTATGCAATGTTGTGTCAAATTCAATGAGGTATAATTTATTTTACAATTATGTTTTAGAGCTCTGTGGTCATTTATTTATAACTAGTCCTAAAGCCCGTTCACATGGGCCATTTTCTGCAGTACAGCGGTCCCACCCCTTGTGCTCTCTCTCTCCCCCTCTCTTTTGCTCTCTATCTCCCCTCTCTTTTGCTCTGTCTCTCCCCCTCTCTTTTGAGCTTTCTCTCTCCCCCTCTCGTTTGTGCTCTCTCTCTCCCCCTCTCTATTGCTCTCTCTCTCTCCCCTCTCTTTTGCACTTTCTCTCTCCCACCTCTCTTTTGCGCTCTCTCTCTCCCCCCTCTCTTTTGCTCTCTCTCTCCCCCTCTCTTTTGAGCTCTCTCCCCTCTCTCTTTTGAGCTCTTTCTCTCCCCCTCTCTTTTGCGCTCTCTCTCTCTCCCCCTCTCTTTTGCGCTCTCTCTCCCCCTCTCTTTTGTGCTCTCTCTCTCTCCCCCTCTCTTTTGCGCTCTCTCCCCCTCTCTTTTTCGCTCTCTCTCTCCCCCTCTCTTTTGCGTTCTCTCCCTCATCTTTTTTGGGCTCTCTCTCTCCCCCATCTCTTTGGCGCTCTCTCCCCCCCTCTCTCTCTCCCCTCTCTTTTGCGCTCTATCTCCCCCTCTCTTTTGTGCTCTCTCTCTCTTTTGTGTTCTCTCTCTCTCCCCTCTCTTTTGCAGTCTCTCTCCCCCCTCTCTTTTGGGCTCTCTCTCCCCCCTCTCTTTTGCGCTCTCTCTCCCCCCTCTCTTTTGCGCTCTCTCTCCCCCCTCTCTTTTGCGCTCTCTCTCTCCCCTCTCTTTTGCGCTCTCTCTCCCCCCTCTCTTTTGCACTCTCTCTCCACCCCTCTCTTTTGCGCTCTCTCCCCTCTCTTTTGCGCTCTCTCTCCCCCCTCTCTTTTGCGCTCTTCCCCCCCTCTTTTGCGCTCTCTTTCTCTCCCTCTCTTTTGCGCTCTCTCTTTCCCCATCTCTTTTGCGCTCTCTCTCTCTCCCCCATCTCTTTTGTGCTCTCTCCCCCCCTCTCTCCCCTCTCTTTTGCGCTCTTTCTCCCCCTCTCTTTTGCGCTCTTTCTCCCCCTCTCTTTTGTGCTCTCTCTCTCCCCTCTCTTTTGCACTCTCTCTCCCCCTCTCTTTTGCACTCTCTCCCCCCTCTCTTTTGTGCTCTCTCTCCCCCCCTCTCTTTTGTGCTCTCTCTCCCCCCTCTCTTTAGAGCTCTCTCTCCCCCCTCTCTTTTGCGCTCTCTCTCCACCCCTCTCTTTTGCGCTCTCTCCCCCTCTCTTTTACGCTCTCTCCCCCCTCTCTTTTGCGCTCTCTCTCCCCCCTCTCTTTTGCGCCCTTCCCCCCTCTCTGTTGCGCTCTCTCTCTCCCCCTCTTTTGCGCTCTCTCTACCCCCCTCTCTTTTGCACTCTCTCTCCCCCCTCTCTTTTGCGCTCTCTCTCCCCCCTCTCTTTTGCTCTCCCTCTCTCTCCCCCCCTCTCTCCCCCCCCTCCTCTCTCCCCCCTCTCTCTCTCTCCCCCCTCTCTCCCCCCCCTCCTCTCTCCCCCCCTCTCTCTCCCCCCTCTCTCTCTCTCCCCCTCTCTCTCTCTCCCCCCTCTCTCTCTATCCCCTCCTCTCTCTCTCTCCCCCCCCCCTCTCTCTCCCCTCTCTCTATTCCCCTCTCTCTATCCCCCTCTCTCTCTCCCCTCTCTCTCTCTCTCCCCCTCTCTCTCCCCCTCTCTCTCCCTCTCTCTATCTCTCTCACCTCTCTATCTCTCTCCCCTCTATCGCCCAGACACGCTCCCTTCGTGGCCATTCACGCCCGACCACACCCCCTTCACACCGACCACGCTCCCCACTCATGCCCGGTCACGCCCACTTCTGTCGCAGATCAGCTAGGGACTCAAAGGCCAGGTGTGTTGTCTCTACTGCGCATGACAGCTTCGGACAAACACACTTGGCCTTTTATTATATAGGATGTACAGAAGGTCCAACACCTAAAAACTTTGCAAGATGGGGCAAACAGATATTATATATTCATACCTCCCAACATTTGTGGCTGAGATTGAGGGATTTAGGAGGTTCGTAGGAGCCTGTCATCATTTTGTGGGTGGAGCCATGTTGGGAGGGGAGGGATCATAGGTGGTTAGTGGGCATGGTTGTGGGTGTTTCTGGGTGGTCTTTTGGTGTGTCACAGCAGTTTAAGGGAGTTTCTGGGTGTTCCGTGGGTGGCACTAAGGAAATTCTGTAAAAAGGGACATATGGCTGTCTCAGAGGGACAGAAATACAGATCTCAGAATAGGGGCTGTTGGGAGGTTTGGATATTTTTTTCTAAAGGATTGTGATTGACCCCATAGTTATCTAGGACAGTGTTTCTCAATCTTTTTTGTAGCAAATACCTCTACAAGTATGCATTATTACTAGACGTGGTTATTCGGCAGCTTTGTTAGCTGCCAAATGCAGAAGTGGGCAGCCCCTAGTTGACTTTGTCTCTTTTTCAGAGCTGGATTTATGCTTGAGAAAAAAATCACCACACTAAGATCTGCATTAACACATTTTTACCCCAGCTGCAACATGTATATTTTTTAAGATTACAAAAGTAAAAGGCAATCGTGCATACCCCAGAATTTGGTATCAGTTATAGTCTTCTAGAATTTTTTTAAAATCTAGTTTTACTGAATGCAAATAAATAAATCAACTTATATAGAAAACAAACACACAACACACATACAGCTCGTTAATAGTGTGGCACATTAACAAAACATACAATGAAGGAGGTGATATTCAAGTCACCACATTTCTGCATTTAACGTAAATACATACACAGCTCTGCTCAGGCGCATTGTAGCACACTTGGTTATAGAACACTTACCTGGCACATTTCACCATGGCATCATTTCCTTGTGATATTTCCCTGTGGTCCTATATTTGGCACATGTCTGTGACACTTTTCTACAGTTATATATCAATTATCTGGCATTTTACCTAAGACAGACTTTGTATCATTGTTTCTCAACTCCAGTCCTCAAATTTCAATAACCATCCAGTTTCTAATGATTACCCTACCTGAGCACAGGTAAGTTGGTTACAGTGAGTTGACCAGCCTAGGCAGGTAAAAACAATCTGGCCTGCAAATCTGAGCATGCCATCTTTTGCTTTGATTAAAAAAAGAAGTCAATGCATCTATTAAAGGGACACAAACCTAAATTATTTCTTTCTTGCTATCTTTATTTGAAAAAGCAGGAATGTAAGCTTAGGAGCAGGCCCATTTGGTTGCTACATTTAGTCACCAATTAGTAGGCGCTACCCAGGTGCTGAACCAAAAATGGGCCTGCACCTATGCTTACATTCCTGCTTTTTCAAATAAAGATAGCAAGAGAATGAAAAAAATGTATAATAGGAGTAAATTAGAAAGTTGCTTAAAATTGTGAGACCCATGGGCTGCCATTTTCACATTTCTACCAGCCAACCACTTCTGACACACCTGCTTAATTATCTGTAGTTAGTTGATTTAATCTCCTCACAACGCAGCTAGAAAATAGCAAAGAGTTTATCACTTCCGTCACTCATCACTTTTGATAAATTATTTTCCTTCAAAACATTTTGTCAAAGTGCAGTTAAAAAGAAAATTATGAAAGTGCTACTGTAGTATCATCTATGAAGAGATGGGGGGGGGGGGGTTAAAATTAGGGTTGCACCGATACCGATACTAGTATCGGTATCGGTGCCGATACCAAGTATTTGCATGAGTACTTGTACTCGTGCAAATGCACCGATACTTAAACCGATACCTCCAATTTCTACCCATACTCCATCTTGTGGCATTTTTCAATCTGCATGTTCCCATTTCATTTTAAGCTGGAGTGGAGACTTAACAAAAAATTGTTCACTTCTGTTCTGCCAATACAAATTGCTGTTATTTGTATTATTGTACGTCAGAGCAGTGCTCCAAAAGCTGCTACTTTACATCTGGAAGCCTACCTGGGAGAGATCACTGTACCTCATTCAGACAAACCCCTGAAGTACTGGGCAGTTAATAAACTGAAATTTAATGGCCCAAAAATATCTTTCTGACGCATGCAGCAGTGTGAAAAGTGAAAGACTGTTCAGCTTAGCGTCAAACGTCCTTACTGATAGCAGAAATAGACTTATAGCTGAACATGCAGAGATGCTTCTGTTCCTTAATAAGAACTTGCCACTAACTTTTGAAAAATCATTCTAATTGCTAGATTGCCTGTTATACTGCTAGTTCTCATCTTGCACAATTATGCTCAAAACATACTGTACTCTGAGGAACATCCTTAGCCAGGGCTGAACTGGGAATAAAAAGCAGCCCTGAAAGAAATATGAAGACCAGCCCTATTTTCTGTTGAGTCAGTAAAATGCAAATGCCACATTTTTCTCAATAGGGATTACTGGGATACTCCTTCCCCAATATTATTTTCAGAATTAAATTATATTACTTTGTATTAAGGTCAGATTGATGAGTTATATAGGCACCCTACAACCCAATTGCATCTAGTAATCACGCCCCAGCTGCTGCAGCTGTTATTTATTGTTGTTATTATTAATATATTTTATTGTAATATTTTTTATTTATAAACATGTTCTGTGCACTTTGTGACAACAAGCAAATAAAACTGTTTTATTATTTCAATATGTCTTTTGAGATACAGTTCATAATTATAAAGAAGCGATCTTAAATCATTAGTCTGTATTGTGCTTGGTAAACTGTCATGACATAAAAAAAAAGTATCGGTAATTGGTATTGGTGAGTATTTGAAAAAAAAGTATCGGTACTTGTACTCGGTATTAAAAAAATGGTATCGGTGCAACCCTAGTTAAAATAGTTCCTAATAATAATCTACTATAAAATGATAACAATATAAAATGCATTGCATTTAAACATGTGCAATTGTGAAAAATAAAAATATCAAAACATCTTTAAAAAAAAGTCCAGCACTGTTCACTTTTTGGCATTGTAAATGTATAGTATATGCAGGGTGATCTGATGTCCCAGTTTTACTTAGACAGTCCCAGCTTTTGATGCTATGTCCAGGTGTCAAGAGAATATTAATTATTCTTATGCAGTTCTAAAGGTAAAAGGTAAAAGTCTTTCAGTGTGAAACTGAAACTAGGTAAGTTAAAGTAGCAGTTATAGACTCACTGAAGTGGTGGTCAGTCACTGGCAATAAACTCTGGCTCTGAACAGGACCTTTTAAAATATTAGGGAATAGCCCCAATCTAGTCAGCCTAACTCCTAACACTATAGTTTATACCAAAATTTACAGAGGGAATAAAAATGAGAGCCTGATTTGGCCAAACCAAACTACCATTAGTTTACGGAGGAAGACAAGAGCACACAGACCGATAACAAAGCCGATTGGCTCTGCAATACTTTTGACAATTATCGTTTCCATACACTCAGTTTATTGCTAGAAGTGGATCTGGACACTAAGGGCCCTAAATTATCTAAACCTCGCAATTTCAGTTGTGGTTTTGTCGACGAGCTGCCCTGATGGAATTATCGTAAAAAAGGGGCAGTCCCTGCCAGTGACAAAATGTTTCCTATTAAAAGTAATGGAGCTCTCTCGAAAGGGGCACTTCGCACCGTGGAGTCTCTCAAAAGGGGCACTTCGCACCGTGAAGTGAACTTAGCAGTAAGCAGGCCAATATAAATCACATTATGCTGCTTTCTGCGTATAGCATCTTACAATTGCCTATATTTTCATATGCATATCTTTCTCTATTGGGGTTAAAAGTATTTTCAGTGTTTTGAGAAAAGCTCACCACCTTTTAGTTGGTGAGAAAAACTTTGATATTTGAAGTGCAAAAATCTTGACCCCCCATTTCTGAGTTCACTCCATCTTACCTCAATAAAAACAAGACCAACGTTTATGGGGAAGAAAAGGCTGCAGCCTGTTTATTAAACCAATAACAAAAGTTAAACTTTATCAACATTATAACCTCTCGTTTTAACAATCCCCCCAGTGCTTGCTTTTAACCTCTCCATAAGCCCCCACCCCCTTTCAGGGGCGGGGCGTCCCCCATCACTTTCCACTTTCTGTTACCGACAGAAGTACCAGCCACTCTCCATCAGGCGTAAGCCTCAATAGATCACAGCAAGCACCCCGCCGTAGCTGCGACAAACCACATAGCCTCTATTTCTGGGGAGGGAGGGCAGGAAAACTTCCCCCTTTCCGTGCTGCTCCTAACTCTGCAACTGCTTGTCCTCAGCTGGGTGGGGAGTATTTAACTACTCCCATCATCCTCCACCCCTATAGCGGAGCCTACCAACGCTCCCAAAAAGTGGGGGTCAAATAGCCCTCTATTCATTCGGCCTCCGGGCTAAACTTGACCCCCCATTTCTGAGTTCACTCCATCTTACCTCAATAAAAACAAGACCAACGTTTATGGGGAAGAAAAGGCCGCAGCCTGTTTATTAAACCAATAACAAAAGTTAAACTTTATCAACATTATAACCTCTCGTTTTAACAATCCACCCAGTGCTTGCTTTTAACCTCTCCATAAGCCCCCACCCCCTTTCAGGGGCGGGGCGTCCACCATCACTTTCCACTTTCTGTTACCGACAGAAGTACCAGCCACTCTCCATCAGGCGTAAGCCTCAATAGATCACAGCAAGCACCCCGCCACCACTTGCCTTCAGCGAGTACCGCCACACAGGGCTAAGGCCTTTTCAATCCCCTCCTTAATAGTGAAATTAAATAGGTGCAGACCAACTTCATTCAAGTGAACACCGTCCCTCAAGTAATAACACCTGCCTGACTCCCCTTCAAATTCCACATGTCTAAGGCTCACACCGCCCAGTTTCCTCACATATGCACTGACTGTCCTATTCACCTTCCTTCTGGATGCTTCCAACTTCCTAGCGTCCCAAGCTGAGCACCACACCACCCTGCTCTCGATCTCTGACCGCATTAAAATCCCGGGAACAGTGCCAGCAACCTATCAATCCCGTTCTTCATTCCCCACAGTAAATCTTTCTGGGACATGTACCCTAAGTCGTTCCCACCCACATGAATGACCAACACCTGAGGGGAACCAAACACCCTAGCATACTCCGACACCTTCCCGACCACCTGAGCCCACTTCATACCTCGGACCCCCAACCACCTTACTTGCACCTGTTCCCTGGAGAAACCCAACTGCAACCCATTGTCTTTAACAGCTGCCGCTTTCTTCGCCCAAAAAATGTAGGAGTGCCCTAAGATCCAGCAAGTCACCGGCCCTGTCAATGAAGAAAAAATTTCCACTCGTCAATACCCCCCCGATTGCAACACCAACTCCTGTCTCACGTACCCCCGAAATCTTTCAGACCTCCATCTGCCAATCTTTCTGATCACCCCTGCATTCAGCCCCAATGTTGCTGCCTCCGTTGCCGCCCCGATCCTAAACGAATGCGAACTGAAATCCTCCCCTTTCATCCCCATCGCCACTAATGCCTTTCTTACAACCGCCACAAACTGATATCTTGATAAGGGCGTCCCGTCCCTATGCATCAACAGCAGTCCTGATGCCTTTCGTGATACCTACAAGAATTCTCGGACCGAACCAACCGGGCAGCAACGGCCTCCAATCTCCCGCAACACTACCATGGTACCTTTCCCTTCCTTATCCGTCTTGGACCTCCTTACCCATAGCTCAACCGACTCTGCTTTCAACACCACGTCTTGCCTAGCCAGGCCTGCTAGATCCCGCTGATTTCTCCCCATCAGCTCCGACACCCTAAATGCTCCGAAAAAAGCCAACACGCAAGCCACTCTAAATAACTTTTCCTCATAACAAGAGGAACAAATATCCCTTAGCCTCTCAACCACACCCTCAAATATGGCAAATGTCAGCGGGTGCCTCCCATCCGTCCTCACCCTCCTTCTACACAAACCCTTAACCGCCATTCGCACAACAAAGATTTTAGTCAAGTCCACCTGCCCCAACAGTTTGAACAGAAAGGCTAAAGCCGCCATCCTCCTCCGTATCTCCGAGGGCGATAGCCCTTCTCTACCCCAGCTCCTTACCCACTCCACCAGCGTTCTCACCCATTCCTCCCTATCTCCTTGTCAATATTCCAGCTCCACCCTATTCCTCCACATTTTCCAAACTCGGACGTAAGCCCTCCATGTGTTAGGAGCTAACGCCCCTTGTACCAGACTCAATGCTCCTGGCAGCCAAGCTGCCACAGATCCTCCGGGCATTCCCTACCTTCCGCCTCTGCCCCAGGGGCTGCCTCTCGAAATCGATCCCACTGAAACCGGGATAAAGAGTCAGCAATAACATTCAGGCGCCCCGGGACATGCACCGCTCTCCACGATACATTACACCTCAAGCATTCCAACACAAATGCCCTTAGTAAATGGATCACAGCAGGAGAATTCGCCGTCAGGCGATTAATCGCCCATACCACTCCCAAATTGTCGAAGTGAAAACACACTCTCTTGTCCCTGAGATGCTCAGGCCAGATTCTCAAAGCAACCACCAATGGAAACAACTCCAAAAAAGTCAAATTTTTTGTTAGTCCCCAGTCGGCCCACGCCTCCGGCCATGCCCCGGCACACCATTTGCCATTCAAAAATGCCCCAAAACCATGGGCACCCGACGCATCTGTGAACAAGCACAATTGGTCGCCCGACCAACCGGTCTCCTGAATTAACAAGCTACCATTAAAGTCTTCCAAGAAGATTTTCCAAATCCTCAAATCCTCCTTCACATCTGAAGATAATCGGATGTGAAATTTCGGATTGGTCACTCCCACTGTTGCCAGGGACAATCTGCGACAGAAAATCCGCCCAATCGGAATAATCCGCCCAGCGAAGTTTAGCTTACCCAACAGTGATTGTACTTCCTTGAGTAAGACTTTTTTGCTGCTCAGGACCCCATCAATCACCCCCCGCAAATCCCGGACTTTGTCCTCCGGGAGTCTGCATTCCATTCTGACTGAATCGATCTCGATCCCCAGAAAACTCAAGACCGTAACTGGGCCCTCCGATTTTTCCGCTGCCACAGGAATGCCAAATTCCTGGGCCACATCCCCAAAAACCGTCACCAGCAGCTCGCATATCCCTGACCCTGCTGGGACCACAAATAGGAAATCGTCCAAGTAATGCACTACTGAGACCTTCCCGGACCTCCTCTTCACCACCCACTCCACAAAAGAGCTGAACCTTTCAAAATATGAACAGGAAATTGAACAGCCCATCGGGAGGCAGAGGTCCACGTAAAATTGGTCCTCAACTTTGCACCCCAAGAGATGGTGGTACCATGGGTGTACCGGCAATAACCGGAACGCTGATTCCACGTCCACCTTTCCAACATGACACCCCGACCCGCCGTCCTCACCACCGAGATCGCCTTGTCAAACGAGGCATACTTCATCGATACCAGTTCAGGATCGATGCCATCATTAACCGATACACCCTGCGGGTGCGACAGGTGGCCTTCTTCGGCACCACTCCCAATGGGGACACCCTTAGGCCCGGTAACGGTGGGAGCCTGAATGGGCCCGCCATCTGCCCCAGCTGAACCTCTCTCCCCAACTTCTCCCTCAACACCTCCAGAAATTCCCTTGCTGATTTCGAATTCCCCGCGAAGGCCAACCCCTTTTGCTCCCTAAACGGGATCAAAAACCCCGAACTAAACCCCGTTAGGAGCAATTCCGCATCTCCCGCATGCCCCCGCTCACGGGCGCACGCCTCGAGCCACGGGACCATCCTTCTTACTTTCACCGGCTTCCGCGCCCGGTAAACCCACCTCTCCTGACCTGGTTCCCAGTCTGCCCTTCCGGAAGCATTTTGCCCCGGAATGGATCCCTCTGCACACCGAACACTCGTGCTTGTATTTGCACGAGGATCCGAACCTACACTGGCCCTCGTTAAATTGGAAGCACAGCCCTTTGCGTATGGCTGTCCCAGGTCCCGTGCCGGCTCCCGCACTGCTCCCTGCCTGTCCGTAACTCCGAAAGGAATGGGTCCCCCGCAACGGGGTCATCATCTCTAACCATATCCCCATATCCCTATTGTCCCACCGCATCTCCGGACGAACCGCCATTCGCTGTCTAAACCCCTCATCATACTTCCACCAGGCCATCCCCCCATATGTTCCGAAGGCGCTGGCTATCCTCATAGTAGCAAAAAAGAGATGCCCCTTGCTCGGGGAACCTTTCACAAAAGACACTGGCTAAAATCCGAAAGGCCCGGGACCAATTCGCAAATGTCTTGGGCAACTTCCTCCACCTTTTCTTCCTCTCCTCCTCTTCCTTCTTACCCTTCTCCTTCTCATCCTCCTTCACCTCCAACACATGCTCCAAGGGCAACAGGGAGAATATCTCCACAAATTCCCTCTTCCCTATCTTTTCCCTCTGCTCGCTCGTTAAATGGATCCCTAACGGGCCCACCGAGCATAGGCAAGGCCTCCTGAGCGCCCCTTCTGGCACCCTAACCACTTCCCGTATCGCTGCGGGTGATCAACCTACCCCTGTGACTTCGCTATTCTGCACTACTACTCCCGACGTGCCCATACCCGAGGCCACCCACGCCGATGCCACCGGAACCCTCGCTCCACTAGGCTTCTCCAGCGTCGCCAACAGCCCCTTCAGACCTGCCACTATCGCTTCTCTCTCTCCACTCCCTGCCACATTCACTCCTGGTGCACCACCAGCCGTAACCTCACCTGTAGGCTGCTGCACCGTCATCGGCATCCGTGCTGTATCCGCCCCTTGGTCTCTCCTCTGTTCTCTCCCTTCGCTTTCCCGACCTCTGCTGATGTCCAGCCTCCTTCGTGCTGTCTCTCGCCTGGCAGGAGAACGCCCCCTGCCGTACCTGCTCCTTTCCCGATCCCTTTCCCCCCGTGCTCGGGGTGGCGACCCGGGCCTGCCTCTTCCCTGAGGCCGCCGTATTGGTGATCTCGATCTCCGGTGACCGCCGGACCCTGCTGCCCTGACCTCAGGCGATGAGCCCCTCTCCCTTCTACCTGCGGCACCTACAGACTGTAGGTGCCGCAGGTAGTCAAAGCACCCCTTTCCCCCCTGCTCACCCCTCCTGCCCCCCGGCCTCCTTCCTCTTGCCCCACCCCTTCTGCACTCCGTTGGGGAGACAACATCTGAAGAAGCTGCACCAGTGTTGACATACCCCCTACCTGGCCAGCCGTCACTGTTCCCAACGATGTTCCCTCCAATGGATCCTCCTCCTCAAAATTCCCACTGGCCTCCAGCTCCAGTGGCGGATCCGTAATCTCCTCCTGACGCTCCCTATGTCCACTCCTCCTGGCTTCCGCAGCCTCCACACCCCTTCTGTTTGCCCCCACGGGCCCTGTAATCAGAAGAAACAATTAATACCCCCTTTACCTCTCCCCCTTTCATTAGCACCACACGGACCTACCCCCCTTATCCCCCCCCTTCAAACAGTGAGACCTCCTCTAAGCTGTATAAGCAACCCCCCCTTTCAGTCCCATATGGGCAGCTCCCACTACCCTACCGACCCTCCCCTTGATAAAATTATCCTTTCCAGTGGAGGACTCCCCGCCATCCCTTGTAAACCCCCCAGCAGACCCCACCTCTTATTATTATATATATATATATATTTTTATCTTCTGCCCCCCTCCCACCATGCAGCCCCCTTTCTTGACAACCTCAAGTTACCCTCTCTCCTGCACTTTCACTCACCCCTTGCCCCTCCCCCCCCACCTACCTCATACTCATTATAAAGTTTTCTTTTCTTTTTTTTTTTTAAATTGCTTTCCCATCCCTGACTACTGCACATGCCCCCCCTTCGTCCCTTCCCTTCCTATGCCCATATACCCGCCTTGGGGCCCCCAGCCGCCTTCCTACCCATTTTCCTTACAATTTTTTTTTTTTTTTTAATTTTTTACCCTCCGACCTTATCCCCGGCCACACCCGCCTACCCAATCCTAACCTAATCCACCACGTGCTCTGACCCTCCCGGCATCACTGTATGCCCACCTAACCTCTGATCTCTCCGTTGCACAAATTCTATGCTGCCTGCTCCCCCCCCCCCTCTAACTTATCTGCGCTTCACCCCTTACACGCCTTATACTGGCTACCCCATAAAAACTTTTCTCCCTAAACCCCCACTCATCCTAACTATGAGCCTTATCCCGGCTCTCCTCCTCTCCACCCTCATTTCCATATTTGAGCCTTATCCTGGCTCCCCTGTCTCCCGCCCTATTTCTTTTATCCTATCCTCTAGCCCCCATATCCTGTCCTTCCCCTCATCCATAACCCCTTCTTCTATTTTTTTTTTAATTACCCCTATCCCTCTTCTTATCATTACCCCCCCAAGCCCCCGAGCCTTATCCCAGCTCCCCCCCCCCTATCAAATCCCCTCATGATATGGCGTGGCCTTCTCTTTTAGCCCTACTTGTTATAGGCCCCTTCTTGCAGCCCGGTTCTTCCTGACACCGTACGACACTGACGTCAGTCACCGGCGCCATGCTAGGCCGCAACTCGGAACCACCACCTCCTCGACATCCTCGACCGGCATCCGGCCTACCAGCTGCTTCCTCCGGCCGCCCAGGCCCCGCGCTACCTCATCTGGACCTGGCGCAGTCGAGCTCTGGACTCAGTCGCTCCGGTGGCCGCGACCTCCTGGCTGGCCGTCCTCTGGTCCTGGTCACCGCCGCCTCCACACCTGGGACACCGACCGTCACTGCACCTCCGCTCAGCCGCTCCTGGATCCAGTCTTCACCGTTCTGCCTGGCGACCGCCAGCAACTCCGACAGCAGGGCTTCCATCCGTCCTCAGGTAAGCAAAAAACGTCCCCCTTCCGTGCTGCTCCTAACTCTGCAACTGCTTGTCCTCAGCTGGGGAGGAGTATTTAACTCCTCCCATCATCCTCCACCCCTATAGCGGAGCCTACCAACGCTCCCAAAAAGTGGGGGTCAAATAGCCCTCTATTCATTCGGCCTCCGGGCTAAACTTTACAGAATTACACTGGGATTAGAGATACAATTTCATATACGTCCATGGAATGCCCATGTTCAGCCTATTTTACAAAAAACTTTATATTTTGTACTTGTTAAAAGTATGAATTTAGAAGTGATTTTTGCGCATCTAGTGTACTTAAACTACAATTTACGTTATGCATATTCAATACAATTTATTCTTGAGTAATTTATTTACAAATTTTACATTTTTGATAACATGATTTTTGGTGAAGAATTTTGTTATGATTTTTGATGCACATTAACATTTTGTTTCTGTATAGTTATGTGTGATTGGTTCAATTATTTGTTTTGTAAGATTTTTAAAATACAACTTTTATTGTGCACTTGTAATGTATGTATCTCCTCCCCATATGAAAATGCAGAATGTGCCCATTAGCGAGACCCCCTGTTTTCAGGGTAAAAAGTGGCTTTAGATTATTCTACAATGGAAATAGAAGTAATGATGAGTATTCTTTAATAATCTCACCAGCCCAGATACCTTTAGGTCATTGGGCCCTGAATGTTTGTGCCTGCAAATAAAATAAATTACTTTGGCAAGTATTTTTCAGCTGCTTTTACTTGGATGTTCCAGGCAGTATCTTAATACAAATAACTATTTCTATCAGAGTTGTTTCTGCTTAATACTTTTTGTGGCTTACCATAACAGTCACTAATTTTATAAATACATATTGTGAAAATGCATTGGGCGTCTTCTATCTTCATCTCGGCAGCACAGAGCGAGTCCATCCTTGAAGACATCCGGCGCGGTGTGTCCTCTTCATACGGTCACCATGGTACACTGAATCTTCAATGCAAGGGAGCCTTTTTAAAATGGATGGACCCGCTCCGTGCCTCCGGGATGAAGATAGAAGACGCCGCCGGGATGAAGATAGAAGATGCCGCCTGGATGAAGATAGAAGACGCCGCCTGAATGGATGAAGACCTCCCCGTCTGGATGAAGACTTCACTGCCTGGATGTCCGGACTTCAGAAACTGTAAGGGGATCGTTGGGTGTTAGTGTTAGGTTTTTTTAAACTTTTTTTGGGTGGGTTTGTGCTTTTTTTAAAAGAGCTAAATGCCCTTTTAAGGGCAATGCAAAAGAGCTAAAAGCCCTTTTAAGGGCAATGCCCATAAAATGACCTTTTCAGGGCAATGAGTAGCTTAGGGTTTTGTTAGAGTTAGTTTTTTTAATTTTGGGGGGTTGGTTGGGTGGTGGGTTTTACTGTTGAGGGGTCTTTGTATTTTTTTTTACAGGTAAAAGAGCTGATTTATGTAGGGCAATGCCCTACAAAAGGCCCTTTTAAGGGCTATTGATAGTTTATTGTAGGCTAGGTGGGGTTTATTTTGGGGGGGCTTTTTTATTTTTATAGGGCTTTTAGATTAGGTGTAATTGTTTTTATTTTGATGTTGGGAAGCGGCGGAATAGGGGTTAGTAACTTTTATTAGTGGCGGCGATGTCTGGAGCGGCAGATTAGGGGTTAATAAGTTTTAAAGTGTTCGCGATGCAGGAGGGCGGTGGAATAGAGGTTAATAGGTAGTTTATGGATGTTAGTGTACTTTGTAACTACTGCTTTCTGATAGTGGAACGGATTGTGTCGGTACAGGCTGGAATGCAAGCATTTTAGCCTCACTGCACAACTTGTAATACCGGCACTATGTAAATCCCATGTAAAAACGTCATTTTTTGAGTGCGGGATTGACGTTGCATCACTGACCACTGACCTCAGATGCTAGTAAGGTCCTCCAAGAAGTAGAAGATTAAGGGTTCATGGATCAGTTTTAAAAATGTTCTTGAGTGGAGTGATGTGCCAACATCTCTTGATTTATTTTCAGACTATGCACTGGTTATATGATAAAATGAAAATATATTGTTTTTAGAATTTCTTCATGTAACAAAGAAAGTTTCCCTCTCCAAATGTTAGATAGTAATTTTCCAGCAATGTGATGACTGCACATCAGTGCTGAAAACATCCTCAAAATGATCCAGTTTGTGTGTTCTGTTCCCGGAAACAATAAATGTATAAAGCAGGTTTTCAGTTAAATGTACTGGAGTGATAAAAAAAATAAAACACATTTCCATCACTCATGCATAGAATTGTGTAACATTCTTCTCTGCGTGTGCATGTAAAGCATAGCAAGATACTCTCAGTACACCAGAATTTTAAATATTGCAGCTGCTTAGTGTGCCAGTGAGGCTTGTATCATGCCAGCAATTAACAGATTGAGTCATTACCAGATGATACAAGCACTTTGGACTGAGCAAGTGCTGTGTTTAAAATGCTAATGCAGGGGGCATACTTAAAAACACTTTTGAAACCGCTATAGCTTTTACTAGATGCAGTTTTGCTAATACAAGTATATTGCAATAGTGCTTCTTTTCAAAACTTTAATGCAACCTAATTTTGACTAGAATGTCTCTTTAAGGTGTCATGGATTTTCATTTTTTACCTGGTCACCATGAGTTACTCAGTCCATGCCTCATTTGTCTTTTAGATGTCCCATAATCAGCTTTAAAAGTTAAATGTCCCAATTCTGTAAAACTATCTGGTATGGCAAGATTAAAGGGATATGTTATCCAATGGCTAAATCCCTTGAAAGTGATGCAAAAAAATCTTTAAAAAGCTGATGAGAAAATGTCACATGAACATTTCTATGTAAAAAAAAAAGGGAAATATTGTATTGCACCTACAAATTTCCTCAGTAGCCACATCCCATTAAAGGGACTTTATGCAGCCAATCAGGATGCTTGTCCCAGGACATGCAAGGGAACAAGCATCTGGCAAGTGAAGGCACATTCACAGTCACTTTTTTCTCTTTTTAGATTAAGGAAATTCACAATTAAATATTATGGTGAAATCCAATAAAATCACAAAAAAGTGTTTTTTCTTTCTTCATGCAGTTGAAAGATAACTACTCACAAAGCACTTAATCTCGTGAGCTGAACAAATTGTGAGGTAAAATAGCTTTCTTTTCAACATAGAGACATTCATATTATATTTTCTAGTCAACTTTTTATGATACATCCCTTTAAGTGATTTAGTATACATGTATTATGTCCCTTTATCTAAGTAGACTTGTCAGTACCGATCTTTAGAAACGCAAATTTTAGCTTTAGAGTTGTTTCTCTCGATAAGTGAGATTCTGGATGGGAAGGAAACACTTATTATATAATCTAATAATACTACTACTAATAATAAAATGTTTTGCGTGATTTCTCTCCATGCCACTGAGCTTTTTATAACAAGACCTCACAAATGCCCCTATTTGAGAGAGTCAGTCCTTGATTCTAAACTCTGTCCCTCTGAGACAACCATATGTCTTTCTTTACAGAATTTCACTTAGCCTTACCCACGGAACACCCATAAACTGCCCTGACACATCCACAAACCACCCAGAAACGCCCACATTCACGCCTACTAACCACCCATAATGCATTTCCATGACTTCAAAACAGTGTAAATTTAGTACACAAAATGACTGCTCATTAAAACATTTATTTTGCATGCATTTATTCTGTAATTTGTTTCTTCATTTAAAATACCCCTAGAGAATGCAACAAGAAAAAAAAAATGTTTTAATAAAAATGCATCAGCCCCAGAAGCCTAACTACATAGTCATATACAGTAAATACACTATAGTTCATTTATGTAATATAGTTATTGCACAAGCAATTGGAAAATATGAAAGATAAAAATGACAGAAACTGTTAAATCATAAATACCTACAATGGCAAAGTATATATATATATATATATATATATATATATATATATATATATATATATATATATATATATATAGTTTAATATAAATACATTCACCTATATCAACAACAAAACATGCTTCGTTCTACAAAAATAAGCTCTGCCCCAGCTCATTGTGACCAGCCTCTCTGATCAGCAACTAGTCCACTTGAGAAGCAAGGTCGCGCCACTTGTGGACATCACCTCACCAACCTGTACCGCTATTTTCATTCTCCAGAAAAAGATCCAGCAGTCTGGAGAAAGCAGATCTTAAGTGTGAGAGACCGTGCTACCTACTAATGTTTCTCAGATGACTGTGCCGTTATTATCGTTCCCCAGGAAAAGGACCCAGCAGTCTGGAGATGGCAGATCCATGCGAGAGACCACACTTAAATGTAAACACCAATCAGCAAGCGCATGAAAATCCATGCACCTTCTATGTTCTATGAAAAAAGTCTTCATGGCAGTAGGAGATCAGCCGGACAGCCAATTAAATTTAAATAAAGAGACATAAAACCCATTTTTTTCATGTTTCAGATAGAGTATAACATTTTAAACAACTTTCAAATTTACTTCTATTTTTAAATCTTCTTTATTCTCTTGTTATCCTTTTTTGAAGGAACAGCAATGCACAACTGGGAGATAGCTGAACAAATATGGTGAACCAATGACAAGAGGGATATATGTGCAGCCACCAAACAGTAGCTAGCTCTGAGTAGTGCACTGCTGCTCCTGAACCTACCTAGGTATTCTCTTCAGGATATCAGGAGAATGAAGCAAATTAGTCAACAACAAAAAATCGAAAGTAGTTTTAAATTTACTTTTTCTATCTGAATCATAAAAGTTTAATTTTGACTTTATTAGTTTTCGCTAGTGTTACTGTCATAAGCCAGCAGCAGCACACACACACAAACACACACACACACACAAAAAAAAGAAAGAACGGGGTCAGGACTGGCCAATAATAAAAAAGCTAATTTTACGTATTTATTGGCAGAATTAATCAGCTGAAAAACAGATAGTTGAATTTGTATTAAATAGCATTAATTTGACGCCTTTCTCAACCGCAGAAAAGCCTTTCACACCTTTAAAGATTTTTTTTTTTTTGCTGGTTGACCAAACAAACTTTTTTGGTTTGTTTGTTGTCTTTTTAAAAGGACCACTCATTCATTGTTTTTCTGATGATGACGAAATAGTGAACAGTTGCTAAATTTAGCATTCAAAGAATACACACAGAAAACTAAAGTTAAAGATAAATTGCCGTGTTTAATTGCTAATATGCTTTATGAACATACAAATCTACTGTAATGCTACTTTAACTCTATTAATTCAGTAGCTTTAAATAATGGATATTTAATTATTTTTAAATAATTATACTATCAATTTTTTGGTAAGATGGTACTGTCAGTTTTGACTTGGGACTATGTGACTTTAATCACACATACTGATAAACATAAGAGTTTATTATCATCTCACAGGACTATCTTGATTCACCAGTTTGATTTAACTTCATTTTTTTAAACAGAAGGTGAAAATGAAATAATGCATATGTAGAACATTCCTTTACAGAGCCAGGCTTTGCTCTTGTCTAATCCTTTAAGCAGCAAAGTTCTCAGTGTTGTGGTTTAAATATAGCTGTTCCCATCTCCTGTTATTAACAAGCTGTGAGATGAAGACCCACAGCACGTAATGTAAGTGTTTTAGCAGAAAGCTTAACTAGATGTCTGTCACCTCTGAGCTGAAAATGAAAGCCACAGGTTTGTTTAATACAAACTGCTTGAGCATAGAATTTACTGTACAGAGTGCAAAGAATAAAGGAGATACCTTTTGGGGGAAAAATGACTGCATTACAAAGTACCATTAGCTGGATCATCTTTATACTGTATAAGGCAAGGCCAAATCTGAGTGGCTAAAGTTTGCCTTATAAAGGTATATTCCTTATTATTATTGGTCACTTGTAGAGCATCAACAGATGCTGCATGTTCATGGGAAGAGAAACCTTCTTCCTTTATCCTTCTTCATTTGTTCTGCTTCTCCCTCCCCTGTTCCTTTCACTCCGTCTGTGCAGGTGCAGTGGTCGGTGCACTGTGTTAACTGGCTGCCTTATGGATGTAATTGCTTGTTGCTGGGGCATGTTTAGTCATTTTAGCTCCAATGGTGTTCATATTTGCTTATATATACTGTATATTTATATCTACTTATCTCTATCTATATTTCTATCTGTCTGTCTATCTATCTATTTATCTATCTATCCAGCAACTATCTATCTATCTATCTATTTATCTATCATCTATCTATCTATTATCTATCTATCTATTATCTATCTGTGAGGAGGTTAGGGTGTGTGGAATTCAGAATACAGGAACAGATTCACTGAACAACAAAACTTTTTTGAAAGCTTAAAGGGACATGAAACCCACATTTTTTCATTCATGATTTAGAAAGATAATGCATTTTTAAACATCTTTCTAATTTACTTCTATTATCTAATGTCTTTTATTCTCTTGATATTCTTTGCTGAAAAGCATATCTAGATATGCTCAGTAGCTGCTGATTGGTTGCTGCACATAGAAGCCTTATGTGATTGGCTCACCCATGTGCATTGCTTTTTCTTCAAATAAGGATATCAAAAAAATGAAGCAAAATAAATAATAGAAGTAAATTGTAATGTTGTTTAAATTTGTATGTTCTATCTGAATCATGAAAGAAAGATTTTGGGTTTAGTGGCCCTTTAACTGATTGGTAAGTAAAAGAACAGTTTGTAGTTCAAATTGAAGATAACAGAAACAGCAAGTTTGAAAATAGGCCCAGTGCAGAACATTAAAGTGATTGATGCAACGCCTAGCAAAATGTAGCCACCAATCAGCAAGCTCTACCCAAAAATGGGCCTGCTCCTCAGTTTACATTCCTGCTTTTTCAAATAAAGATGCCAAGAGAATGAAGATGAATTGATAATAGGAGTAAAATTAGATAGTTACTTAAAATTGCATGCTTTATCTGAATCATGAAAGAAAAAAATTGGGTTTCATATCCCTTTAATCATCACAATTGTGTCAGTAATTGTAGGTACCAAATTAAAGTCTGCTTTGGTGTTTGAATTACTTTTGACAAAGATTAATTATTTTAACAAAATTCATATGTGCTCTCCTGATAACAATTGAATCATTTTGAAACTATGCTGTTTTCAACGTATGCATCAATCTCCTAGCACTCCTTTTCAGTATACATGGAATATGCAAAGTAGCTGTAATTAACTTATTTTTATTCATGGTAACATAATGTAACAATTTCCTTAGGCAAATTACATGAGGCGTGACTTTAACTGGTATGCACTAAATTATGATGTGTAGAGTTATAAAGGCGCTAGTCTAATGTGTTGTAGAATCATTCTTGTCTGGAATTTGTGTTTTTTACATTATTTTGCAAGACTTTCTTACATTGGGAATATTTATAATCTATTGGGGGGATTTTTATATTCTGCCCAGTACAAAAATGTGGATACAGCATTTGAAAAACAAATGTGTGTGTATTGACTCTGCAAATCTCTATTTTAGTCATGCTTTATTAACAAAGTAACAAAAAAAACCAAAATCCACTCCCCCAACGTGAAATAGAATTACAAAAAAAAAATGATCATAACTAGACAAGTGCATTCGCCAATTTTGCTGTTGAAGAAGGAGACCACTTGCGGCATTTGTCTCTTTTCTGAGCCAGATTTATTGTTGTTAAAATGCTAAGATCTGTGCAAGCTGATATCTTACGGCTAGATTACAAGTGGAGTGCTAAATTATTGTGCACAATTATTAACCAGCCATTACAAGTGGCTTGTTATTGCTACTGCGACCTCGCAGTAGAGATTAGCGCTCTGAAAATTAACCAGAGATTAGATTTTCTAAAAGTGCCCCAAATGCCCTCAAAATAGAGGGCATTGTAGTTTTTTTAAAGTTGGTGGGAGTGGGGTGTTTACATTTCGGTCTATGGCAACTGTGTGTTCCCATAGACTGCAATGTAAAATGTATATATATATATATATATATATATATATATATATATATATATATATACATATATATGTTAATATGTGTTTATACACATATTAACACATAAATATTTATGTATATATTCATCATCTCTGTGCTACTTATCTCCTTTGCTGCGCGAGGTTATGATGCCGCCTGTTGATGGCATCAGAACAAGGCTCCCATAGGAGCCTATGGAAGCACGCTCATGTCAGCGAAATTCCTAGTAATGCGAATGCGAGCTTGTAATACCAGAGCACATTATCGTGCGTTGGTATTACAAAGTGGAGCACTAATATCGCTTGCATGCAAGCGATATTTAGCGCTCCACTTGTAATCTGGTCCTTAGTGTGTTGCGCTTTCACAAGAAGTAATCCGGTTTCAAAAAGAGACGAATGCGGTGAGCAGCCACCTTCTACTTCATTCAGCGGTTAACGAAACTGCCAAATCCACGTCTAGTGATAGCATATAAAGAACAGAAAAAATCATCCTCTAGCCAAAATGTGTAATAACTTTTGTGCACAGAAATTGCCAAACATAAGTATAAATGGTAAAAATAAAGATACTTCACATACTGACCATAACAGATAATGCATCATTAATGATCTGTGGTACCTAATATTTATTACCATGATATGAAACGGAAGCATAAACATACACATTTTGGGATAGATAAGAGTCAGCTAAAATTAGATTCAACTGAGTCTGCTAAAATGATTTATCCACTGGTAAACCCAAGGGATTAGCCTAAGTATCTGACTACTTGTAAACTGGATTTGAGAAACAGCAGTGTGACTAAATATATATATAGGTAACCAATACCTAAACTCCATGACATTAAAGTTTGGTTATTGGTGTTTAAATTCAAGCTTTTATAAAGTTGTCATATGTTAGATTATCAACACATTAAATGTTTTACTCCTTTATACAATATTGTCTAGATTGTAAGTTCCCACGGGAATAGGGCCCTGTATTTGTCTGTAACATTTTGTCTTTTATTGTATTGTTTCTCCATTGTACTGTTATCCTTGTACCCACGGGCAGATCTGCGGAATCTGTTGGCGCTTTATAAATAAAGAAGAATGATAATAATGATATTGTCAAGAATTTAAAGATTAATCTACAAAGAAACAAGAATTTAAAGGTACAGTCTAAAACAATGTTTTATTGTTTAAAAAGATAGATAATCTCTTCATTACCCGTTCTCCAGTTTTGCATAACCAACACGGTTATATTAATGTACTTTTTACCTCTGTGATTACTTTGTATCTAAGCCTCTGCTGACTGCCCTTTTATTTCAGTCCTTTTGACAGACTTGCATTTTTGCCAATCATTGCTGCATCATAAATAATTCCGCAGTGAGCACTATGTTATCTATATAGAACACATTAACTAAAGCTGAATAACTATAAAACAACTGTAAAAATGCACTGAGATAAAAGGCATAGAAATTAGCATATGAGCCTGCCTAGGTTTAGCTTTCAACAAAGAATACCAAGCGAACAAAGTGAATGCGATGATAAAAGTAAATTGGGAAGTTGTTTAAAATTGCATGTCCTATCTGAATCATGAAAGTTTAATTTTGACTTGACTGTCCCTGCTGACTGCCCTTTTATTTCAGTTCTTTTGACAGACTTGCATTTTAGTGCATCAGTGCTGCCTCGTAAATAATTCCGCAGTGAGCACTATGTTATCTATATAGCACACATTAACTAGCCCTCAATAACTATAAAACAACTGTAAAAATGCAGTGAGATAAAAGACTGCCTTCAAGGGAATAGAAATTAGCATATGAGCCTACCTAGGTTTAGCTTTCAACAAAGAATACCAAGCGAACAAAGCAAACTTGATGATAAAAGTAAATTGGGAAGTTATTTAAAATTGCATGTCCTATCTGAATCATGAAAGTTTAATTTTGACTTGACTGTCCCTTTAAGCATAATTTCTGATGGGTATTATAAAAACTATAATCAGGCAACAAGGTGTAGAATAAACCATTTTACAATTTTGCATCCAGCTAAAATGGCAGCATATGGTAGTATAAGTATAAATGTATTTACTATTTAAAATGTATTTTATATACTGTATTTGATATCATGATTTCCATATTGGCTTTAAATTTAGTTTCCTGAATATATTGTCCAAATACAAATGATTTTGCTAATTAAAGGGACAGTAAAGTCATTTTTTTTTTTTATGATTCAGATAGAGAGTACAATTTTAAACCATTTTCCAGTTTAAAACTATTTATTTATTTACTACTATTCTCTTAGTTTTATTAAGATTAAACCTAGCTAGAATCAGCAGCAGCAATGCACTACTGGGAGTTAGCTGAATACATAGGATGAGCCAATGACAAGAGGCATATATGTGCAGCAACCAATGTAAAAAACAAATGATAATGTATAACACTCTGCAGTAAAATATTGTGACAAAATGTAAGTAAAGTATAGAGGCCCATTTATCAAGCTCCGAATTTGAAGACTCGCCAGAAACAGACCGCTCCTCCATAACGCTGTCTGCCTGCTCTGAGCAGGCGGACAGAGATTGCCGGAATTCAACCGATCGAGTACTATCGGGTTGATTGACACCCCCTGCTAGCGGCCAATTTGCCACGAATCTGCAGGGGGCGACGTTGCACCAGCAACTCACAAGAGCTGCAGGTGCAATGCTGAATATGGAGAGCATATTTCTCTCCGCATTCAGCGAGGTATGTCGGACCTGATCCGCACTGTTGGATCAGGTCTGACATACCTTTGATAAATATCCCTCATAGTCCTTGGGATGTATATAATTCTTCAAAAAGTGGCAATAAACTGAAATCATCACTTAGAACAATGTGCAAATAATATTAAAAATGACAAAGCAAAAAAGAAAAAGTAATGTATAACACTGTGCACTATAATATTGTGACAAAATGTAAGTAAGGAAATAGTGCTTGGGATTTATATAATGCTTTAGATCTCATACTAGAGAGCTAATGACTGACCTCTCAGTTAAAAACACCTTAATTATTATTATACTTTATTTTTGAAGCGCCAACATATTCCACAGCGCTGTCCATGGGGTACAATTCATGTAAATAAAACAATGATATCAAACTTCTAAGAGACAATAATTTTTTTTACAAACACATACAGAAGGACTTGAGAATCCTATTCCCATGGGAATTTACAGTCTAGAAAGGTACGAGGTTGAGAAACAGGAGGTGAGGACTGCAAGATTTAGAAAGATGCTAATGCAGAGTTAGATGAGGGAAATGTTAGATAAGTGAAATTAATTTATTATTGAGTTGGGTGTTAGGCTTCTCTGAACAAAAAAGTCTTCAGGGAGCATTTAAAGGAAGAAAGATTAGGGCAAAGCCTGACAGCATGAGGGAGAGTGTTTCAGAGGGTAGGTGCTACAATCTGACTCAAAGGACAAAGGAACAAGAGACGGCAGGATACAAGGTATTGACATTTATTAAAACATAAATACCTTAAAAAGGACACCGTCTGGCACATAGGTATCACTGAGGACAAGTAACAGTACAAGTTTGATCTACAGCTGAAAAGACGCTGTTCTCAGCTGATTTTTGGATCAGTTCAGTTGTGTCACTAATAAAAGTCCCGCCTTCCGTGCTGTGTCCAAAAACAGGTAGCTCCAACGTACATTTTCACGACAAGGGCTTTTTCAACCACCTAGCCCCCAGTAGTGTATTTATGCTGCAGAGTCTAGGTATGCTTTGCAACAAAGAATAACAAGAAAACAAAGCAAATTTGATAACAGAAGTAAATTATAAAGTTGCTTAAAATGTCATGCTCTATCTGAATAAGGAAAATTTCATTTTAGCTTTTTTGTCCTTTAAAAACAAGTCAACTTTAAAGGGACATTGAATTTTAATTGAAAACTCCATAAAAGATTTCTGCATAGTTAAACACTTTGTAGTGTACTTTTATTACTAATTTTCCCTGTTTTTTTATTGTTATTTAAATTAAGGATTTGACACTGTTCCCAGAGTGGCTGGAGTATGACCTGCAGGATCCTGCATGTTTACCCTACAATATTCTACACTTTTATTGTAGTACAGGTACAAATCCACAAATCCAGAATGCCAAAATCCAATCTCATTCTGAAATCCAAATTTTTTTTTAATATTTTTTTTTTTTTTTTAAAAATAAAATGATAAAAAATTACTATTTTTCCCTGCTGTAAGTCAAAATCTTCTTTGTGTCTTTGGTTTATTTTTTGTGTTCTAAAATGCAAATAATAGTCTAAATTTATATAAAGCAACAAAAAATACTTTTCTGATCATAGTATCTTTCTGAGGGTACTGTGTATACAAATGTATTAAAAAATTATATAAAACTACCTAGAACCTAGGTTCTCTGCTGCTCCTGAACTTGCCTAGATAAACCTTTCCAAAGGATAACGAGAATGAAGCAAATTAAATAATAAAAGTAACTTGGAAAGATGTTTAAAATTGTATTCTCTATCTGAATCATGAAAGAAATTGTTTGGGTTTCATGTCCCTTTAACCCCTTAACCCCTAAACGACCAAGGACGTACGCCACACGTCCTCAAAAAAAATGCAGTTAATGACCGAGGACGTGTGGCGTACGTCCTTGGTCTGGAAAGCAGCTGGAAGCGATCCTGCTTGCTTCCAGCTGCTTTCGGGTTATTGCAGTGATGCCTCGATATGGAGGCATCCTGCAATATCCCCCCTTGGCCATCCGATGCAGAGAGAGCCACTCTGTGGCCCTCTCTGCACCGGACATCGATGGCCGGTATCGTTGGTGGGTGGGAGCCGACTTGGGAGGCGGGTGGGCGGCCATCGGTGAGATCTGGAAGGTGGAGGGGGGCGGGATCGGGGGCGGAGCCTTCGAGACGCGCACGGGCGCGCGCGCGTGCACGGGGGGTGGCAGGCGGGCACGAGCGGGTGGGAACCGCTACACTACAGAAAAAAATTTAAAAGTAAAATGTCAAATAAAATTAAATACACTTATTTTTTCCAAAGCTTCTAAGGGATCTGGAAGGGGTGGGGGGTTGGTATTGGGGGGGGGGGGGGAAGCTATCTACAGAAAAGGGACATTTTTTAATTAAAAAAAAGCATATTATTCACTAAAATGGGTACTGGTAGACAGCTGCCAGTACCCAAGATGGCGCACATTAAGTCAGAGGGGGAGGGTTAGAGAGCTGTTTGGTGGGGGATCAGTGAGGTTGGGGGCTAAGGGGGATCCTACACAGAAGCATATGTAAATATGCAAAAAAAAATGCACAAAAATTTTCCTTTTATTTTAGTACTGGCAGAGTTTCTGCCAGTACTTAAGATGGCGGGGACATTTGTGGGGTAGGGGAGGGAAGAGAGATGTTTGGGAGGGATCAGGGGGTCTGATGTTTCAGGTGGGAGGCTGATCTTTACACTAAAGCTAAAATTAACCCTGCAAGCTCCCTATAAGCTACCTAATTAACCCCTTCACTGCTTGCCATAATACACGTGTGATGCGCAGCGCCATTTAGCAGCATTCTAATTACCAAAAAGCAACGCCAAAGTCATATATGTCTGCTATTTCTGAACAAAGGGTATCCCAGAGAAGCATTTACAACCATTTTTGCACAAGCTGTTTGTAAATGATTTCAGTGAGAAACCTAAAATTGTGAAAAATTTAAAGTTTTTTTTAATTTGATCGCATTTGGCGGTGAAATGGTGGCATGAAATATACCAAAATGGGCCTAGATCAATACTTGGGGTTGTCTACTACACTACACTAAAGCTAAAATTAACCCTAGAAGCTCCCTACATGCTCCCTAATTAACCCCTTCACTGCTGGGCATAATACACGTGTGGTGCGCAGTGGCATTTAGCGGCCTTCTAATTACCAAAAAGCAATGCCAAAGCCATATATGTCTAATATTTCTGAACAAAGGGGATCCCAGAGAAGAATTTACAACCATTTATGCCATAATTGCACAAGCAGTTTGTAAATAATTTCAGTGAGAAACTGAAAGTTTGTGAAAAAAAAATAGTTAAAAAGTGAACGATTTTTTTGTATTTGATCGCATTTGGCGGTGAAATGGTGGCATGAAATATACCAAAATGGGCCTAGATCAATACTTTGGGATGTCTTCTAAAAAAAAATATATACATGTCAATGGATATTCCTGAAAGATATCAGTGTCCCAATGTAACTAGCGCTAATTTTGAAAAAAAATGGTTTGAAAATAGCAAAGTGCTACTTGTATTTATGGCCCTATAAGTTACAAAAAAAGCAAAGAACATGTAAACATTGGGTATTTCTAAACTCAGGACAAAATTTAGAAACTATTTAGCATGGTGTTTTTTGGTGGTTGTAGATATGTAACAGATTTTGGGGTTCAAAGTTAGAAAAAGTGTGTTTTTTTCCATTTTTCCTCATATTTTATAATTTTTTTTATAGTAAATGATAAGATATGATGAAAATAATGGTATTTTTAGAAAGTCCATTTAATGGCGATAAAAACGGTATATAATATGTGTGGGTACAGTAAATGAGGAAGAGGAAAATTTCAGCTAAACACAAACACCGCAGAAATGTGAAAAAAGCCTTGGTCCCAAACGGACAGAAAATGGAAAAGTGCTCTGGTCACTAAGGGGTTAAAGACCAAGGACGTATAGAGTACGTCCTACAAAAAATGTCAGTTAGTGACGTCCTCAGTGGCTTCAAGCAGTGGAAGTGATCCTGATCCTAATCAGTATTGATGCATCACTGTAATCCCTTTTTGTAGCCACCGATACAGAGAGAGACACTCTGTGGCCCTCCCTGCATTGGGCATTGATGGTGCTGATCATTGGTGGGTGGGAGCAGCAGGAGGGATGTGGGTGGGCGGCCCATCAATGTACCGGCATCCTGTTTCGGTGTAGGACATGTGTGCATCACTTGGCGGAAGTGGCCTTGGGGGACGGGTGGGTGCGTGTGCATGCGCGGCAAAATCAAGATTTTGAGGGGGTCAGGGAGGGTTTAGAGGGTGGGATGTGTCAGGTGGGAGGCTGATCTCTACACTAAAGCTAAAATTTACCCTACAAGCTACCTAAATTAACCCCTTCACTGCTGGGCATAATACAAGTGTGGTGCGCTGCAGCATTTAGCGGCCTTCTAATTACCAAAAATCAACGCCAAAGCCATATATGTCTGTTATTTCTGATCCTAGAGAAGCATTTACAACCATTTGTGCCATAATTGCACAAGCTGTTTGTAATTAATTTCAGTGAGAAACCGAAAATTGTGAAAAATGGAAAGATTTTTTTTTTTATTTGATCGCATTTGTCGGTGAAATGGTGGCATGAAATATACCAAAATGGGCCTAGATCAATACTTTGGGTTGTCTACTACAATACACTAAAGCTAAAATTAACCCTACAAGCTCCCTAATTAACCCTTTCACTGCTGGGCATAATACATGTGTGGTGCGCAGCGGCATTTAGCGGCCTTCTAATTACCAAAAAGCAATGCCAAAGCCATATAAGTCTGCTATTTCTGAACAAAGGGGATCCCAGAGAAGTATTTACAAACATTTGTTCCATAATTGCACAAGTTGTTTGTAAATAATTTCAGTGAGAAACCTAAAGTTTGGGAAAAAGTGACCGATTTTTTTTATTTGATCGCATTTGGCGGTGAAATGGTGGCATGAAATATAACAAAATGGGCCTAGATCAATAATCTGGGTTGTCTATTAAAATATATATATATATACATGTAAAGGGATACTCAGGGATTCCAGACAGATATCAGTGTATCAATGTAACTATCGCTATTTTAAAAATAAATGGTTTAGAAATAGCAAAGTGTTTCTTGTATTTATTGCCCTATAACTTGCAAAAAAAAGCAAAGCACATGTAAACATTGGGTATTTATAAACTCAGGAAAAATTTTTGAAACTATTTAGCATGGGTGTTTTTTGGTGGTTGTAGATGTGTAACAGATTTTGGGGGTTAAACTTAGAAAAAGTGTGTTTTTTTTTCATTTTTTCATCATATTTTATAATTTTTTTATAGTAAATTATAAGATATGATGAAAATAATGGTATCTTTAGAAAGCCTATTTAATGGCGAGAAAACCGGTATATAATATGTGTGGGTACAGTAAATGAGTAAGACGAAAATGACAGCTAAACACAAACACTGCAGAAATGAAAAAATAGCCTTGGTCCCAGACGGTCAGAAAATGGAAAAGTGTTGTGGTCCTTAAGGGGCTAATGTGAAACAGAGACTCCTACATTACATTACAAGGTCTAAAAAATAGATTTTGTGTGATTCCTCTCCATGCCAGCAAGGTTTTGAATATCAGCCCCTCTGCAATCTCTTTCTTTAAGGGCAATATGTTTGTTGTAACAAAAAGGACTATTTTAAATGTTTTTAAACATTGCATTTTGTATTCAACCATTTTGCAATGTAAAGGGATATGAAAACCAAAAATGTTTGTGATTCAGACAGAGTTTATAGTTATGTTATCAAATTTACTTTGTTCCTGTGGTATTCTTTTTTAAAGATATACCTAGATACGTATCTGAAGCACTAAATGGCAGTAAATAATGCTGCCATCTAGTGCTCTTGCAAATGAATAGCATTCTTGCAAAACTGCTGCTATATAGGGCTCCAGATATATGCACACTACTGAGCTTTTTTCAACAAAACACGCTAAAAGAACGAAGTAAAATGTGACAATAGAAGTAAATTCGAAAGTTGTTTAAATTTGTTTGCTCTATCTGAATCATGAAATACTAATTTTGGGTTTCACGTGCCTTTAATAGTTGATAAATAATTTGAATTTGTTCCATTAAACATATCCACCATTTAACAAAAGAAGTTTGAGAAACAATCGTGATGGCTGACGTGGAAGAATGATTTGCCAAAACCAAAACATAACTAACTGTAACAATGATTTTACTTCTAGAGGGAAAAAAAAGTTTATATCACGTACAAACATTATGGAATGTTTTCCCCGTTCATGCTTGGGAGAAAAGGTCAAATAATATGAACGTGTATTTAATAATATGATTTAAATGGTTGACCACAGCTCAAAACCATCTAGATATTTATATAGCCAATGAAATATAATCACTGTTAACGAAAGTTGCCAATAAGATTTTGTAATACTGTATAGCAGTAATAATATATCTGGTGATGAGAGGTCAAACATGAGATCAAATGGCATAACAATGTGGTAAAATATTTTTAGACATTGATGCTGGAAACAGATGGAGAACTGTCAACATGTGCTTATAAAACAATGTAAGCAAATCATTATAAGCTCATTTCTAATTTTTCAAATTCATGGTTATAAAATATATATTAAAAGAGACTAGTTTATAGGTTACCATATTTTTATAAGTATCAGAGTTATTAAAACATCAGTCAGCTTTTTAAAGACACTTCAGCTCAATAAAAAAACATACATTTTATTTAATATATATATATATATATATATATATATATATATATATATATACATACAAAACACAGGAATGGACCGCACTCACAGACTGGACTGGGTACACATCCTAAGCCACTGTTAACTCCACAGCCCTGAACACTGACAGACAGCTGCACAGTTCCCAGCAACCCAGGCAGTTAACCCCTGAACAGCCTGGGTGACAGGCCTGCAGGGAAGCATTACAAACATTATAAATACAACACACAGAAAACCTGGCACTCACCAGTAAATACTCAGTAATGTTTAAAAGCAAAACTGGGGGAAGTCAGTTACATTTGACGCCAAAGGATCAAGCCCAGGACCACATCAAGGTCTCGCTCTTCCTGGGACCCTAAACCAGCACCCACAAAATGCATACATTCAAACTAACCAACTGGGAACCTCCCAGGGTGACACAAGCTTTTGTAACCTCCCCTATGTAAATACAAAACACAGGAATGGACCACACTCACAGACTGGACTGGGTACACATCCCATGCCACTGTTAACTCCACAGTCCTGAGCACTGACAGACAGCTGCACAGCTCCTAGCAACCCAGGCAGTTAACCTGCTGGCGAGTGCCAGGTTTTCTGTGTGTTGTATATATATGTATATATATATATATATATATATATATATATATATATATATATATATATATATATATACTGTATATATATATATATATATATATATATATATATATTATCTAACAAAAGTGAATACACCCCTCACATTTTTGTAAATATTTTATTATATCTTTTCATGGGTCAGCACTGAAGAAATTACACTTTTCTACAATGTTAAGTAGTGAGTGTGCAACCTTTATAGCTGTGTACATTTGCTGTCCCCTCAAAATAACTCAACACACAGCCAATAATGTCTAAACCGTTGGCAACAAAGTGAATACACCCCTAAGTGGAAATGTCCAAATTGGGCCTAATTAGCCATTTTCCCTCCCCGGTGTCATGTGACTCGTTAGTGTTACAAAGTCTCAGGTGTGAATGGGGAGCGGGTGTGTTAAATTTGGTGTTATCGCTCTAACACTCTCTTATACTGGTCACTGGAAGTTCAACATGGCACCTCATGGCAAAAAACTCTCTGAGGATCTGAAAAAAAGAATTGTTGCTCTACATAAAGATGGCCTAGGCTATAAGAAGATTGCCAAGACCCTGAAACTGAGCTACAGCATTGTGGGCAAGACCATACAGCATTTTCACAGGACAGGTTCCACTCAGAACAGGCCTCGCCATGGTCGACCAAAGAAGTTGAGTGCACGTGCTCAACGTCACATACAGAGGTTGTCTTTGGGAAATAGATGTATGAGTGCTGCAGCATTGCTGCAGAGGTTGAAGGGGTGGGGGGGGGGGTCAGCCTGTCAGTGCTCAGACCATAAGCAGCACACTGCATCAAATTGGTCTGCATGGCTGCCATCCCAGAAGGAAGCCTCTTCTAAAGATGATGCACAAGAAAGCCTGCAAACAGTTTGCTGAAGACAAGCAGACTAAGGACATGGATTACTGGAACATGTCTTGTGGTCCAATCAGATAAGATAAAGTTATTTGGTTCAGATGGTGTCAAGCGTGTGTGGCGGCAACCAGGTGAGGAGTACAAAGACAAGTGTGTCTTGCCTACAGTCAAGCATGATGGTGGGAGTGGCATGGTATGGGCCTGCATGAGTGCTGCTGGCACTGGGGAGCTAGAGTTTATTGAGGGAACCATGAATGCCGTACTGTGACATACTGAAGCAGAGACTGGACTGCAGGGCAGTATTCCAACATGATAATGACCCCAAACAGACCTCCAAGACGACCACTGCCTTGCTAAAGAAGATGAGGGTAAAGGTGATGGACTGACCAAGCATGTCTCCAGACCTAATCCCTACTGAGCATCTGTGGGGCATCCTCAAACGGAAGGTGGGGGAGCACAAGGTCTCTAACATCCACCAGCTCTGTGATGTCATCATGGAGGAGTGGATGAGGACTCCAGTGGCAACCTGTGAAGCTCTGGTGAACTCCATGCCCAAGAGGGTTAAGGCAGTGCTGGAAAATAATAGTGGCCACACAAAATATTGACACTTTGGGCCCAATTTTGGCATTTCCACTTAGGGGTGTACTCACTTTTGTTACCAACAGTTTAGACATTAATGGCTGTGTGTTGAGTTATTTTTAGGGGACAGCAAATTTACACTGTTATACAGGCTGTACACTCACTACTTTACATTGTAGCAGAGTGGCATTTCTTCAGTGTTGTCACATGAAAATATATAATAAAATATTTACAAAAATGTGAGGGGTGTACTGTATATTTTATATATATATATATATATATATATATATATATATATATATATATTTATATATATATATATATATATATATATATATATATATATATACTGTGTATATATATATATATTTTATATATATATATATATATATATATATATATATATATATATATATATTTATATATATATATCATTTTGGTAGTTTTAACTGTTGAAATCATTCCTCCTTGTACATTTCTGTAGCACAAACCATCATTGTCCATTGTAAATATATACAAGTGTAAGTGTCCTACTTATGTATTTGCCCCAATACATGTATGTCAAATGCCATTATATTATTGGCACAGACTGTGCAAGGGATTAATTGAATATTAACCCTTTGAGTGCTAAGCACTTTCCCAATTGGGTGCTAAGCTGTTTAAAGTTTTTTTTTTTTTATATATATATAGCCTTTTATTTTCTTTTTCAGATCCCCATGACTTACACTATTGGAAAGGTTAGGCGATTACCTTTCCAACGGTGGGTCTTGGGGGTCTGTAGCTGCTTAGATGCCTGAGATACAGGCTTCTAAGCAGCATGCCTCCTGCTCCTATACTTAATATTGTGAATTTTAAATAAAGTTGTGAGATGACATCATCACGTCACTGCGCATGATGTCGGCACTCATAATGTGAAGCCCCGGCGATGCCTGTCACTGTGCAGGCCTGATCGCCGGGGTAGGAGCGGGTGGGAGCCTCCAGATCTTCCTCAAGGTGGGAGAGTACTAGCGATGGCTCTGAGCCGTCGTTAGCACCAGAGTGGTAAACTCTGCGGCGGCTCAGAGATGTTGTTAGCACTCAAGGGGTTAAAACTAAAAAAAAAGGAAAATAGTTGAAATAAAATATATTTATATTCTGTGATTATGTTTATGCTTTCTTTATTTAAATTTAGAAATTACTTTTCAATGAATTGCAGACCTTGACATTAAGAATTAATATATGCTATGTACAAAAACACATAGGGGCATATTTATCAATCTCCATATGGAGCTTGAGGTCCCTTGTTTCCGGCGAGCCTTCAGGTTTTCATCGGAAACAGAAGTTATGAAGCAGCGGTCTAAAGACCTCTGCTCCATAACTTGTCCGCTTGCTCTGAGGCCGCGGACAGAAATTAACCCGATCGAATACGTTCGGGTTGATTGACAACCCCTGCTAGCGGACGATTGGCCCCGAATCTGCAGGGGCCGGCATTGCACCAGCAGTTCACAAGAATTGCTTTTGCAATGATAATTGCCAAACAGCTTGCACATTGATAAATATGCCCCTTAAAGGGAAAATAGTTTTTCCCAGTATGTGTCCCCCATGACTTTTTATACCAGCTGCAGCGTATAAAATGTATGATAAATTGCTCATTTACTGTATGCTTCTTTTTGCAAAATAAATAGCTGGGTTTGATCTTTGAAACCACAGCCCATCAAAATAGGCTTGGCTTGCTGACAGATCAGATCTCTTTATCTTATCATTCAAATGCTTCCCTTTCTTATCTCTCTGTACAATACTTAGAAAGAACAATTGAAAATGAACATTATAGAGCTTTATTTTTTGCACCTCTCACTTATTTGGGGGGTTTGGTTGGGTTTTATTGTTGGGGGGGTGTTTGTATTTTTTTTTTACAGGTAAAAGAGCTGATTTCTTTGGGGCAGTGCCCAACAAAAGGCCCTTTTAAGGGCCATTGGCAGTTTAGTGTAGTCTAGGTTTTTTTTTATTTTGGTGGGGGGGGCTTTTTATTTTGATAGGGCTATTAGATTAGGAGTAATTCGTTTTTATTTTTGCTAATTTAGTTTTTTATTTTTTGTAATTTAGTGTTTGTTTTTTTTTGTAATTTAGTGAATTGTATTTTATTAATTGATTTCATTTTATTGAAATGTTAGTTTTTAGTGTAAGGCAGGTTAGGTTTTATTTTACAGGTAACTTTGTATTTATTTTAACTAGGTAGTTAGCAAATAGTTAATAACTATTTACTAACTAGTCTACCTAGTTAAAATAAATACAAACTTACCTGTGAAATAAAAATAAAACCTAAGATAGCTACAATATAACTATTAGTTATTTTGTAGCTAGCTTAGCGGGTTTTTTTACAGGTAAGTTTGTATTTAGTTTTAAATAGGAATTATTTAGTTAATAATTGTAAGGTTTATTTAGATTTATTTTAATTATATTTAAGTTAGGGGGTGTTAGGGCTTAGGGTTACGTTAGGGTTAGAGTTAGGGTTAGGGCTACGTTAGGGTTAGGATTAGGGGTTAATATATTTATGTAGAGTTAGTGATGTGGGAGGTCAGAGGTTTAGGGGTTAATAATTTATTTAAGTATATTTTTTAGTGGCTAATAGGTTTATTATAGCGGCGGTGTGGGTGGACGGCAGATTAGTGGTTAATAATCTTTAAATAGTGTTTGTGATACAGGAGGGTGGCAGTTTAGGGGTTAATAGGTTTATTATAGTGGCGACGATGTCGGGGAGCGGCGGAATAGGGGTTAATAATTTTATTATAGTGTTTGCGATGCGGGAGGGCCTCGGTTTAGGGGTTAATAGGTAGTATTATGGGTGTTTGCATACTTTTTAACACTTTATTTATGAGTTTTATGGTACAGCTTAGTAACGTAAAAATCATAACTACTGACTTTAGATAGCGGTTCAGATCTTGTCAGTATAGAGTGTACCGCTCACTTTTTGGCCTCCCAAGCAAAAACTCGTAATACCGGAACTATAGGAGTCCCATTGAAAAAGGACTTTTTTAAAAGGTGTTCCGGTACACCTATACCTACAAGACTTGTAATAGCGGCATTAGGGAAAAAGCAGCGTTATGAAGCATAACAATGCTTTTTCCACTCATAACGCAAAACTCGTAATCTAGCTGATTGTTTGTTATAACATCTCACAGAGTTGGAATATTCAGGGTGCTGCCAATGAAAACTCTATTTAGACAGCAATATATGAGATTTAGGCAAGTCTATTACTTTTTATAAGAAGCATTTTTCATGATAGATGGTGTGTTAAGGAATATTCTTTATTCCTATTGTAAATGTGGTGAAGGAGAAAGCATATTAAACATAATTTTCATAAATGGAAAAATATTTTAAACGCCTTAGTCAGAAAGGCAACAACCTTATCTGCTTAGGGTTAGAGGTTACTATTTAGGATAAGAGTTTGAAATAATAATGTTGGTCATTTTTATATGTATTTAAGAGATTAACAGACAATAAATACAGTACATAGTAGTATAGTAGATGATTAGACTATTAATTGCAAAGCCTTTTTTTAAATTGTTTTAATAATTGGTCCATAAAACTAAAAGCGAGGTCTTACCAGGGATTTATATAGGGGAAGAATTATTCTTCTTTTCATTAAATCCATCCCCTTTTTATACTAAATAAAATTATTAACCTAGAATCCCTTTCCGCCTTTATTTTTCAAAAATGTTGGCCCATTTAAAGGAACATTGTACACTAGATTTTTCTTTGCATAAATGTTTTGTAGATAATCAATTTCTATGGCCCATCTGGGAGTGTTTTTGTGATAATATATAGTTTTGCTTATTTTTTAATAATATTGTGCTGATTTTCAGACTCCTAACCAAGCCCAAAAGTATCAGATATAGACCTAGATCTATGTGTGTTGCTATTGTTTGTGTAATCTGTTTTTTCATATGCAGGGAAGGGGGGACTGTCTGCTTTTTCAGCTTTCCAGGCGCTTTCACTGGGTGTTCCAGCCTAACCTCATCAACAGTGCTAAAATGGGAGCTTATTAATACGTTTTTAAAAGGTTTTATACTAGATTTTTAGATCAGTATCTATGCATATTCTTCTTTATAGAAGTGTCTATTACATGCAGTTATATGAAAATTGATGTACACTTTCCCTTTAAAAAATAGGTAGCAAGCTTCCAAAATGTAAAATCTTAAATATATCAGTGAATCTCTTGCAGAGAAATAATGCCCTGTTCTGATCTAGTAAGACAATTTAAAGGGACAGAAAACCCCAACATTTTCTTTCTCGATTTGAATAGAACAAACAATTTTAAACAACTTTCAAATTTACTTCTATTATCAAATTTGCTTCATTCTCTTGTTATCCTTTGCTGAAGGAACATTATTGCACATGTAACTGAACACATCTAGCTAGCCAATCACAAGAGACAAATGTGTGCAGGCACCAATCAGCAACTAGCTCCCACTAATGTATGATATGTGCGTATTCTTTTTCAACAATTGATACCAAGAGAATGAGACACATTTAAAAATAGAAGTGAATTTAAAACTGTCTTAAAATGACATGCTCTATCTAAATAATCCAAGTTTAATTGTGACTTTCCTATCCCTTTAATACCATATACAAAGATGTAGATGTTGCTATGTAACTTTTCCTCTAAGACACTGGTTAGTAAACATTACCTGCTCTCACCCAAGGTAATCCAGAAAACCTGGCCTGTTAGAGAGGCCTGAGGACAGGTTTGAAAACCACTGCTCTAGGTAAAATATTAAAAACAACTGAACCCAAAACCGATCCTTGATAGACCACCCTTGTAATGTTTGTCCATCTTCGTTATGATCCATTCATTATAAGTCTTTGTTTCCCCTTTTACAATCATAATCCAGACTTTTTAACCCTCAGTGTCTCTAAATTATCAAACATTTCTTTAAAGGGACACTAAAACCATTTTTTTTTTCTTTCATGATTTAGATAGAGCATGCAATTTTAAGCAACGTTCTCTTGCTATCTTTATTCAAAAAGCTGGAATGCGATGCATAGGAGCTGGCCTATTTTTTGGTTGAGAACCTGGGTTATGCTTGCTTATTGGTGGGTAAATGTAAGCCTCCAATAAGCAAGCGCTATCCATGGTGCTGAACCTAAAATAGGCTGGCTGCTAAGATTTACATCCCTGCTTTTAAAATAAAGATAGCAAGAGAATGAAGAAAAATTGATAATAGGAGTAAATTAGAAAGTTTCTTAAAATTTCATGCTCTATCTGAATCATAAAAGAAAGAATGTGGGTTCAGTGTTCCTTTAATTACTGTAGGTTTAAGTCAGGTTTAACATACAAACATATACACTGTTCCAGCTCCCCCATTTTACCTATTAAAAGTCTTGCAATTGCAATGACAATGATGTGCTATGCATATGCAAGCCAAACCTTGTAATGTAACATACTCTACAATGCAAGTGTACTAAGACTATTCAAATGTAACCTGCACAGATTTCAGTGTGTCCAGTTATGTTTGAATTGTCCCTTTTCTTACCAGCTCAAACGTTTATCTATCTTTGCTATCAGCCTGACTCCCAGGTCCCAACACTATAATATTTAAAATAATCATTTTATTTGTGTCAAAGTTAAAAAAAACTATAGCATAATGTAATGTTCCAGCCAAAGATGAAAAGGTTTAAAGCTCAAAAGTAATTAGATCAATATTGTAATGGACTCAGTTATTTTCACCTCGTCTTATCTGTTACTTATCTCATTATATGCATTATTAATTTATCTCCTTAATGAAAATTAATTGCTTGCCTGCCCTGATAATTATGCTGTTATTGATCAAATCCATAGAGAGAGTGAGAGTAATTGGATGTAATTTGAATGCAATTAATGAAATTCAAAGGTCTTAATAAACGTTAGAAATTGTTTGCATCCAATGGAAAGGGTTATTACAGCTAATATGTCAATGTTTTTACAAAAAAAAACATTTGTTACACCTTTATTGGTTAAAAAAGACAGAATATAGAATAGTCTAAGATTGTTTCAGCCTATTCTTCAAAACATAAATTCAAGGTTTTTTTTGTTAAAAAAACCCCCAAAACAATCTGCATTTACGCAAAATATATTGTGACTTTAAAGACATACGGGTTAACCACAAATCTTTTAAAAAAAACAAAACATATAAAAAATGTATCTACAAAAAGTTCCATATTTTTGTTATTGATTATCATTAGATAAGTTTTCCCAAGGGCTTGTGATCAACCCCATCATTTGTTGGAACATCAAACTATGGTCTTATTTAAAGGGAAATTAAGCCCCATTTTTTTCTTTCATGATTCAGATTGAGCATGTCATTTTAAACAAGTTTCTAATATCCTTCTATTACCAAATGTCCTTATTTCTCTTGCTATCTATTGGTATTGGAAAGGACCTTGATGTGGTACCTGGGCTTGTCCCATTTGGCCAAATGCGGTAACTTACCTTTCCATTTTTGCTTTTAAATCTTAGCTGAGAGCTTGTAAGTGAGTGCTGGACTTCCTCTGTGTGTTGTATTCATTTGTTTTGTAATCTCCCTATGGTTCTTGCACCCAGACCTGTCTGGGGTTAACTGTCTGTGACTCTGTGGACAGCATAGCTTCCTGTGAGTTTTTGATGCCTTGATCATGCTGGTGGAATTCTGCAATATACACCTGAGAAGGTTGATCGCCTGATCGTTGTGTGCATCATTCTCATAATATTACCAAATGTCCTTATTTCTCTTGCTATCTTTTGCTTAAAAGCAGGAGACTTAAGCTCAGGAGCATACACGTTTCTAAAGCACTATATGGCAGCAGTTTTGCAAGAATGTTATCCATCTGCAAGAGCACTAGATGACAGCACTGTTTACTGCTATGTGATGTTCCAGATGCCTACCTAGGTATCTTTTAAATGGAGACTACCATGGGAACAAAACAAATTTGATAACATAAGTTAATTGAGTAGTTTTTCTCAATCACAAAAGAAAAAAAATAGGGTTTCATATCCCTTCAACTTTCACAAAGAGTTTACTACTTTGGCAAGTTAAATAAAGGCTGTGAAGTTTAAAAATGCCATTTTAATCTCTAATGCCTAAATTACGAGTTTGGCGTTAGCCTTAAAAAGCAGCGTTGAGAGGTCCCAACGCTGCTTTTAATGCCCACTGGTATTACGAGTCAGACAGGAAAGGGTCTACCGCTCACTTTTCTTCCGTGACTCGAGGCTACCGCAAATCCCCTTATGTCAATTGCGTATCCTATCTTTCTAATGGGATTTGCCTAACGCCGGTATTACAAGTCTTGGAAGAAGTGAGCGGTAGACCCTCTCCTGTCAAGACTCCTACCGCATTTAAAAGTCAGTAGTTAAGAGTTTTATGGGCTAACGCTGGAACATAAAACTGTTAACTAAAGAGCTAAAAGTACACTAACACCCATAAACTACCTATTAACCCCTACACCGAGCCCCCCCCCCACATCGGAAACACTTTAATAAATATATTAACCCCTAATCTGCCGATCAGACATCGCCGCCACTTTAATAAATATATTAACCCCTAACCGCCGCACTCCCTCCTCGCAAACACTAGTTACATTTTATTAACCCCTAATCTGCCGTCCCTAACATCGCCGACACCTACTTACATTTATTAATCCCTAAAAAAAAAAAAAGAATTACAAGAATTTTAAACTAATTACACCTAATCTAATCCACCTAATAAAATAAAAAATCCACCCAAAATAATAAAATTCCCTACCCTATACTAAATTGCAAATAGCCCTTAAAAGGGCCTTTTGCGGGGCATTGCCCCAAAGTAATCAACTCTTTCACCTGTAAAAAAAAATACAATACCCCCCCAACATTACAACCCACCACCCCTAACCCAACCCTACTCTAAAACCCACCCAATCCCCCCTTAAAATAACCTAACACTAACCCCTTGAAGATCACCCTACCTTGAGCCGTCTTCACCCAGCCGGTCACAAGTGGACTTCCAGAGGGGCAGAAGTCTTCATCCGATCCGGGCAGTAGAGGTCCTCCAAGCGGCAGAAGTCTTCATCCAGGCGGCATCTTCTATCTTCATACATCCGGAGCGGAGTGGATCCATCTTCAATCCAGCTGACGCGGAGCCATCCTCTTCCATCAACGTCCTAACGAAGAATGAAGGTTCCTTTAAATGACGTCATCTAAGATTGCGTCCCTTGAATTCCGATTGGCTGATAGGATTCTATCAGCCAATCGGAATTAAGGTAGGAAAAATCCTATTGGCTGATCCAATCAGCCAATAGGATTGAGCTTGCATTCTATTGGCTGATTGGAACAGCCAATAGAATAAGAGCTCAATCCTATTGGCTAATCCAATCAGCCAATAGGATTGAACTTCAATCCTATTGGCTGATTGGATCAGCCAATAGGATTTTTCCTACCTTAATTCCGAATCCTATCAGCCAATCGGAATTCAAGATTAGGGGTTAATAAATATAATGTAGGTGTCTGCGATGTTGGGGGCAGTATATTAGGGGTTCGTAGGGATAATGTAGGTGGCAGCGGTGTCCGGAGCGGCAGATTAGGGGTTAATAATATAATGTAGGTGTCAGCAATAATGGGGGTGGCAAATTAGGGGTTAATAAGTGTAAGATTAGGGGTGTTTACACTCGGGGTTCATGTTAGGGTGATAGGTGCAGACATAAAATTAATTTTCCCCTAGGAAACAATGGGGCTGCATTAGGAGCTGGACGCTGCTTTTTTGCAGGTGTTAGGTTTTTTCAGCCAGCTCAGCCCCATTGTTTCCTATGGGGAAATCGTGCACGAGCACGTTTAGCCAGCTCACCGCTGACTTAAGCAACGCTGGTATTGAGGTGAGATGTGGAGCTAAATTCTGCTCTACGCTCACCTTTTTGCGGCTAACGCCAAGTTTAAAAAAACCTGTAATACCAGTGTTGTCTTAAAGGAGCGGTGGGAAAAAAGGCTTGTTAGCCCCGCAAGCCTTACCGACAAAACTCGTAATCTAGCCGTAAGAAAGGGTAGTCGAGATAGTGCATCCTTAGAGCTCTGGTTAACTGTTTCGCGAAACAAAAAAGTGTCACTTAACACAACAAAAATACATTACAAAGTACAGTTACACTCATAATAATACCATCTAATTAAAATGATTAAAAAATATTGCACAAAAAAGTTATAAGGGTTAAAATAGGCAGGTAAAGGGCTTTAACATTGAGATACATACATATACATGTCTAAAGATGTATATGTGTGTATGTATATATATATATATATATATATATATGTTTTATATATGTTTTTATATGTGTATATCTGTATAAACATATAAACACATACATACATATGTACACACATATAGACATATATAATTGCAGAAAACATGTAAAAACTTATTTATGCAATATTCATATTTAATAAAGTATTATAATGCCTATTTACTGTAAATGGTTCACATTCCAATGTTCTGCACATAGCAGAATATGTTCTATGTATTTTTAGGGTCCCAGGTATTGGAAAGGACCTTGATGTGGTACCTGGGCTTGTCCCATTTGGCCAAATGCGGTAACTTACCTTTCCATTTTTGCTTTTAAATCTTAGCTGAGAGCTTGTAAGTGAGTGCTGGACTTCCTCTGTGTGTTGTATTAATTTGTTTTGTAATCTCCCTATGGTTCTTGCACCCAGACCTGTCTGGGGTTAACTGTCTGTGACTCTGTGGACAGCACAGCTTCCTGTGAGTGCCCGTGATGTGAGCACCCAGGGCGGAGCATGTTACAGGGTCATGGGATGTGTACCCAGTCCGGTATGAGAGTGCAGTTCTCTTCCGTGTTTTGTATATGTCTAGGGTGATTACATAAGCCTGTGCACCCTTCCCTTGTTCCCAGTTTCTTTGGATTTGAGAGATTGCATTGTGTGGCTGTTTTAGGGTCCCAGGTATTGGAAAGGACCTTGATGTGGTACCTGGGCTTGTCCCATTTGGCCAAATGCGGTAACTAACCTTTCCTTTTTTGCTTTTAAATGTTAGCTGAGAGCTTGTAAGTGAGTGCTGGACTTCCTCTGTGTGTTGTATTAATTTGTTTTGTAATATCCCTATGGTTCTTGCACCCAGACCTGTCTGGGGTTAACTGCCTGTGACTCTGTGGACAGCACAGCTTCCTGTGAGTGCCTGTGACGTGGGCACCCAGGGCGGAGCATGTTACAGGGTCATGGGATGTGTACCCGGTCCGGTATAAGAGTGCAGTTCTCTTCCGTGTTTTGTATATGTCTAGGGTGATTACATAAGCCTGTGCACCCTTCCCTTGTTCCCAGTTTCTTTGGATTTGAGAGCTTGCATTGTGTGGCTGTTTTAGGGTCCCAGGTATTGGAAAGGACCTTGATGTGGTACCTGGGCTTGTCCCATTTGGCCAAATGCGGTAACTTACCTTTCCATTTTTGCTTTTAAATCTTAGCTGAGAGCTTGTAAGTGAGTGCTGGACTTCCTCTGTGTGTTGTATTCATTTGTTTTGTAATCCCCCTATGGTTCTTGCACCCAGACCTGTCTGGGGTTAACTGTCTGTGACTCTGTGGACAGCACAGCTTCCTGTGAGTGCCCGTGATGTGAGCACCCAGGGCGGAGCATGTTACAGGGTCATGGGATGTGTACCCAGTCCGGTATGAGAGTGCAGTTCTCTTCCGTGTTTTGTATATGTCTAGGGTGATTACATAAGCCTGTGCACCCTTCCCTTGTTCCCAGTTTCTTTGGATTTGAGAGATTGCATTGTGTGGCTGTTTTAGGGTCCCAGGTATTGGAAAGGACCTTGATGTGGTACCTGGGCTTGTCCCATTTGGCCAAATGCGGTAACTAACCTTTCCTTTTTTGCTTTTAAATGTTAGCTGAGAGCTTGTAAGTGAGTGCTGGACTTCCTCTGTGTGTTGTATTAATTTGTTTTGTAATATCCCTATGGTTCTTGCACCCAGACCTGTCTGGGGTTAACTGCCTGTGACTCTGTGGACAGCACAGCTTCCTGTGAGTGCCTGTGACGTGAGCACCCAGGGCGGAGCATGTTACAGGGTCATGGGATGTGTACCCGGTCCGGTATGAGAGTGCAGTTCTCTTCCGTGTTTTGTATATGTCTAGGGTGATTACATAAGCCTGTGCACCCTTCCCTTGTTCCCAGTTTCTTTGGATTTGAGAGCTTGCATTGTGTGGCTGTTTTAGGGTCCCAGGTATTGGAAAGGACCTTGATGTGGTACCTGGGCTTGTCCCATTTGGCCAAATGCGGTAACTAACCTTTCCTTTTTTGCTTTTAAATGTTAGCTGAGAGCTTGTAAGTGAGTGCTGGACTTCCTCTGTGTGTTGTATTAATTTGTTTTGTATATCCCTATGGTTCTTGCACCCAGACCTGTCTGGGGTTAACTGCCTGTGACTCTGTGGACAGCACAGCTTCCTGTGAGTGCCTGTGACGTGGGCACCCAGAGCGGAGCATGTTACAGGGTCATGGGATATGTACCCGGTCCGGTATGAGAGTGCAGTTCTCTTCCGTGTTTTGTATATGTCTAGGGTGATTACATAAGCCTGTGCACCCTTCCCTTGTTCCCAGTTTCTTTGGATTTGAGAGCTTGCATTGTGTGGCTGTTTTAGGGTCCCAGGTATTGGAAAGGACCTTGATGTGGTACCTGGGCTTGTCCCATTTGGCCAAATGCGGTAACTTACCTTTCCATTTTTGCTTTTAAATCTTAGCTGAGAGCTTGTAAGTGAGTGCTGGACTTCCTCTGTGTGTTGTATTCATTTGTTTTGTAATCTCCCTATGGTTCTTGCACCCAGACCTGTCTGGGGTTAACTGTCTGTGACTCTGTGGATAGCACAGCTTCCTGTGAGTGCCCGTGATGTGAGCACCCAGGGCGGAGCATGTTACAGGGTCATGGGATGTGTACCCAGTCCGGTATGAGAGTGCAGTTCTCTTCCGTGTTTTGTATATGTCTAGGGTGATTACATAAGCCTGTGCACCCTTCCCTTGTTCCCAGTTTCTTTGGATTTGAGAGATTGCATTGTGTGGCTGTTTTAGGGTCCCAGGTATTGGAAAGGACCTTGATGTGGTACCTGGGCTTGTCCCATTTGGCCAAATGCGGTAACTAACCTTTCCTTTTTTGCTTTTAAATGTTAGCTGAGAGCTTGTAAGTGAGTGCTGGACTTCCTCTGTGTGTTGTATTAATTTGTTTTGTAATATCCCTATGGTTCTTGCCCCCAGACCTGTCTGGGGTTAACTGCCTGTGACTCTGTGGACAGCACAGCTTCCTGTGAGTGCCTGTGACGTGAGCACCCAGGGCGGAGCATGTTACAGGGTCATGGGATGTGTACCCGGTCCGGTATGAGAGTGCAGTTCTCTTCCATGTTTTGTATATGTCTAGGGTGATTACATAAGCCTGTGCACCCTTCCCTTGTTCCCAGTTTCTTTGGATTTGAGAGCTTGCATTGTGTGGCTGTTTTAGGGTCCCAGGTATTGGAAAGGACCTTGATGTGGTACCTGGGCTTGTCCCATTTGGCCAAATGCGGTAACTTACCTTTCCATTTTTGCTTTTAAATCTTAGCTGAGAGCTTGTAAGTGAGTGCTGGACTTCCTCTGTGTGTTGTATTAATTTGTTTTGAAATCTCCCTATGGTTCTTGCACCCAGACCTGTCTGGGGTTAACTGTCTGTGACTCTGTGGACAGCACAGCTTCCTGTGAGTTTTCGATGCCTTGATCATGCTGGTGGAATTCTGCAATATACACCTGAGAAGGTTGCTCGCCTGATCGTTGTTTGCTGCATTCTCATAATATTGCTGTACGTCAAAATTGTCCAATGGATCACGAAGAATTAATGATTGATGATGATGTTCCTGAAGATGTTTGGACAGAGATTGCACCTAGAGGAAATGTTATTGCTAATTATTTTGAGTGTTAGGATATGTAGCTCAAGAAAATCTTATTTATAGAGTGTTAGGATATATTTCTGTTACATTTTATATTGTGCATAAAGTAATCATTAATAAATGTTCAAATTGTGTTTGATAAAAAAAGAAAACATTTCTTTTATTTCTATATAAAAAAAAATTATAAATAAAGAAGTAAAAAAAAAAATTTTTCAATGAGTATTTCTAACACAGACAAGGGAGAAATGTAAAATATTTAAAAAATGTAATCATTATTATACTTTAATTTATTAACTATTAACAATTATGAAACAGCTACATCTTTCTGTACGTAGGCCAATTATTTTTAGTGCAATGCGAATGGATTTTTAGACTTTTTTTTAATTCAAATACTTTACATACATATCATTACAATTGTATGCAAATATAACGTTTCATGAAAACAGATCCACAAGGTGATTACATAGAAGATGCAAAGAATAACTTCTATTATTTAAAACAACAATATATATATATTTGTTATCTAATAAAATAGCATTCCTAACTAATTTACTAACACAATGTTATAATAAAATATCTTTAAATAATGCAAGACTACATAACATTAACATCTGTGTCATCATCATCCACAACATTTGTTATTATTTTCAAAAATGGGGAAAAATGAGGGAAGTGAAGCCATTTATTGTTGGAGAGATGGTAATTGTAGTATATCCCATGGATCAGTATTTCCCTAAATGTCTTGGTTGGGTAATGGGCGTGGTTCAAGACAATGGTGACAAAATCATATCTGAGATGTCGAGAAGAATGTACCGCGTCTCAAAAATAAGGACCAGGCGTCAATGCTTGAGATGCTACAGTAATGTGAACAGAACCCAAATATTATCCATCCATTTAGGGTCTACTTAGGGTGTGTAAGGTTTTTTTTTTTAAATCGTTTTTGTTTTTATACATCTAACAGTGCAAATATCAAAATTATAGGGATATGAAAGCAAAAAGTTTACATAGACCATTAAGACAGAGCAAACATTGTTAAACAACTTTCCAATTGACTTTTTCATGTGCTTTGTTCTTTTCTTACCCTTTGTTGAAAAGCCTAACTAGGTAGGCTCAAGGGATGGGAGCTAGTTCATGATTGGTGACTGCACATATATGCCTGATGTCACTATTTTAGTCATGTAATCAGCTAGCTCCCAGTAGTGCATTGCTGCTCATTCTATTAAGCATACAACGAGTATGAAGCAAAATTGATAATAGAAGTAAGTTGGAAAGTTGTTCAAAATTATATGCTACGTTAATCATGAAAGAAAAAATTGGAGTTTCATGTCCCTTTAAGTTAACATATTCTAATTCTTTATATTTATTATCACTAATTATAAATACAGTTTCTATATACAAGTTCTATATATAACCATATACAACATTAACACTTAAATTATAACATCTAAGAAACATATTGACAAAAAAAATGTTTTATTCTTCAATATTAAAAACATTCAGCTAGATTTAGAGTTTTGTCGGTAAAGACCCGCGTAGCTAACGCTGCTTTTTTTCCCAGCGCACCCTTAAGACAACGTTGGTATTTAGAGTTGTCTGAGGGGCTGCGTTAGGCTCAGAAAAGGGAGCGTTGAGCCTAATTTAGCTCCACTTCAACCCTCAATACCAACGTGGCTTATGGTAACGGTAAGATGGAAAAACGTGCTCGTGCGCGATATCCCCATAGGAAACAATGGGGCAGTTTGGGCTGAAAAAAACCTAACACCTGCAAAAAAGCAGCGTTCAGCTCCTAATGCAGCCCCATTGTTTCCTATGGGGAAACACTCTCTAGGTCTGCACCTAACACCCTAACATGAACCCCGAGTCTAAACACCCCTAACCTTACACTTATTAACCCCTAATCTGCTGCCCCCGCTATCGCTGACACCTGCTGTATATTATTAACCCCTAATCTGCAGCTCCGTACACCGCCGCAACCTACATTATCCCTATGAACCCCTAATCTGCTGCCCCTAACATCGCCGACCCCTATATTATATTTATTAACCCCTAATCTGCCCCCCCCAACGTCGCCGCCACCTTACCTACACTTATTAACCCCTAATCTGCCGACCAGACCTCGCCGCCACTATAATAAATGTATTAACCCCTAAACGCACTCCCGCCTCGCAAACACTAGAATAAATAGTATTAACCCCTAATCTGCCCTCCCTACCTACAATTATTAACCCCTAATCTCCCACCTGCACCGTCGCCGCTACTATAATAAAATTATTAACCCCTAAACCTAACTCTAACCCTAACACCCCCTAACATAAATATAATTTAAATTAAACAAAATAATATTCCTAAAATTAGGGATGTGTATGTTGTTTGTCATTTTTAATTATAAACTTTTGAGATATGTTGAACATGTACAAATGATAACTTAATATTTATTAAATAATACAAAAATAACAAAAACAAAAAAATATTTTGAAAATCCACATCAAACATAAAAAAAAAAAAAAAATTCATAAATAAAAGTGCATACTTAAATGGATTCCCTATTCTAATCTTGGCCTCTTTGGATTTAGTGATTGCCTCTCCCTTACTATTTCCAAAAGAGCTTTTAGTGTATTTTCAAGAAGAGTCAAAGAACGGTTTATTTGGTTATTTCTTTCATGATTCATTTGTCTGTGCCAATCAAATATCTCCCTATCAAGCTCTAATCTTCTTTGATTATTATACCAACGTTCAAGCAATGAACCCAACATATTTTGTATTTGTCTGTTATCAGCCCTATAACCATGGGCTATGGCCGTCATTTCATTTAAGGCAGGATCATCTGGTTGAACAGGCTGTGGTGAATCATGTTCTTGCTGTGGTTGTTGGTGCTGTTGCTAATCCTCAGCATTCTGTTGAGGTCCATGTTCTTGAACATTAGGCTCAGGTGGAGCATGAATTTCAAAGTCTGGTGTCAGGTCACTTTCGTGTTATGGAGATCCAGGTGCATAGTTTTCCTCTTGTGCTGGTGCAAGATGAAGGGTGACCTCTCTAGAAAATTCGTCCACTGTATCTTCTTTTGATGAAACAAGGAAAACAGTATTATGTATTTATTTTCCAATATAAAAACACAAATTATGATTATTTACCCTGTAGAATTCAACAGTACAACCTTTTAGTCCTCCTGAAAAATAGGTGTTCATAAAGTACATAAGCCAAATATTGTGGATTACACCTCTGCAACATATCAAAGGATGTTAGACTTCTGGACATTACTAGTAGAATGGCTATGCTAACACCTTAATTTAATAAATAGGACAGTCACAAGAGAGGTATAGATGTAGATTAGTTCTTGTTAAGCCTTTGAAATTTGTATATATTATTTTTTTACAATGTACCTTTAATTTTATAATCTCATTTGTTTAGTTCTTTTGGTATCCTTTGTTGTGAAGTATACTTAGCTAGGCATTCTTACCTTCAAAAAGTGTAGGAGAAGTGCTTATCATGGACTTGAATATACAACCATTAAATTTACAGAAGATACTTGATAATAATCATACATTAGGGGCCCTGAATTATAAAAGAATAATTAACCTTATCATTATGTATATTGAACATAAAATTGAAACAATTGTTCAAATATAATTGTTCTATTTATGTTGCTGTCTTCTCTCTTTAAGATTTGTCTAAAAGCATACATTGGTAAGCTTATGAAAATGTAGTTAGCTACATATAGGTATATGTACTCCATTAGATTTATGATGTTTCAGCTTATTACTATTACTACATTGATGTTCTCTATGAAAAGATATTAAAGGGCCATAATACCCAAATGTTTAAACACTTGAAAGTGATGCAGCATAGCTGTAAAAAGCTGATTAGAAAATATCACCTGAACATCTCTTTGTAAAAAAGAAAGATATTTTATCTCAAAAGTTCCTCAGTAGCCACCTCCCATTGTAAAGGATTTCTAAGCAGCATTTTAGTGTGTCTGTCCTGGGAAAGCTGAAAGGATGAGCCTCGTGAACTCTCATATTATTTCACCAATCAGGTAAAGGAAGCTTACTATGAAATCTCATGAGAGTTAAGTCAAATCTCATGAGATCACAGTAAGAGTTAATGACCTCAGCACTGCTGATGCTGATTGGCTGCTGTTCATTTCTTCATTTTTTTATTATTTTTACCTGCAGCTGGGAGCAGCTGAGTATAACTTTTTACACAGAACTCACTCTGCTGAGCTGAGGAGATTGTGAGGTAAAATATCTTCCTTTTTTACATAGAGATGCTCAGGTGATATTTTCCTGTCAGCTTTTTACAGTTATACTGCATCAGTTTTAAGTGATTTAGCATATGAGTATTATGTCCCTTTAAAGGGACAGTCAAATTTAAACTTTCAGGAATCAGATAGGGCTTGTAATTTAAAAAAAATACCAATTGACTTCTAACATCAAATTTGCTTTGTTCTCTTGGTATTCTTAGTTAAAAGCTAAAACTAGGTAGGGTCATATGCTAATTTCTTAGCCCTTGATAGCCGTCTCTTATCTCAATGAATTTTAATAGTTTTTCACAGCTAGACAGTGCTAGTTCATGTGTGTCAAATATAGATAACATGTGCTCACTCCCGTGGAGTTAATTATGAGTCTGCAATAATTGGCAAACATTCAAGCCTGTCAAAAGTACTCAGATAAGGGGGCAGTCTGCAGAAGTAAAAAGTATAATAATATGACTGTGTTGGTTATTCAAAAATGGGGAAAGGGTAATAAAGGTATCTTTACAAACTTTAAAAATTCTGGAGAAGACTGTCCCTTTAAGGGAATAAAGCAAAAATAATACACTATTAATTTTTAATAATTTTTGGAACATTTATGCTCTTTATTATCCATTTAAACACGTTTGTGGAGTGTATTGTTTATATTATATACATTTAAAGGGACACTGAACCCAAATTCTTTTTCTTTCGTGATTCAGATAGAGCACACAATTTTAAGCAACTTTCTAATTTACTCCTATTATCAAATTATCTTCATTCTCTTGCTATCTTTATTTGAAATGCAAGAATGTAAGTTTAGATGCCGGCCCATTTTTGGTGAACAACCTGGGATGTTCATGCTGATTGGTGGATACATTTACCCACCAATAAACAAGTGCTGTCCATGGTTCTGAATAAAAAAAATAGCTTAGATGCCTTCTTTTTCAAATAAAGATAGCAAGAGAATGAAGAAAATTGATAATAGGAGTAAATTAGAAAGTTGCTTAAAATTGCATGCTCTATCTGAATCACAAAAGAAAAAATTTGGGTTCAGTGTCCCTTTAAAATAAAATGAATTGCCTGTGCCTCTTCCAACTGCTGTATCAGGGGTACTACTCCTTACATCTAGCACAGTATCTGCAAAAGAGAGACCACTATGGCTGGTATCTGTATTGGATCTTATGTACTGACCATGTTGCAGACACCTTCTTGTGTGTGTTGTTGCAGAATAATGAGAATTAGAAGGGTGGCTACTAGATACTGACAAAGAAGCAGACTGATCTGTAGCACATATATAGAAAAGTAATAAATTAATATATAAACGTAACAGTGTAGCACAAAAAAAATCTTAATTAAAAAGTATTTACAGGTTAAACTAATTAAAACATAGAATTAATTTAGCCACAAATATCATTAACATACTTCAGATACGTCATCTGTTGGCATGAATGTAGCGCATGTTTATGGATCAATACACCAAAACAAAGGCGTTAGTTCAGTTAAATTTGGCTATATTATTAATAATACTTAATTCAAAATTATCATAGATCTATGACACTTTCATATGGGTTTTGCATTCCCTACTTGCGCAACAAATATTAGCATTATTGCTGCATTATAAGTAAGGGCAACATTTTTGTTAGGAACTACATTTTTGTGTTATGTTTTTGCTGTATATTGAAATTATAACCCCTTATGTCACTATCACAGTCATCAGTGAAGCCTTTGATGACCTCCGGTCCGAGTCTCTGAAGTACTTTATCAAAATCTGTAAAACCGGTGACAAATGCAGTTTCTCCACCAGTTTCACATGTCAATTGTTTTTCTTTGGCAAGCTTTGATTAGCTATGCCGTTTAATATTATTGAATCTTTTCTTGCAAGCATTGACATCCTTTATTGATGGTCCCTGTGCACTTACTGCATCAGCAATTTTCTGCCAAAACTTCTTTTTACGTGCTCCGGGAGTTTGCTTGAAGCAACTTCCATAAATAAAATCATAATACTCTAGTATTTTGTCTACTAATACCACATTCTGCTGGTGCTATAATTAGGGATGGGCGAATGTGTTTATATCTGAATTTGAATGTTAGAACAATGTTATTGTAGAAATTCGATTTACATAATAGAATGTTGATAAGAACGAATATTCTTAAAAATTCGATTTTTGAATGTTATTTAAAGTTTTCGAATGTCATATTCGAATTTGAATGCCACATTCGAATTCGAATGTTACATTCGAATATCACATTCAAATTCGAATATTACATTTATAAAACACAATTGTAGACTAGAAACACTATTTCAAATGTCACATTCGAATCGAATATCACATTTGAATCGAATGTCACATTCGAATTCGAATATTACATTTATAAAACACAGTATCAGACTAGAAATACTATTTCGAATTTAAATGTCACATTCGAATCGAATATCACATTCAAATCGAATATCACATTTAAAACACAGTATTAGACCAGAAATACTATTTCAAATTCGAATGTGACATTCGAATTCCAATGTAGCATTCAAATTCGAATATTACATTTATTAAACACAGTTGTAGACTAGAAATACTATTTCAAATTCGAATGTCACATTCAAATTCGAATATTAGATTTCGAAATTGAATGAATACATAGCTAAACATTCTATTATTCGAACAAATATTTTCGAATTTTATTGAAAAATTTGAAAACAAAAATTCAAAAATAGAATGTTAGAATGTTATATAAAGATTCGAAATTCGATTCGAACGAACGAATGTATCAAAATTTGTTTTAAATTTCGAATTTTTAGAAACATTCGCCCATCCCTAGCTATAATATCAACAACAGTAAGCTCGGTATTTCTTCCTATATATTGAATGACACAATTTGGAAAGCCACTAACCATTTTCTTAGCTAGTTTTATTACCATGCTCATGTTACACTTAACAGCTTTTATAATCATAAATACAACGTTTTATGTAATCTATGGATCATTTATTGTATCTAGCAATTACATTATTTGTACCGCTAATACACAACTCTGGTGTTGTACGATTATATTTTCACATATGGGTAATTGCCAAAAATACATCATGTAAAATAACAATTTAACAAATATACATCATGTCTAAAATTAGATGAACATGGCTCAACCTAAATAACTTATGTCAAATATGACATAATGGCACAAAAGCAATGCATAAATATGTGACATTTATAACCAACTTTTTTTGTTAATTTGTTCAAATTGTTATTGTTTTTAGATGTGATAGTTGCTTTTCTCTTTGATAATATAATTCACTGGAGTTCCCTTTATTTGAAGCATGAAACACCAAGTTCCTCAGATTCAAAGTTTCTGGACTTTTGCATAAAATGTTAACGGCTAGATTACGAGTTTTGCATTCGGCTGAAAAAGCAGCATTAACAGGTGCTAAAGCTGTTTTTTTTACGCCCACTGGTATTACGAATCTTGCAGGTTTATGGGCACCGTACACTTTTTTGGCCTTACTGCAAAACGACTTACGTAAACTTCGTAAAGTCTTTTTTCTATGGGACATTCATAGCGCTGGTATTACGAGTGTGTCCTGGGAGGCCAAAAAGTGAGCGGTACACCCTATCCTGTCAAGATTTCTAACGCATTTGAAAATCAGTAGTTATGAGTTTTATAATACAACGCCGTAACATAAAACTCATAACTAAAGTGCTACAAAGTACACTAACACCCATAAACTACCTATTAACCCCTAAACCAAGGCCCTCCTGTATCACAAACACTAAAATACATTTTTTAACCCCTAATCTGCAGCTCCGGATACTGCTGCCACCTAAATTATATTTCTGAACCCCTAATTTGCTGCCCCCAACATTGCCGACACCTAAATTATATTTATTAACCCCTAATCTGCCACCCCCAATGTCGCCGCAACCTACCTACACTTATTAACCCCTAATCTACCGCCCCAAAGTCGCCACCACTATAAAAAAACATATTAACCCTTAAACCGCTGCACTCCCGCCTCGCAAACATTAGTTAAATATTATTAACCCCTAATCTGCCGTCCCTAACATCGCCGCCACCTACCTACATTTATTAACCCCTAATCTGCCGCCCCCAACATTGCTGCCACTATATTAAAGTTATTAACCCCTAAACCTAAGTCTAATCCTAACACCCCCTAACAAATATAATATAATATAATTTAAATATAATTTAAATAAATCTAAATAAAATTCCTATCATTAACTAAATAATTCCTATTTAAAACTAAATACTTACCTACTTACTAGGAATTATTTAGTTAATGATAGGAATTTTATTTAGACTTATTTAAATTATATTTAAGTTAGGGGGGGTTAGGGTTAGACTAAGGCTTAGGGGTTAATAAATTTAGAATAGTGGCGGCGACGTTGGGGGCGGCAGATTAGGGGTTACTAAATGTAGGTAGGTGGCGGCGATGTTAGGGGCGGCAGATTAGGGGTTAATAATATTTAACTAATGTTTGTGAGGCGGAAATGCGGCAGTTTAGGGGTTAATATATTTATTATAGTGGCGGCGACGTTGGGGGCAGCAGATTAGGGGTTAATAAATGTAGGTAGGTTGTGGCGACATTGGGGGCAGATTAGGGATTAATAAATATAATGTAGGTGGCGGCGATGTTGGGGGCAGCAGATTAGGGGTTCATAAGTATAATGTAGGTGGCGGAGATGTCGGGAGCGGCAGATTAGGGGTTAATAAGAATAATGTAGGTGTCGTCAATGTCGGGGGCGGCACATTAGGGGTTAATAAGTGTAAGATTAGGGGTGTTTAGACTCGGGGTTCATTTTAGGGTGTTAGGTGCAACCATAAAATGTTTTTCCCCATAGGAATCAATGGGGCTGCGCTACTGAGTTTTACGCTGCTTTTTTGCAGGTGTTAGACTTTTTCTCACATGGCTCTCCCTGTTGATTCCTATGGGGAAATCGTGCACAAACACGTTACACCAGCTCACCGCTGACTTAAGCAGCGCTGGTATTGAAGTGAGATTTGGAGCAAAATTTTGCTCTACGCTCACTTTTTGTCTTTTAAAGCCGGGTTTGTAAAACTCGTAATACCAGCACTGCAGGAAAGTGAGTGGTGAGAGAAAACTGCTCGTTAGCACTGCACCCTTGTTACCACAAAACTCGTAATCTAGGCGTAAGTAAATAGTATACCAGTATGCAGCATAGTAACACATGTATTATACTTTTCCCATAAGGTTTTGTTATGTGATCACTCACTTAAAAGAGAAAAGTCCTCTCTTCCCGATTAGTTCCAAGTTGGAAAAACCGGATGAATTCCTTATTTTAACAATAAAATCGATACCTAAAATATGGGACACTTTTTAAAGTCCCTCCACTGGTTGCTTAATTTTTCCATTCCTCTATACCTGGGCTCTTCAAACCATGGTTCAGGACCCATTTCTTTGTCACAACACCATGTTTACTAGGTCACAACTTATGTGTGTGTGTTGTAGGATATTCTGTGTGGTGTGTGTGTTTTGTATGAGAGTGCATGAAGTATGTTATATGAGAGTGTGTGTGTTGTATGAGATTGTGGGGGTTTGTGTATGTTGTATGAGTGTGTGTGGTGTGTGTGTGCTATATGAGAGTGTGTGTTTATGTGTGTGTTGTATTAGAGTGTGTGTGTATGTGTTGTATGAGAGTGTGTTTGGCGTGTTGTGTGTTGCATAAGAGTGTGTGTGTTGTAGGAGAGTGTATGTGGTGTGTGTTGCATGAGAGTGTGTGTGATGTGTGTGCTGTTACCTTTTACAACACGTTCAAATTTCCCTGCAATCAGGAAAACCTATGTGTGCTACTGACATTGAACAATGAAGAAAAAAATAGACCAGTGTCCTTTGAATCACTTAGTAGCAATTTATTAATTCACTGTAACAGACAATCAATACGTACAAAATGTGGCAAAGGAACTGGCCCTTTTATTTGCATGCACACATGTGCTTTCTCAGAGTGCTACTGACAGTTAAAGGGGGCAAATCATTGTTATGTCTCTTACTGATAGCCAAAGAGGTAAAGTAATTTATCTGTGTGTTATTGGCATCCAAGGGAATAAAATCTCTGCTTAGTTGTGAAAATATATCGTTAGTTCAAAGATTGGATCAAAAGCAGCTTTGGAGGAGCTCACTGTGTGACCCTACCTAGCACCTGCTCACATTTACTTAAAGATTGCCCTGTATTTTCATAAAAGACAGCTGACAACCCTTAGACAGTATATCCTTCCTTCACTGAACAGAGATTTCAGTTTATTTCATGCAACTGTAGAGACCCTCAATGCAGTAGGTTCTGGATGCAAATAGGAACAGCAGCAGCAACCTCTTCAGCCCATCTTCTCATAGCTATAACGTTGCCCCATCAACATAGTGCATATCATTGGCATATGTCTCAACTGTCCTGTAACCTTCATGATTGTCACAAGTTTCGAGGTTGGGCCTTCTACCTGCCTACGCTACTCCCATGGCCATCTAGGAATGACAACATCCCATGAGACCACCCAAACTGCAAACACAAGCAGGTTGGGGCCTAACTTTCCCAAAATGCAGTATACAGTAACTTGATTAGCTCTCCTCATAATTTGACAGGAAAACAGCAAAGTTCAAATTCACAGTAACCCAATGTGTATATAAGAAATGGCACCCACTTGTATATTTAGATTGTCATATTAAACCACTCGATAACTCAGTATATTTTCTTTATACTATATATACAGTCATGGCCAAAAATATTGGCACCCCTGCATTTCTGTAACAAAATTGTTGCAATTACAAATGTTTAGGCATTCTCATGTTTATTTATTTTGTTTGTTTTCGTATGACACAAAAAAAGTGGAGAAAAAAGCCAAATCTGACACATTCCACGCAAAACTCCAAAAATGAACTGGACAAAATTATTGGCACCCTCAAATTAATATTTGGTAGCACACCCCTTGGAAAAATAACTGAAATCAATTGCCTCCTGTAACCATTAACACGTTTCTTACACCTCTCTACTGGAATTTTGGACCACTCTTCCTTCGCCAACTGCTCCAGGTCTCTCAGATTGGAAGGGTTTCTTTTCCCAACTGCTGTTTTGAGATCTCTCCACAGGTGCTCTATCGGATTGAGATCTGGACTCATCGTTGACCAGTTTACTAATCTCTGGCGCTTTGTCATTGTCCTGCTGTAAGACTCATGACCTCTGATGGAGACCCAACTTTCTGACACTGGGCCCTACATTGCACCACAGAATTCTTTATTACTCTTCAGATCTCATAATGCCATGCACACAGTCAAGACATCCAATGCCTGAAGCAGCAAAGCAACCCCAAAACATCAGTGAACCGCTACCATGTTTGACTGTAGGGACTGTATTATTTTCTTTAAAAGCCTAATTTCTTTTTCTGAAATTATTAGAATGATAGGCTTTACCAAAAAGTTTTAATTTTGTTTCGTCTGTCTCCCAAAAGGATTTTGGCTTCATCAGGTAAGTTTTGGCAAACTCCAATCTACCTTTTTTATGTTTCTGTGTCAGCAGTGGGGTCCTCCTGGGTCTCCTACCATAGTGTCTCTTTTAATTCAGATGCCGACATATAGTATGAGCTAACACATTTGTACCCTGTGCCTGAAGGTCAGCTTGAATTTGTCTGGAAGTTGATCAAGGTTCTTTATCCACCATTCGAACAATCCTTTATTGCAATCTTTGTTCAATTTTTCTCTTCCATCCACGTCCAGGGAGATTAGCTACATGGCCATGGGCTGCAAACTTCTTGACAATGTTGTGCACAGTGGACACAGTAACATTAAGATCTCTGAAGATGTATTTGTAACTTTGAGATTGTCTGTGCTTTATCACAGTTTTTGTTCTTATATCCTCAGACAATTCTTTGCTGTACTTTCTCTTCTCCATGTCACACAGAGACAGGTTGAGTCAATTGTTCATAATTTTAACTGGATGCCAATGTGATTTCTATATTGTCAGCACCTATTAATTGATACAGGTGAGTTTATTACAAATTACTGGAGCATTTCAAACTTAGAATGCAATTATTTCTTACAATTTTGAGAAGGTCTAATCATTTTGTCCAGACCATTATTGGAGTTTTGCTTGGAATGTGTCAGATTTGGCTTTTTTTTTCTCCACTTTTTTGGTGTCATAACAAAACAAACAAAAGAAATAAACATGAGAATGCCTAAACATTTGTAACTGCAACATTTTTCTGGACGAAGTGGTGCATTATCTGACAGAAATACAAGGGTGACATTTTTGGCCATGACAGTATATATTTATATATATATATACTAAAGTCAAAAAACATATTTCACATTGTTCACATACAACATTTATGTTAATAAGACCACAGAAAATCTATGTTATTTTTTCAGTACTGTATCATATTCACATATTTTGATTAATATGAGCTGGTTTTAATTATTGCAGGGGAGAATATAAAGCTATTCGTTCAGCTCACATTACTGATAAGCTTTTAAAACTGACAGTCTATCTACAATTGAAAATCAAAACAATAGCCCATGAGTTCTTAGAATTATTTCTTTTGTTGTTAGCTAAAATTAATTTCTCCTTTAGCTTTATTAATTTTATCAATTGAAAGAAACATTTTTCTAGTGTTTGACACATATTTATTTAAGATTATGAATATCATGTTATTAGAAATTAAAAAAAATATATAAAATGCTGAGAGTTCTCAGTGTAATCATATGAATTGTTAGATAAATACACTATTACACTTCCAGAACTGAAAATAAACGTAGCCCCTGGGTCAAAACATAGTTCACCGGTGCTTTTAATGTGGCACCAAATGTATCCAACTCACACTACTTCAATGCTTCCTCATTTACAACATAATTATTACTCATTTGAAGCTGGTTTATAGAAAATAATAGATTGTTGCTTTTAGATATGTGCATGGCGAAAAAATGTGGTTCGGTTCGGATCGATTCAGATTTTTTCGAATTTTGGTTCAAATAGATTCGAATTCGGAAAAATTTTAATCAATTCGGTTCGGATTTGTTTAGGATTTATTCGGATTCAAATAAATTCGGCTGGATTCGGTTTGATTCGGTACAGAAATTCAGAATTCAGCGGGATATGCTGTGTATTAGACTAGTATTATGTACTGTATATTAGGTGTAACCCATAGCAGAGTGATATAACCTAATATACTAGTGTAATCCATGGCCATCTGAATCTTCCGAATAAATCCGAACTAATCCGGATTTATTCAGTAAATTCGGCACTATTTTAATTCGGAAATCTGAATCGATCCGAATCCCGAATTTTACGAATTCGGCCAAATTTCCGAATCGATTTGAAACGAATCGCACATGTCTAGTTGCTTTCATCACTAGAATGTTTCACCCAATGAGTAGTAAGAAGTAACTATAACCAATGAGTATTAGCAAGAAGTACATCATGATCATTAGTAGAAAGGGTGTATATATATATATATATATATATATATATATATATATATATATTCAGTAGAACAAAAGTGGTGAATCCCACGGATGGTCTCCGTGTTGTAGCCAGGATCCAAACAAGCAGGAACTCAGGATTTTTCTTAAACACTCCGTTCATTGGCAGCAAATAAACCAAACGTTTCGGCTCAAACACGAGCCTTTGTCAATGGTGTACATTCAGTTTTGTACACCATTGACAAAGGCTCGTGTTTGAGCCGAAACGTTTGGTTTATTTGCTGCCATTAAACGGAGTGTTTAAGAAAAATCCTGAGTGCCTGCTTGTTTGGATCCTGGCTACAACACGGAGACCGACAGTGGGATTCAATGCTTTTGTTCTACTGTTTGTATATTTTCAGTAAGAGCACCAGGTAGCTGAAGTGATAAAGTGAATGCCGTACACCTCTGCAAATTTATATATATATATATATATATATATATATATATATATATATATATATATATATATATATATATATATACATATATTCAAGAATGAAATAGTTAGTTAAAGCATTTGACCAGCATCTAAGCCCAGGACAACGCCAAGGTCTCTTCCTACCTGACTCCTTACCTGCTACTTCCACACAATGCATGATTTAAATCAAACAAACTAGGATACATACAGGGGTGCACAGTGCTTATGTTATTTCCCAGACACATAAAAAATATGAAAATGGCCTGCACTCTCTAACTGGATGGGGTACACATCCTTTGTCACTGTGAAATTTACAGCCCTTGATACTCACAGACAGGGCCGCCACTTACTAAACCCTTGATAGGGCCCTCTTTCCCCCTTTGGCCAAATGACTAAACTCTGTTCACACTTTATTCTTGAGTTTAATCAAACCTTAAAATGCTGGGAATATAGTAAACAAGTCTGTAATAGATATTCCACACAGAAACCGATTGTCTAGTATTTGTCCTCAATTTAAAAATAAGCATCCATGCGTTTTATTTCTGTATATACTATATGATGCAGCACACTTAACTGCAATAGAAAAATAAGAAAGAGAGAAGAGATAAGAAAAATAAAAAGAGAGAAACCACAGAGGATGAGGAAGGGAAAACAGAGTGTGAGAAGAGACAATTAATAGAGGAAACACAGATGAAGAGACAAGAGGAGACAGAAAATAGAAGAGAGAGCAGGAATTAAGAGAATATAAATAGTAGATAGAAGAGAGAAGAGATAAAAGAGAAGGGGGAGAGAATATATAGACTAAAGAGAGAGGAAGAGAAGATAAGGAACAGAGAGGAGAGAAAATTAAAGGGACAGTCTATATCAGAATTGTTATTGTTTAAAAAGATAGATAATCCCTTTATTACCCATACCCCAGTTTTACATACCCAACACGGTTATATTAATATACTTTTTACCTCTGTGATTACCTTGCATTTAAGCATTAGCAGAATGCCCCCTTATTTCACTTCTTTGACAGGCTTGCATTGTTGCCAATCAGTGCTGACTCCTAGGTAACTCCACAGACGTGAGCACAATGTTATTTATATGGCACACATAAATGCCCTCTAATTGTGAAAAACTGTCAAAATGCATTCAGATAAGAGGCTGCCTTCAAGGGCTAAGAAATTAGCATATTAGCCTACCTAGGATTAGCTTTCAACTAAGAATACCAAGAGAACAAAGCAAAATTGATGATAAAAGTAAATTGGAAAATTGTGTCAGGGTTTTTTCCCTGCTTTGTTAGCCATCTGCTGCTGGCAGCCATTTTGCTTACCTTTTCTTGCTGAATCTGGTGCAGAGGGTGTGATGCTGCTCATTTCCTGCACGCCCTCTTATGGCCAGACTGTTGTACATCATCCGTGTGAGACAGGTTGCAGTCTCAGAATTGCAATGTCATCACTTATTATTTAAAGGACATTGTTCAGTATGCTTTGTGCTTGCGTTGTCTCAGACCTGTTTGTGAGTTCCTGTTACACTTATTTATTCTTGGTCAGTTTTATAGTGCCTTCAACTTAAGTATATGCTATCCCTTTAACTTGCTAGTACCACCTACTTCCAGATGGCTATTGAAGCCTCACTATCAGGCTAATCATTGCTTGGTATTGTTTCCATTCAGTCTAAGCTTCTACTCTGCGTTCCAGTTTATCGATTCTGTGATTTGATATTTGATCTTTTCATTATTATTTGATTCTCTCCTAACTTCTGCTCAAGTGTACTTAAGCTGTTATCCTGATTTCTGTGTACATTGAAGAGGGACTTACATCTTTACCCTGAGTTCCGTGGATCGCCAGTATTGATCTCTCCCTCCTGCAGAAGCCGGATGTGACATCACTTCCGCTTCGCTCATGTTCAGCGTTTCATGCTGTTTACCTTCAGTAAGAGAGACTTGGCAGATGATAAAGTATAAAGTGCACATATTTTTATATTCACTAACTTGATATCAATACCCCCTGGGGGGAAGCGATTACCTTCTGTAACTTATGTTACCTTCAATGAGGCAACTCGTAAAATAACCCAGGGAAAGCAAAAGGCTTATACATTTGTTTTGTTATTCTGAAGTAAGTGTTAATGAAACATTGTATCCACATCACAGTACGTTCATTCATCACTGGTAAAGCAACAAATATTATAGTTACCAAAGGTTACCCTTTACATAGGATTATATTATACTTTTATCTAAAATTCAAATCAGCAGTTGTGATTCCTCCTTTTGTTTCACTCACAGATTTATGCAAAAAGTGTTCAAGTTATAACAGAATACCAAGCCCTAATTATTATGAATCCAGTTGATTTGCCAACTCATGTCATTAATCTTTCTCAGAGGGTTGGTTTTATAAAAGCTCATGTAAGAGAGCTCCAGCAGGAAAACGATCAATTAAAGAAATATATTAATGAACATTTAAAACCAATTACTCCTCCATTGCCAGAACCCACAGTGGGCCTCCCTGACAAGTGGTGAAAAACTGTTAAAATGCAATCTGAAAGAGGTGGGCTTCAAGGTCTAAGAAATTATCATATTAACCTCCTAGGTTAAGCTTTCAACTAAGAATACCAAGAGAATAAATCAAAATTGGTGATAAAAGTAAATTGGAAAACTGTTTAAAATTACATGCTCTATCTGAATCATGAAAGTTTATTTTGGCCTAGACTGTCCCTTTAACGCACCGCAAACAACCGCAAACAGTCCATTTGCACAACCGCAAGCTCCCCATTTGCACAAGGTTGGATACCAAGCTAGCCATGTCCCGTTCCTTGTCCTCACTGATGTCATTGAAGGTCTCTTCCTCCACCCAGCCACGTACAACACCAAGGGTCCCCCAAAGGTGACAACAAGCCCCCTGGGAGGACTGCTGTGTTTGGTCTTCCACCTCCTCAAAGCCACCTTCCTCCTCTGACTCCTCTTCTTCAGACTCCTCTCTCTGCATTGCCTCTCTCTGCATTATTATAAGGTGTGTTAAGTAGTACTATTCCTATCAGTTTAATCCATGTTACGTACCCTATCAGGAATCGGAAGATGGAAAAAGATGCTTGGTCGTTCCTCCTACTTCAAATTTGGGGCACTGCGCGTGCAATCTACTGTGCCACCAGATATGAGTGGTGTGTTAAGTAGTACTATTCTTATCAGTTTAATCCCTGTTACGTCCCCTATCAGGGGACGTGTATATGGCATGGATTTTAGGAACCGGGAGATTGAAAAAGATGCTTGGTCGGTCCGGCCATGAGATAGATAGATTTGATTGATAGATAGATACATAGATTAGATAGATAGATCAATAGATGCAATAGATACATTTGATAGATTTGATAGATAGATTTGATAGATAAATCAATAGATTTGATAGATAGATAGATAATTTCCCAGAGAGAGAATTACAAGACGTGCGGTCTGAGACCCATGGTAAGGTTCCCAGAGGCAGTTGCGGCTCCAGGGGACGTGTATATGGCATGGATTTTAGGAACCGGGAGATGTAAAAAGATGCTTGGTCGGTCCTCCTACTTCAAATTTGGGGCACTGCGCATGCAATCTACTGTGCCACCAGATATGAGTGGTGTGTTAAGTAGTACTATTCTTATTAGTTTAATACCTGTTACGTCCCCTATCAGGGTACGTGTATATGGCATGGATTTTAGGAACCGGGAGATGGAAAAAGATGCTTGGTCGGTCCGGCCATGAGATAGATAGATTTGATAGATAGATAGATAGATAGATAGATAGATAGATAGATAGATACATAGATTAGATAGATAGATCAATAGATACATTTGATAGATATGATAGATAGATAGATGATAGATTTGATAGATAAATAGATAGATTTGATATATAGATCATTTCCCAGACAGAGAATTACAAGACGTGCGGTCTGGGTCCAATGGTAAGGTTCCCAGAGGCAGTTGCGGCGCCAGGGGACGTGTATATGGCATGGATTTTAGGAACCGGGAGATGGAAAAAGATGCTTGGTCCGTCCTCTTACTTCAAATTTGGGGCACTGCGCGTGCAATCTACTGTGCCACCAGATATGGTGTGTTAAGTAGTACTATTCTTATCAGTTTAATACCTGTTACGTCCACTATCAGCGTACGTGTATATGGCATGGATTTTAGGAACCGGGAGATGGAAAAAGATGCTTGGTCGGTCCGGCCACGAGATGGATAGATTTGATAGATAGATAGATAGATAGATAGATTAGATAGATAGATCAATTGATACATTTGATAGATTTGATAGATAAATAGATAGATTTGATAGATAGATAATTTCCCAGACAGAGAATTACAAGACGTGCGGTCTGGGACCCATGGTAAGGTTCTCAGAGGCAGTTGCAGCGCCAGGGGACGTGTATATGGCATGGATTTTAGGAACCGGGAGATGGAAAAAGATGCTTGGTCCGTCCTCCTACTTCAAATTTGGGGAACTGCGCGTGCAATCTACTGTGCCACCAGATATGAGTGGTGTGTTAAGTAGTACTATTCTCATCAGTTTAATACCTGTTACGTCCCCTATCAGGGTACGTGTATATGGCATGCATTTTAGGAACCGGGAGATGGAAAAAGATGCTTGGTCGGTCCGGCCACGAGATAGATAGATATGATAGATAGATAGATTTGATAGATAAATAGATAGATTTGATTGATAGATAGATAATTTGCCAGACAGAGAATTACAAGACGTGCGGTCTGGAACCCATGGTAAGGTTACTTCCTTTTGCACAATCGAGTACAGGTTGGGGATTGCCTTTTGTGCAAAGAAATTTTGGCCGGGTACCTTCCACTGCGGTGTCCCCTATCAGGGGACGTGTATATGGCATGGATTTTAGGAACCGGGAGATGGAAAAAGATGCTTGATCGGTCCTCCTACTTCAAATTTGGGGCACTGCGCATGCAATCTAATGTGCCACCAGATAGGAGTGGTGTGTTAAGTAGTACTATTCCTATCAGTTTAATCCCTGTTAAGTGCCTTTTTTTTGGTTTGGTTTTTGAAGCCACAGTGCAGCACCAGAGGCCAGAAAAATTTGACATGTACACATGCCTGAAAAATTAGGTATTGTTGCAGCCGCTGCTGTAGCAGCGGCCAGAAAAATTGATGTTTGTTTCCTCATGCAGAAAGTGCCTTAAACATTGTTGCTTGAACCCTAGTTGGTGGCGGAAAAGTCACGCAAGTCATCCGGCATTCGAAGATAAAATACAGCAGCGTGTGGACCATTTTTAGCCCAAGGCAGCTCATCTCATCAGGCCTTTTTTACTCAAATGTATCGCCCAATGTCAGTCCCTTCGGGATCCATCCCTCTTTCATCTTAATAAAGGTGAGGTAATCTAGACTTTTTTGACCTAGGTGACTTCTCTTCTCAGTGACAATACCTCCTGCTGCACTGAAAGTCCTTTCTGACAGGACACTTGAAGCGGGCGGGCCAGAAGTTCTAGTGCAAATTGGGATAGCTCAGGCCACAGGTCAAGCCTGCACACCCAGTAGTCAAGGGGTTCAACGCTCCTCAGAGTGTCGAGATCTGCAGTTAAGGCAAGGTAGTCTGCTACCTGTTGGTCGAGTCGTTCTCTGAGGGTGGACCCCGAAGGGCTGTGGCGATGCATAGGAGTTAAAAAGCTCTGCATGTCCTCCATCAACAACACGTCTGTAAAGCGTCCTGTCCTTGCCGGCATGGTCGTGGGAGTCGGAGGATTACTTTCACCTCTTCCCCTGTTAGATTCCCGTTGTGCTGTGACATCACCCTTATACGCTGTGTAAAGCATACTTTTTAATTTATTGTGGAACTGCTGCATCCTTTCCGACTTGTGGTAATTCGGTAACAGTTCAGGCACTTTATGCTTATACCGGGGGTCTAGCAGCATGGACACCCAGTACAGGTCATTCTCCTTCAGCTTTTTTATACGAGGGTCACTCAACAGGCACAACAGCATGAAAGACCCCATTTGCACAAGGTTGGATGCCGAGCTACTCATGTCCCGTTCCTCGTCTTCAGTGATCTCACTGAAGGTATCTTCTTCCCCCCAGCCACATACAACACCACGGGTACCAGATAGGTGACAACGAGCACCCTGGGATGCCTGTTGTGCTTGGTCTTCCTCCTCCTCCTCAAAGCCACATTCCTCCTCTGACTCCTCTTCCTCACAATCCTCTTCCAGCGTTGCCGCTGGTCCAGCAAGTGATGTTGATAAGGCTAATTCTGGTGGTGATGGTGACCACAACTCTTCCTCTTCACGCTCATCTACGGCCTGATCCAGCACTCTTCGCAGGGCACGCTCCAGGAAGAAAACAAATGGTATGATGTTGCTGATGGTGTCTTCGGTGCGACTGACTAGGTTTGTCACCTCCTCAAAAGGACGCATGAGCCTACAGGCATTGCGCTTGAGCGCCCATTAACGTGGCAAAAAAATTCCCAGCTCCGCAGATGCTGTCCTAGCACCCCGTTCATACAAATACTCGTTAACGGCTTTTTCTTGTTGGAGCAGGCGGTCGAACATTAGGAGTGTTGAATTCCAATGTGTCGAGCTGTCGCAAATCAAGCACCTCTCTGGCATCTTGTTTCGCAGCTGGATATCGGAAAAGTGCGCCATGGCTGTGTAGGAACACCTCAAATTGCCACACACCTTTCTGGCCTGCTTCAGGACATCCTGTAAGCCTGGATACTTATGCACAAAGCATTGTACAATCAGATTACACACATGTGCCATGCACGGCACATGTGTCAACTTGCCCAATTTCAATGCCGCCACCAAATTACTTCCATTGTCAGAAACCACTTTGCCAATCTCCAGTTGGTGCGGAGTCAGCCACTGATCCACCTGTGCATTCAGGGCAGACAGGAGTGCTGGTCCGGTGTGACTCTCTGCTTTCAGGCAAGTCAACCCCAAGACTGTGTGACACTGCCGTACCTGGGATGTGGAATAGTACCTGCGGAGCTGGGGGGGTGCCGTTGATGTGGAGCAAGACGCAGCAGCAGAAGAGGACTCAGCCGAGGAGGTTATGGAAGAGGATGGAGTAGGAGGAGTAGAGGAGGTGGCAGCAGGCCTGCCTGAAAGTCATGGCGGTTTCACCAACTCATCCTCTGCAGAGCCACGCATTCCATGCTTGGCAGCCGTCAGCAGGTTTACCCAATGCGCAGTGTAGGTGATATACCTGCCCTGACCATGCTTTGCAGACCAGCTATCAGTGGTCATATTGACCCTTGCCCCAACACTGTGTGCCAGACATGCCATTACTTCCTTTCGCACAATCGAGTACAGGTTGGGGATTGCCTTCTGTGCAAAGAAATTTCAGCTGGGTACCTTCCACTGCGGTGTCCCAATAGCTACAAATTTTTTGAACGCCTCAGACTCCACCAGCTTGTATGGTAAAAGCTGGCGGGCTAACAGTTCAGACAAGCCAGCTCTCAGACGCCGGGCAAGGGGGTGACTTTGTGACATTAGCTTCTTACGCTCAAACATGTCCTTGACAGACACCTGACTGTGGGCAGATGATGAGCAGGAACTGCTCCAGAAGAGAGACAGAGTGGCGGATGGTTGAGAGGGGGCAAGGAGGACAGCAGTGGTTGACGTGGCTGAAGATGCTGGACCAGGAGGAGGATGGCGGCTTTGAGTTTGTGTGCTGCTTGTACTCATGTGTTGATCCCATAGGCGTTTGTGATGTGCAATCATGTGCCTTCGCAAAGCAGTTGTACCTAGGTGGGTGTTGGACTTCCCACGACTCAGTTTCTTCTGGCACAGGTTGCAAATGGCATAGCTGTTGTCAGAGGCAGACACACACAAAAAATGCCACACTGCTGAGCTCTGCGATGACGGCATTCTGGTGGTGGCAACAGCATGCGTTGATTGGCGTGCTGTCTGGCTGACCCCGGGTGCCGATGCATGCTGTCTGACTGTGCCACTAGCTCCTTGCGATGACCTCCCCCTGCTTCCAACTCGTCTCCTTCTCCTCCTCTCTGTCTCCCCATCTGAACTTTACCCCTCTCCTTCTTCTCTTCTAGCGGGCACCCACGTGACATCCACGGATGCATCGTCATCATCAACTGCTTCACTTGTATCTGACAAATCAACAAAGGAAGCAGCAGCGGTTACAACATCATCATCATCACACCATACGTCCATGTCTGTAATGCTGCCTGACTGAGACATATCACTGTTATCTACATCCTCTGTCAATGATGGTTGTGCATCACTCATTTCTTCCAACTGATGTGTAAAAACTCCTCTGACACATCAAGTGAAGCGGCTGTGGTGCTAGTGTTGGTGGTGGTGGCAGGCGGGCGAGTGGTAACTTGAGAGGTGCCCGAAGATAAGCTGGAGGAGGATGGTGTGTCAAGGTTCGGAGCGGAAGCTATAGAAGATTGGGTGTCCTGTGTTATAAAGTCAACTATTTCCTCAGAACTTTTCGAGTTCATGGGACGTGGCCTCTGAACACTGGGCATTATTCTAGTGCCAAAGGGAATCACTTTTAAGAAAAAACAAATTATTACACAGAATGTCACGCCAAAAACACAATTGACAGTTACATAGTCACCAAAAAACACCATCCATTAATACAAATGCAACTTATAAGTATTAATAAATATTAAGCATTGAACCTCAGTTTTCTAATAGGAAGTGTCCTCTTGAAGAATGGTAATATACAAAACTAAATTAAATTAGTTCCCCCAGAGAACTAAAGAGGCCTCTCTTGGACCTCCTGAACTACAATATAAAAGATAATGGGGGACTTTAAAGAGGAGATAAAATGACAAAATAGGCCACTTTTGGACCTAAGGGTTGAAATGATATAATAAGATATTTTGTCAAATTAATATTTAATACTATATGTTTCCTGAATTCCAATTACGACTATATAAAATACATCAATATCAGGTTTTGTAACACCATGTCTACTTACAACTTGTGTAAATTGGGATAAAAGCAGTTTGCCTTCAAAATAACTGAGAGTCACATCTATTACCACAATGAAGATGTACCTAAACAACCTAGAAGATAAGTAGCGTTAGGTCAGGTTACAGATCCCAGTTGCAGGCAAGATGGTTATATTAGAGGCAGTTTTAAACAGAGGGAGTTATATATCTAAATAAGCATATGAATGGGTATTAATGCTAAATACCATACAGCACCTAACTCTCAACTGAAGCCAGGGTCTCACATACTTAGTTGCATAACAGTATGGCTATCTACAACTTATGTAAATTGGGTTAAAGGGACAGTCTAGGCTAAAATAAACTTTCATGATTCAGATAGAGCATGTAATTTTAAACATTTTTCCAATTTACTTTTATCACCAATTTTGCTTTGTTCTCTTGGTATTCTTAGTTGAAAGCTTAACATAGGAGGTTCATATGTTAATTTCTTAGACCTTGAAGCCCACCTCTTTCAGATTGCATTTTAAAAGTTTTTCACCACTAGAGGGTGTTAGTTCACGTATTTCATATAGATAACACTGTGCTCGTGCACGAGAAGTTATCTGGGAGCAGGTACTGATTGGCTAGACTGCAAGTCTGTCAAAAGAACTGAAAAAAGGGGCAGTTTGCAGAGGCTTAGATACAAGATAATCACAGAGGTTAAAAGTATATTATTATAACTGTGTTTGTTATGCAAAACTGGGAAATGGGTAATAAAGGCATTATCTATCTTTTAAAACAATAAAAATTCTGGTGTAGACTGTCCCTTTAATAACAGTTTGTCAGAATAGGAAATGTTCTTATATCCCCAGTAAAGCTTACTCCAAACAGACTAAAATATAGGAAAACATAATATCCCTTTTTGTACAGAATATACTATAGGCAGTTATACATACATTTAAATTATGACCTGTGCCATCTATATGAACATGCTTTTAGATATTAATTGTTATGCTTCAAATACAAAACCCATACGTACAAATAGGGCGGTGCATAAGTTATCTGAGTATAGGGTTGGTAGGCATAAGATGAGACTGCATTATATCCAGCAACAATATAATACCAATAGCATTGTCCCCCTATGTCTTAGGCATCGTAATGGAACTATCGACTGTTGTCTTGCTAAACAGACTCAGAAGTCGTCATCTGAGTGGCCGAAAATTAACAATAGACAACCTGGTAGGGAGCAATTTGTAGGGCTAAAAATTAACCTACACCAGTTCTGTATTGTAAAGTTGCCTCAGCTTGGTACAAACTTACTGCATGCACTCCCACTTCAGGGCTAATCTCTCCTGCTGCGTTTGAATAGGTTCTGCCGCCTGCCACCTCACCGGCAATATCCAAAGTGGACAATATGTAGGAATCTCTGTCCTTTTTTGCCAAATCAAGGGATTTGAGCGCACCAGGTCCGGCTTGGGCTATGCTTCGCCATTCTGAGATAGAGAGATCTGTTTGTAGCTCCGTTATTGCTGCGCTGAGATGAGAGGTATGAGAGACCGGCCATGCTGTAGCCTCTTCAGGATGTGTCTTCTCCTGGTTTCTGCACGCAACCAATGCATGCGATGCCGTAATCAGTCCCCCACCTAGGTGATGTCTCATCTCAAGTCTTTCACAATAGCCTTGCACTCTCAGTTTGCCCATAGCTTGAGCTCCGCCGCTTGTGGGAGCAGCATGCAGGATTGTGAAGAGGGGCTTCTCAGCAATGATCTGTGGTATCGACACACCTAGCCAGACTTTCTCACTCCAGCTTGTTGTGGACACTGTGTCGCTACTCAGAGATCTCCGCTGTGTTGGTCTGCTGGATGGCGTTATATGTAGCTGGGTATCTCCCAGATATGTCAAGGTTAGGTTACTCATCGCCTCGGAAACCAGGCCTGGTGACCCCCCAGAGTATCCACATGGAGCCGTCACCATATCAGCAAATTGGGAAGCATCTTCTTGATAATTCACCTGCTCTTCTGCCTTGTACTCTAGTACTGTAGATCGGCAAATATAATCAGGATTAGGACTTTTATATGCCTGGTGAATGGCCTCAGTGATGTGTTCAAGTTGTTGCTGCAGCAGAGAGCTGAGGACGCCAACGAGGAGATCCTCCTGGATTTCCATCTGATTTGCGGTATTGTACACTTTAGTTGTACTGTAGTTTTAGCTTCTTCTTTGTTTGCCACAGTAGGGCATTGGCCACACAATAGGTGCGGCAGTGGTGAGGACAAATGAGGCTTCAAATATAGGGGAAGGCCTCAGAAGAAAAGGTCTGGTACTGAGGGTTAGGAAGCCGCACCACTAACCAAAACCCTAATTATTGGGTCAGAGTGCCTTCAGTCAGGTTTCCCCACTTTATTAAATAACTTGTTGCCAATATTTCGGCTGAAATTAAGTAAGAGGTGGTGGATAAGCCAGGAGCTGAAACTCAGTGCGACCATTAAGATGGCGGGTGCCCGGAAGTCCCCAGTTTTTATTTTTTTAAATGTACACTTACACTACTATTAAACAACATATGAGTGGTGGCACTGGGCATGGCAAGTGGGCACAGTATACGCTGTGAGCCTGACACAAAAAAAGCAGACTGATGTTTCACAGTCCAAATAGTTTTTATTTTTTAAAATGTACACTTACACTACTATTAAACAAGATATGAGTGGTGGCACTGGGCAAGTGGGCCCAGTATAAGCTGTGAGCCTGAAACAAAAAAACAGACTGATGTTTCACAGTCCAAAAAGTTTTTTTGTTTTTAAATGTACACTTACACTACTATTAAACAAGATATGAGTGGTGGCACTGGGCAAGTGGGCACAGTATACGCTGTGAGCCTGACACAAAAAAGCAGACTGATGTTTCACAGTCCAAAAAGTTTTTATTGTTTTTAAATGTACACTTACACTACTATTAAACAAGATATGTGTGGTGACACTGGGCAAGTGGGCACTGTATACGCTGTGAGCCTGACACAAAAAAGCAGACTGATGCTTCACAGTCAAAAAAGTTTTTTTAAAAACAATTTACACTACTGTTACAACAGATATGAGTGGTGGCACTTAGCAAGTGGGCCTGGCACACACGCTGGCAGGCAGGCAACTGCAATTAGATTACACTATCAGACTGATGTTTCACAGTCAAAAAGTTTTTTTTTTTTAAATTTACACTACTGTTACAACAGATATGAGTGGTGGCACTTAGCAAGTGGGCCTGGCACACACGCTGGCAGGCAGGCAACTGCAATTAGATTACACTATCAGACTGATGTTTCACAGTCAAAAAGTTTTTTTTTTTAAAATTTACACTACTGTTACAACAGATATGAGTGGTGGCACTGCAGGCAGGCAACTTCAATTAGATTACACAGTCAAATTTACACAGGCAAAAAAAAACCTGATGTTCTAGCCCTAAAAAGGGCTTTTTGGGGTGCTGTCCTTACAGCAGAGATCAGATGAGTCCTTCAGGACTGTCGTGGACACTGAATACACTAGCCTAGCTATCAATTTCCCTATGAAATCAGCAGAAGCTACACTGTCCCTCCTCTCACTAACAATGCAGCTTCCGAATGAATCTAAAATGGCTGCTGTCCAGGAGCTGGGAGGGTCTGGGAGGGAGTGTCTGCTGCTGATTGGATGAAATGTGTCTGCAGACTGTGAGATACAGGGTCAAAGTTTACTCAATGATGACAAATAGGGGGCGGATCGAACATCGCATATGTTCGCCCGCCACTGGGAACGCAACAAGCTATGTTCGCCGGGAACTATTCGCGGGCGAACAATTCACAACATCACTACTGACAGCCTTCCGCACATGGTATGGTTTGTTTGAGTATAACGTTATGCCCTTTGGTCTCTTAAATGCTTCAGCCACATTTCAATACTTCTTAAATGATATTTTCAAGGTTATTCTCAATTTGGTAATCTATTTAGATGATATTCTCATTTATTCCAAAACTACCAGGATCATATCACACATGTAACAACAGTTTTGCAACGTCTACTGCAACATGCATTATATGCAAAACTAGAAAAGTGTGTATTCCATACAGACACTATAACCTTCTTAGGGTATAACATCTCACCTCAAGGCATTAAGATGGAGAACAATAAGGTTGAAGCTGCCCAGAACTGGAAGATTCCCACTTTAATAAAAAATGTACAACAGTTCCTAGAGTTTGCCAATTTTTATAGGAAGTTTATCAAAAACTTTGCTATGATATGTAAACCCTTAACTGAGTTAACTAAGAAATCAAATCACCCTTTCTATTGGACAGAACTAGCTAACCATGCCTTTAATGTACTAAAAACTAACGGCTAGATTATGAGTTTTGTCAGTAAAGCCATACGGTGCTAACGAGTCTTTATTTTTCAGCGCTCACTTAAAACAATGCTGGTATTACGAGTTTTCTGAATGGCTGCGTTAGCCTCAGAAAAGTGAGCGTAGAGCAAAATTTAGCACCACATCTCACCTCGATACCAGCGCTGCGTAAGTCAGCGGTGAGCTGGCTAAACATGCTTGTACGCGATTTCCCCATAGGAAACAATGGGTCTGAGCCGGATGAAAAAAAAAACTAACACCTGCAAAAAAGCAGCTTCCAGCTTCTAACGCAGCCCCATTTTTTCCTATGGGAAAATAAAAAATATGTCTACACCTAACACCCTAACATGAACCCAGAGTCTAAACACCCCTAATCTTACACTTATTAACCCCTAATCTGCCGCCCCCGACATCGCCGACACATACATCATACTATTAACCCCTAATCTTCCACTCCGGACACCGCCGCAACCTACATTATAGTTATTAACCCCTAATCTGCTGCCCCTAACATCGCCGAACCCTACATTATATTATTAACCCCTAATCTGCCGCTCTGGACACCGCCGCAACCTACATTATATTTATTAACCCCTAATCTGCTGCCCCCAACGTCGCCGCCACTATAATAAAGTTATTAACCCCTAAATCTAAGTCTAACCCTAAACCTAACACCCCCTAATTTAAACATAATTTAAATAAATCTAAATTAAATTACTAATATTAACTAAATTATTCCTATTTAAAACTAAATACTTACCTATAAAATAAACCCTAATATAGCTACAATATAACTAATAGTTACATTGTAGCTATTTTAGGATTTATTTTGATTTTACAGGCAACTTTGTATTTATTTTAACTAGGTACAATAGTTATTAAATAGTTATTAACTATTTAATAAAATATACCTGTAAAATAAACCCTAACCTAAGTTACAATTACACCTAACACTACTCTATAATTAAATGGATTACCTAAACTACCTACAATTAAATACAATTAAATTAAATAAACTGAATTACGGAAAAAAAAACCCCACTAAATTACAGAAAATAAAAAAGAAATGTTTAAACTAATTACACCTAATCTAATCCCCCTAATAAAATAAAAAATCCCCCCAAAATAAAAAAAAATTCCTACCCTATACTAAATTACAAATAGCCCTTAAAAGGGCCTTTTGCTGGGCATTACCCCAAAGTAATCAGCTCTTTTAACTGTAAAAAAAGAAATACAATACCCCCCCCAACATTACAACTCACCCAAACCCCCCTTAAAAAAAAACTTACACTAACCCCCTGAAGATCACCCTACCTTGAGCTGTCTAAACCCAGCCGGGCACAAGTGGTCCTCCAGAGGGGCAGAAGTCTTCATCCGATTGGGGCAGAAGAGGTCCTCCAGATGGCAGAAGTCTTCATCCATGCGGCATCTTCTATCTTCATCCTTCCGGAGCAGAGCGGGTCCATATTGAAGACATCCGACGCGGAGCATCCTCTTCTGTCCACGGCCGACGACTGAATGAAGGTTCCTTTAAGTGACGTCATCCAAGATGGCGTCCCTTGAATTCCGATTGGCTGATAGGATTCTATCAGCCAATCGGAATTAAGGTAGGAAAAATCCTATTGGCTGATGCAATCAGCCAATTGGATTGAAGTTCAATCCGATTGGCTGATCCAATCAGCCAATAGGATTGAGCTTGCATTCTTTTGGCTGATTGGAACAGGACCACTATTAGTTATATTGTAGCTATATTAGGGTTTATTTTATAGGTATGTATTTAGTTTTAAATAGGAATAATTTAGTTAATATTAGTAATTTAATTTAGATGTATTTAAATTATATTTAAATTAGGGGGGTTAGTTTAAGGGTTAGACTTAGGTTTAGGGGTTAATACATTTAATATAGTAGCGGCGACGTTGTGGTTGGCAGATTAGGGGTTAATAAATGTAGGTAGGTGTTGGCGATATTAGGGACGGCAGATTAGGGGTTAATAAAATTTAACTAGTGTTTGCGAGGCGGGAGTGCGGCGATTTAGGTGTTAATACATTTATTAAAGTGGCGGCGATGTCCGGTCGGCAGATTAGGGGTTAAAAAAATGTATTATAGTGTTTGCGATGTGGGCGTGCCTCGGTTTAGGGTTTATAGGTAGTTTATGGGTGTTAGTGTACTTTGTAGCACTTTAGTTAAGAGTTTTATGTTACGGTGATAGCCCATAATACTCTTAGCCAATTACTTTTAAATGCGGTAGGAGTCTTGACAGGAGAGGGTCTACCGCTCGCTTCTTCCAAGACTCGTAATACCAGCGTTAGGCAAATCCCATTGAAAAGATAGGATACGCAATTGACGTAAGGGGATTTGCGGTAGCCTCGAATCGCAGAAGAAAAGTGAGCGGTACACCTGTACCTGCCTGACTCGTAATTCCAGCGGGCGTTAAAAAGCAGCATTGGGACCTCTCAACGCTGCTTTTTAAGGCTAACACAGAACTCCTAATCTAGCTGTAAGTTTACTACTGCTCCTATTTTGCAATTTCCGGATTCAAGGCTCCAATACATATTGAAAGTTGACGCATCAGTTTTTGCATTAGGAGCTATTCTATCACAAAGGAAAAGTTTACTCCATCCATTACATCCAATAGCTTACTATTCAAGGGTCATGAATTCGGCAGAATTAAACTATCCAATTGGTGAAAAGGAATTGTTGGCTATTAAAGCTGCATTCACAAATTGGAGACACTTACTTTAAGGAACAGAAACACCAATATTAATTTACTCTAACCATAGAAATCTCCAGTACCTCAACTCCCACAAGAACCTGTCATCAAGACAGGTACATTTGAGCTTATTTTTCTCTCATTTTAACTTCCTTATCACCTACAGGCCCGGAAGCAAAAATGGTAAGGCAGATGCTCTATCTAGAGTACACGAGAGACCACAACAATTACAAGCATTCAATTCAATCATTCCCTAACATCACTTAATTATACCTCTAATTTCTTCCATTCATACACTCAAACAGTCCCAAGAAGATAACCCTGATCTACCTAAAATGTTTCTAAGTAAAACCCAAAACAGGTTATATATCCACCTAAATCAGATATATGGCCCAAAAGACCTACGTCAGAAAGTTATGTCTACCTTACATGATTCTCTATTAGTCGGACATTTAGGTGAACAGAAGACAGACAAATTAATTAACAGGCAATTCTGGTGGCCTTCTATGTCAAGGGATATTAGTTAATTATGTGAAATCATGCCAAATCTGTACCATTACAAAAACAGAAAAGGCATTACTATATGGGTTACCTCATGTCATTGTCGGTCCCCATATGCCCTTGGACTGATGTCTCAATGGATTTTATTGTTGACCTATCAACATAATTTTTGGAAGGATTTATGTAGTTCCTTGGGGATTCAACAAAGACTCTCCACTTCCTACCACCCCCAGATGAACGGCCAGACAGAATGCATCAACCAATGGTTGGAACAATATCTGCATTGTTTCTGTTCTGTCCAGCAGGACAATTGGTCATTCTTGCTTCCTTCAGCTGAATTCGCTTATAATAATTCACCTAACTCCTCTACCAAACAAACCCCATTTTATGCAAATTATGTCTTCCATCCAACATTCCATAATCTACCTGATCATGAGCCCACCACTCCATCAGTACATGATTTAATTAACAGCCTTAACCAAAACGTTGAAGTTAGCAAGGATAACATCAAGTCAGCACAAGAGCAACAGAAGCTTTCCTATGACCTCAGAAGAAGACCAGCCCCAAACTATCATACTGGGGATTAAGTTTGAAATTTACTGGTCCTTTCCCTATTTCTAAGATTGTTAACAAAAATGCTATGACATTGGAACTACCTGCTACCTACCGTATTCATCCGACCTTTCATGTTTCCTTGTTGAAACCATACCAAAATGTTAGAGGTTTAGAGGTTTACCTACCTCTTTACCTTCTGACTACATCGCCCCTGAAAATTCAGATTTAACTTATGAAGTGCATTCAGTATTGGATTCTCATAGAAGTAGGGGTCATCTTCAATATTTGGTAAAATGGAAAGGATATGGACCAGAAGAGAATTCATGAGAGCAGGCATCTAATCTATTGTCACCTAGACTTGTCTCCCGATTCCATTGCCGCAATCCAGACAGTCCTGGCCCCTGAACCCCTGAGTGGTTCTTTTGGGGGGGATTCTGTTACACTTATTTATTCTTCGTCAGTTTTATAGTGCCTTCAACTTAATTATATGATATTCCTTTAACTCGCTAGAATCACTTACTTCCAAATGGCTATTTAAGCCTCGCTATCAGGCTAATCATTGCTTGGTATTGTTTCCATTCAGTCTAAGCTTCTACTCTGCATTCCAGTTTATCGATTCTGTGATTTGATATTTGATCTTTTCATTATTATTTGATTCCCTCCTAACTTCTGCTCAAGTCAAGTGTGCTTAAGCTGTTATCCTAATTTCTGTGTACATCGAAGAGGGACTTACATCTTTACCCTGAGTTCCGTGGATCATCAGTATTCATCGCTCCATCCTGCAGAAGCCGGGTGTGACGTCACTTCCGCTCGGCTCGTGTTCAGCGTTTCATACAGTTTACCTTCAGTAAGAGAGACTTGACAGATGATAAAGTATAAAGTGCACATATTTTTATATTCACTAACTTGATATCAATACCCCCTGGGGGGAAGCAAGTACATTCTATAACTTATGTTACCTTCAATGAGGCAACTCGTAAAATAACCCAGGGAAAGCAAAAGGCTTATACATTTGTTTTGTTATTCTGAAGTAAGTGTTAATGAAACATTGTATCCACATCACAGTGTGTTCATTCATCACTGGTAAAGCAACAAATCTTATAGTTACCAAAGGTTACCCTTTATATAGGATTATATTATACTTTCATCTAAAATTCAAATCAGCACTTGTAATGCCTCCTTTTGTTTCACTAACAGATTTATGCAAAAAGTGATCAAGTTAGAACAGTTCCTGTGTATTACCTGACTGTCTGACGTCCCTCCTTGTTCCTGACTCAGCTCCTCTGACTACTCGCTTTGGCTCCTGACTTGGCTCATCTGACTACAAGCTCTGGCTTTGACTCCTAGCTTGTTATTTGACTTGTGGACTTTTAATTATTTTTTGTTATTATTAAAGGTGTGATTATTTTTGCACTTCTCGTCTCAGTCTGATTTCTGGCACCCTGACATTACGCAAGGGCCATGAATCCTGATGGTGCTAATAATCCATATTTAAGTACCATAATTTCCAGGATGGATGAACAGGATCACCGCTTGGATCAATTTGCACTGTCCCTGCAAACCCTGCTGAATCGCACTGCAGATTTGGACCAAAGTGTCCCACAAGTTATGGCTGCTCCTGTTTCCGCTGCTGCACCTAGTCCTACGAGGAGCATGTCTGGTTCTGCACCTCTACCTCAGCGATATGGAGGTGATCCTATTCAGTGCAGAGGGTTTTTGAACCAGGTTGGCATTTACTTTGAGATGTTTCCTCAGGTTTCCCTCTGACAGAGCTTAGGTGGGATTTCTCATCTTGCTACTCTCTGACACAGCTCTTGCCTGGGCTTATCCCTTGTGGGAGACTAATAAACCTGTGATTTCAAATTAACCTGAATTTGTGGCCTCCTTTGTGAAGGGTATTTGATGTTCTGGCTCACTCCTCCTCTGCTGCTAAACGACTCATGTCCATTCAGCAAGGTACGAGATCTGTTGCTCAGTATGCCATTATGTTCCGTACACTTGCCGCAGAGGTAGGTTGGAACAATGAAGCCCTTGTTGCCACCTTCTTTCAGGGGCTCTTTGATGTGATTAAAGACAAAGTTGCTGCCAGAGATTTACCAGAGGATCTCGAGGCATTGGTGTCTTTTTTTATCCTAATTGACATCAGACTCAGAGAGAGGCCCTCTTTCAAGGAGCGTTTGCGGAAGCCTCCTGTTCCGTTGTCTCCTACATGTTCGTTCCCAAAACAAAGGTATGGGCCAGCACTACTGCGGTGCTCGTGAAACTGGGGTAAACTGCCTGACCCCTCCAAAATGTAGATAATGATAGAATGTCCACAGCACCTTGTGAATTAAACTTTCTTTATTCAGACATAATAAAAAATAAGTGACATTTCGGGGATTATCCCCTTAGTCATGATACATGTTCATTCCCACCCATGCCTCCCTCTCCTCCCACCCATGTCTCCCTTTAGGAGGAGGGAGGGGCTCTGCCTCTATTGTGGGTTACAGGGTCACATTTTAAAGTCTTGTCCTACACAGCCGGAAAACGCTCGCACATAAGGTCCTTTCGGGGGCAGACCTTGGGTGGTTTATCCTTGTCCCGGGAACCACTAAAGGAGAAACCTTTGGTCACGGTTGTCCTTTCCTGGGTGGACTCCTCCATAGTCACCCAGGCTCTTGTTGACTCTGGCACTGCAGGCTATTTCATTGACACTCCATTCCTGTATTGCCTCTGTCCGTTCCGCTTGCTATTGAGGCCCCTTCAGCCCGCAAACCGCTCCATTATCCATAGCTGTTGGGGCTCTCCATTTTGAAACCCTCCAGTACCAGGTGATTAGCGCTCCACATTTTCTGTCTGTTCTGGGTTATCCCTGGCTCCAAAAGCACAATCCCAGTCTCGACTGGGCAGGTCCGAAATTTTGTCATGGTCTCCGCAATGTATCTCCACTTGTCTTTGGAAACCAGTCAAAGTCTTGTGCACTTCTTTGGTATCTCAATTGCCAGAGAAGAACCGAGAGTTCCTAGACATTTTTGACAATGTTCGTGCTTGCACGTTGCCTCATCACCGGTCTTACAATTGTGCCATATACCTGCAACCCGGAGACATTCCTCTTCAGGCCGGGTTTACCCTCTGTCTGTTGCAGAGAATTATGCTATGAAGAAGTATGTTGCCGATGCTCTGTCCCGGGGCTGGCTTCTTCTTTGTGAAGAAAAAGGGTGGCGAGTTAAGACCATGCATCGATTATAGGGGTCTTAATCGTCTTACCATTAAGAATGCTTACCCTATTCCGCTCATTACGGAACTCTTTGACCACCTCAACAGAGCTACAGTCTTTTCTAAACTTGATTTGAGAGGAGCGTATAATCTCATTAGGTTTAAGGAGGGCCATGAATGGAAAACAGCATTTAACACTAGGAGTTGGCATTATGAATATCTTGTAATGCCCTCTAGCCTATGTAATGCTCCTGCTGTTTTTCAGGAATTTATTAATGATGTCCTATGAGATATGTTGCAACAGTGTGTTGTGGTGTAATTAGACAACATCCTCATACACTCACCCACACGTGAGGCTCATCGTTCTGATGTAACATGGGAACTTCAGAGACTACGTGAGAATGGCCTATTTTGTAAACTCGAGAAATGTGAATTCCATCAGACTCAAGTAACCTTCCTAGGTTATGTGATCTCCTTTGCAGGGTTCTCCATGGATCCTGATAAGATGTCTGCAGTTCTTCAGTGGCCTCGCCCAGTTGGTCTTCTCTATTCAACGTTTTTTGGGCTTCGCCAATTATTATAGAAAGTTTATTAAAAACTTTTCTTCCTTGGTCAAACCTATCACAAACATGACCCGCAAAGAGAATGATCCACTCCATTGGTCACCTACTGCCATTAAGGCCTTTGATAGTCTTAAAGGGACACTGAACCCAAATTTTTTCTTTTGTGATTCAGATAGAGCAGGCAATTTTAAGCAACTAATTTACTCCTATTATCAATTTTTCTTCGTTCTCTTGCTATCTTTATCAACGTCTTCCTGTGGGTCTTCTTCAACCTATTGCTAATGGTGAGCGTCCTTGGACACACCTTTCCATGGACTTCATTTTCAAGCTCCCTGTTTCCAATGGCAATACTGTATAAAAAAGAACAAGGGTAACTCCTCTTGATCAAAATCCCAATTTTTATTTGAACAGGATCAGACACAGAAAACCACAATGTTTCGGGGTCAGTACCCCTTAGTCATGTGATGACAAACACACACACCACACCTGTTTAAATAGGCTGGGCCAGGTAATTGCTTCATTATATTAACTCTTTCAATACTTTGTAATGACATTGGCCCATTGATATCACTACTATATTGACCTCTACTGGTCAAGGGTGGCATGACGTGCAAAATAAAAACAAAAATTAAAATGTAAGGAGGCCTCAAGAGAATATTTCCATACTTACATCATCCAATCAGGATGATATTATATACAGACATAGAGAAAATTCAATCATATTCTAAAATACATATTCGCATTATAGTTCACTCTGCAAATGCTGGAAAATAATTCACAACAAACATCAACATCTTCCAACTATACTTTAAATCCATAGTTAGATGACTATAAGAGCCCCCCTTATTTTTTAGTAGCTCTTCTCTAAGTTGAAAAAAAGTATATATATATGGGGGGGGACAGAGAGTGATAACTCATTGTACCCCAAAAAAATACATATATATACACATAGATACACAGCATATATACATATACACACATATGTATACATATATACAGAGAGAGCTAGCAGGGCATCAATAGAAAATAGACCAGTCAATTTCTCGGTTCATCCCCTTCGGTTCCAAGGTATCCAACTTAAAAATCCAATAGGATTCATGTTGTTTCAGTAACAGAGTCCTGTTACCGCCCCGCCTAGGGGTCTTAACATGATCGATAACTTGAAAGCGAAGTTGGCTCACATGATGCCCTGCTTGCAAAAAATGATATGCTACTGGGGCAGTCAATACCTTGCACCTAATATTGCTTTTATGTTCTGTGATGCGGTCCCCTACCCGTCTGGTGGACTCGCCCACATAGGCACGCCCACACGGACACTTTATCAGGTAGATTACAAAGTTGGTATTACAGGTGTAATAATCCTTCAATTTGAATTTATACACAGTTTGAGGATGTACAAAGTGTGGGCTTCTAATGATGGAACCACAGTTTACACAACCCAAACAGGGAAAACAGCCCAAATTCTTTTTTGTAATGTATCCCTGTTGAGGTGGTCTGCCAGGGCCCACATCAGCCTTAACAAGTGAATCCTTCAGACTCCTATTACGTTTATATGCTGGCATTGGGTAATGGCAGAACTCCTCAACATTAGGCATACAGTTTTGTAGAATAGCCCAATGTTTACGAATAATTCGAGTGATTTGCTGACTTTGTCTGCAATAGCTAGAGACAAAAACCAACCTCTTTTCCTTATCATGAGAGGATTTGGTTTTAAATAGCGTGTCTCTATCAATAGCAGCCACTGTCTGTATGGTATCTTGTACCAGTTTCGCTGGATAGCCTCTTTGAATAAATTTTTCTCCCATCTCAGACAGTCTAGTCATAGATTTATCAGGATCATCCACAATCCTTTTAACCCGAAGCATTTGGCTTTGTGGGAGAGATTTTACAAGGGGTAGTGGATGAGCACTATCATAGTGAAGAAGGCTATTTCTATCAGTTGCCTTTCTGAACAGGTCCGTTTTAAAACCCATACCATGTTTGATCACAGTGACATCTAGAAAATCAATACTGAACTCACTCCACACAAGCTTAAACTGTATATTATTGGTAGAGTGATTTAAGTCAGCTACAAATGATTCCAGGGCCCCAACGTCGCCCAGCCAAACCCCAAAAATATCATCGATGTAGCGCCACCAAGTGGCACCACACCAACGATATTCCGAGTGTTCAAAAACAAATCTCTCCTCAAAGAGGTTCATAAAAATGTTGGCATAATTAGGGGCGACGTTGGAGCCCATGGCGGTTCCCTGTTGTTGCATGTAAAACTGATCCTCAAATAGGAAGTAATTGTTGTACAAGATAATTTCCAGCAATTGCAGAATGAAAGAAATCTCAAGGATAGAGTATAAACCACTTGAGTGTAAAGTACTACTTACAGCCCCGATACCACCAGCATGTGATATAGATGTGTAAAGGCTGGTGACGTCGAGGCTGAAGAGTATCACCTTGTCTGTGGGCAATATCAGATTATGAATTTTAGTCAAAAAATCGTTAGTATCCTTTATGAAAGTGCATGACTGCTCCACCATTGGTCTCAAAATTTTATCCAAGTAGATAGCTATATTAGAAAAAATTGAATTGGTACCTGCCACGATGGGGCGACCAGGTGGAGCAGTCATGGACTTATGGATCTTGTGGAGTACATACATCACAGGAGTGACAGGATCCTTCACCTGCAAGAATTGACTAGTTTTCTTATCAATGATATTCAACCTCAGTGCAGCATCAATTGTAACCTGTATCTCTTGTTTTAGTTTAAAAACTGGATTATATGAGATAGCGCTGTATACAGATTGATCACTGAGCTGACGGTAAATTTCCTGCTTATATTCAGACTTATTAAGAACAACAGTACTATCGCCCTTATCGGCCGGCTTCAAAATGATACTGTTGTTCTTCCTAAGGCTGCCCAAAGCTTGATAATCTGTTTTAGAAAAATTGCCCCCTTTGTGCATGTCCCTTTAATTTCTGTTTATGCATATGTTGCTGCAATTTGTTAAGATCTGATAAAACCAATTGCTCAAACGTTTCTATGCCATGGTGTGTGTGTTGTGGATAAAACACACTTTTATTTCTCAAGCATAAATCACCTATTTTCAGTGAGTGGTTAAAGACAGGATTAACAATCTTTTGAACTGCTACTGGACTTACAATACTATTGTTACCATTAGATGGCAATACTGTTATCCTAATGGTGGTTGACCATTTTTCTAAAATGTCACATTGCATTCCCTTGATGAAACTGCCTACCCCTCAGGAGCTTGCTTAAATTTTTGCCCGGGAGGTCTTCCATTTACATGGGTTACCCAAGGAGATAGTCTCGGACTGGGGTAGCCAGTTTATCTCCAGATTTTGGCATTCCTTTTGTGCTCAAATGGGGATCCAGCTTTCTTTCTCCTTTGCATATCACCCTCAATCCAATGGGGCTGCGGAACGGTCTAATCAAGCTCTGGAACAGATCGTCCATTGCTATGTCTTAGATCACCACAATAATTGGTCTGAACTGTTACCATGGGCAGAGTTCGCTCGTAATAGTGCTATTAATGCTTCCTCCCAGTTATCCCCGTTCATGGTGAATTATGGGTTTCAACCATCCTTGTTGCCCGATTCATTCATGACTCAGGGTATCCCGGCTTGGGAGGAGCTTCTCCGGCAACTCCGTTCAACGTGGATGCAAATTCAGGATTGCCTTCATCGTTCTATGCAGCGCCAAAAGTTCCAGGCTGATTGTAGGCATCTGCCCACACCTTCCTACCAGGTTGGTGAGAGGGTTTGGCTGTCCTCTCGAAACTGAAACCTTTATGTGCCTTCCAATAAACTGGCTCCTCATTATGTTGATCCTTTTCAAATACTCAGATGGGTCAATCCTGTGGCTTACGCTCTTGACCTTCCTCCTGCACATCTCCAATGTTTTTCATGTCTCCCTCTTGAAACCATTGATTTGTAATCGTTTTAACACTGTGTTGACTTGTCCCCGTCCTATCTCTGTTGATAACCATGAAGAATATGAGGTCAGCAACATTATTGACTCTTGAATATCCAGGGGCTGCGTACAGTATTTGGTACACTGGAGGGGCTACGGTCCAGAGAAGCGTTCATGGGTTCCCTCCTCTGATGTTCATGCTCCCGCCCTCCTCTGTGCCTTCCATTCCCATTTCCCCAATAAGCCTTTTGTCCTCCAGTGGGGAGGGGTCATTGAAGGGAGGGTACTGTCAGGGTTTTTTCCCTGCTTTGTTTGCCATGTGCTGCTGGCAGCAATTTTGCTTACCTTTTCTTGCTGAATCTGGTGCAGAGTGTGTGATGCTTCTCATTTCCTGCATGCCCTCTTATGGCCAGACTCTTGTACATCATCTGTGAGAGACAGGTTGCAGTCTCAGAATTGTGATGTCATCACTTATTATTTAAAGGACCTCTGTTCAGTTTGCTTTGCCCTTGCATTTTCTCAGACCTGTTTATGAGTTCCTGTGTATTACCTGGCTGTCTGACGTCCCTCCTGGTTCCTGACTTGGCTCGTCTGACAACTGGCTTTGGCTCCTGACTTGGCTCGTCTGACTACCAGTTCTGGCTTTGACTCCTGGCTTGTTATTTGACTTGTGGACTTTTTATTATTTTTTGTTATTAATAAAGGTATGATTATTTTTGCACTTCTCATCTCAGTCTGATTCCTGGCACCCTGACAAATTGTTTAAAACAACATGCCCTATCTGAATCATGAAAGTTTAATTTTGACCAGACTGTCCCTTTAAGAAAGAGAAAACAGAGAAAACACAGAAGTGAAGAGGATCAAAAAGAGATGGCGGAGAGAAGAAAGAGAAAAAAGAGAAAAAAGTAGGAGAGAGGACATAATAAAAGAGAAGAAAGGAGGAGAGGAAAGATAAGAGATTGAGGAGATGAGAATGAAGAACAGAGGAGAGAAACAGAATGAATAAAGAATAGAGATGGAAGAGTAAAAATTAGGGAAAGAGAACGAGTAGAGATGGGATGGGAGAAGGATAGAGAAGAGAGGATGAGAAAGACAAGAAAGGTAAAAGAGAAAATAAAGAGGGATTAGACTGGACAGGTAAGTGAATGACTGGAAGAGAACAGAAGATGAGAGATAGACAAGAAAGAGAATGAAAAAATAGATGGAATAGAGAAAATACAGAAGGAGAGAAGTACTGATAAAAGAAGGAGCAGAGAAAACACAGAGGGAAAGAGTTGGATAAATGAGATAGAGATAGAGTAGAGAGGAGGAGCAGAGACAAAAGAGAGGAGGAGAGAGAAAACAGGGTAAGGAAAGAGACAGAATAAAGGAAGCAGAGAGCAGAGAGAAAATGGAGATGGAGGAAATGAGAGAGAGAGAGAGAGTAGAGAAAGAAGAGAAGAGGACAGTGAGAGATAAAAAGAAATGAGAGAGAAGGAACAGAAAGGAAAGAGAGACAATGAAGAAAGAGATGATAGATGGTAGAGGTAGAGAGAAAAAGGAGAGAGGGGCTAGAGAGAGAGAGAGAGAGAGAGAGAGAGAGAGAGAGAGAGAGACAGAGAAAGAAAGAGTTTCTGGGTGCTAACATATTGGCTGAGCCACCAAAAAGGGACATATATGTGCAGCTACCAATCAGCAGCTAGCTCCCACTACTGCAATGCTGCTCCTGAGCCTAATTAGGTAGCTTCCATCAAAGGATATCAAAAGATCAAAGCAAATTTGATAATAGTAAATCGGAAATGTTTTTTTTTTTTTTAAATTATCAGAATCACGAGGGTTCCATACTTACTTTACTGTCTTTAAAGGGACAGTCTACACCAGAATATTTATTTTTTACAAAGATAGATAATCGCTTTATTACCCATTCCCTAGTTTTGCATAACCAACACAGTTATATTAATACACATTTTACCTCTGTGATTACCTTGTATCTAAGCCTCTGCAACTGCCCCTTTATTTCAGTTCTTTTGACAAACATCCATTTTAGCCAATCAGAGCCGGCTCACTGGAACTCCACATGCGTGAGCACAGTGTTATCTATATAACACACATGAAATATTGCCCTGAGAGAAGAGGCGGCCTTCAAGGGTTTTGAAATTAGCATATGAACCTCCTAGGTTTAGCTTTCAATTAAGAATACCAAGACCACAAAGCAAAATTGGTGATAAAAGTAAAATGGAAAATTGATTAAAATTACATTCTCTATCTTAATCATAAAAGTTTATTTTGGACTAGACTGTCCCTTTAAATATAAACATCAGGGGGGGGGGGGGGTATTTCAATATGCTATATGATGCAGCAAACAAATATACCAGAGACTAGGCACTTGTTTTCATTAATTTATAAAATTCTTATATTAACAAGATTTTAATAAATACATGCAGAAATAACTACTGTATATGCACTAACCTAGTAATGGTTTCTCAGCTTTAGTAACAGGGAAAGGATAAAACTTCTGTTTAGTAAATTCCTATATTGTCAATATTGCAGCTTTAGGGGCATATTTATTATGGTGCGATATCGGATCAGGTCCGCTGAACATCGATAAATGCCGACAGCATGCGCTCTCGGAATTTATCATTGCACCAGCAGTTCTTGCCGATTCGCAACTAATCCACCGCTAACAGGGGGTGTCAATCAACCCAATTGTATTTGATCTGGTGGATTTCTATTGATTTCTGTCTACTGGCTCAGAGCAGGCGAACAGGTTATGGAGCAGGCGGTCTTTAGACCACTGCTTCATAACTTCTGTTTCCGGTGAGCCTGAAGGCTCGCCGGAAACATGGGGCATTAAGCTCCATATGGAGTTTGATAAATATGCTCTTTAATGTGCACTAAATTCTGATCATCACTTCTCCCCAGCACATTTTCAGTAATTCTTACCAGGAGTTGTGCACAATGTAAGGCATCTTAAATGCAGTGGGAAAAGACCAGTGCCAGAGTGGGGAGGATGGGCAATCCTCTTCTACAAGTCAGTCTGCTATAATCAGACAGTGGAGTCCTATCATAATCTGTAACACAATCTCTGTTCCTCTTCCCACCTCTCCTCTACAGCAGCCTGAAATACAGAACTCCACCCTGAGCTGCCACTAGGTGGTATTTTTCAGTCCCCAGGTGTATAGATTATAGATTATAGATGTACTGGCAATGCTTGGGCCAGTCCCTGAGCTATACTGGCCCAAGCATTGCCGGTACGTCTTTAATTCCAGCACAAGCTGGGGACTGCAAAATACCACCCAGTTTTGGAATCCCAGTCACAGCTTACATTTTTGTATATAGCTAATGGAACAAAAGTACAACTGTGTACAGTGGACGTGCAAACTAAAAATTAAGTTGAGTAAATGTGTGTGGCGTGCCTTTGAGGAAAAAGTGGTACACACACTGGATTGCTGCAGTTAAGAAAAAAATAATCTAGTGGGTGGACGGCCTGGGCCTCCCTGATCCACTTGGCCCCTGACTCCAGTAACCCCTTGCACCCCCTGATGGTGGCCTGCTAACAAACAGCTTTAAAGCTGACAGCAACTAAGGCAGTTGACCGGGCCCTGACCAGCCTTCGTGCAAAGCCCATAGGGAAAATTACAGAAAAAAATAATAATCAACACAACACACAGAAGATCTGTTACTTTCTCAAACATACAGCAAATTCAAACCAAAAATGTACATGTATGCATACAGACACACATATACACACACACTTACACATTTAGGCCCCAAGTTATCAAGGTCTGTCGGACCTGATCCAACAGTGCGGATCAGGTCCGACAGACCTCGCTGAATACGGCGAGCAATACACTCGCCGTATTCAGCATTGCACCAGAAGCTCACAAGAGCTGCTAGTGCAATGCTGCCCCCTGCAGACTCGTGGCCAATAGGCCGCCAGCAGAGGGGTGTCAATCAACCCGATCGTACTCGATCGGGTTGATTTCCGGCGATGTCTGTCCGCCTGCTCATAGCAGGCGGACAGGTTATGGAGCAGTGGTCTTTGTGAACGCTGCTTCATAACTGCTGTTTCTGACGAGCCTGCAGGCTCGCCAGAAACACAGGGCATCAAGCTCCATTCGGAGCTTGATAAATATGCCCCTATATATTGTACATCCCTCACCCTTTTCTCACTACTGCCCCTTGTTATATACCTTATCCCCTTAACCCTTTCACAAAACCTTTTTTCTTTTATTTACCATTTATTTCACTTTTTTTCAGGTTTTATTCATTTCTATAACATTTTAATGTGTCTTTTAAGGCACATTAACAAGTATTAATAATTGTTTTTCCAAAAGGTTAAATGCCAAAGTGGTAATTCAGATTGCACAGCAGTGCAAGTAGAAGAGACTCCCTGGTTTTATATATAGGGAGTGCAGAATTATTAGGCAAGTTGTATTTTTGAGGATTAATTTTATTATTGAACAACAACCATGTTCTCAATGAACCCAAAAAACTCATTAATATCAAAGCTGAATAGTTTTGGAAGTAGTTTTTAGTTTGTTTTTAGTTATAGCTATTTTAGGGGGATATCTGTGTGTGCAGGTGACTATTACTGTGCATAATTATTAGGCAACTTAACAAAAAACAAATATATACCCATTTCAATTATTTATTTTTACCAGTGAAACCAATATAACATCTCAACATTCACAAATATACATTTCTGACTTTCAAAAACAAAACAAAAACAAATCAGTGAACAATATAGCCACCTTTCTTTGCAAGGACACTCAAAAGCCTGCCATCCATTGATTCTGTCAGTGTTTTGATCTGTTCACCATCAACATTGCGTACAGTAGCAACCACAGCCTCTCAGACACTGTTCAGAGAGGTGTACTGTTTTCCCTCCTTGTAAATCTCACATTTGATGATGGACCACAGGTTCTCAATGGGGTTCAGATCAGGTGAACAAGGAGGCCATGTCATTAGATTTTCTTCTTTTATACCCTTTCTTGCCAGCCACGCTGTGGAGTACTTGGACGCGTGTGATGGAGCATTGTCCTGCATGAAAATCATGTTTTTCTTGAAGGATGCAGACTTCTTCCTGTACCACTGCTTGAAGAAGGTGTCTTCCAGAAACTGGCAGTAGGACTGGGAGTTAAGCTTGACTCCATCCTCAACCCGAAAAGGCCCCAAAAGCTCATCTTTGATGATACCAGCCCAAACCAGTACTCCACCTCCACCTTGCTGGCGTCTGAGTCGGACTGGAGCTCTCTGCCCTTTACCAATCCAGCCACGGGCCCATCCATCTGGCCCATCAAGACTCACTCTCATTTCATCAGTCCATAAAACCTTAGAAAAATCAGTCTTGAGATATTTCTTGGCCCAGTCTTGACGTTTCAGCTTGTGTGTCTTGTTCAGTGGTGGTCATCTTTCAGCCTTTCTTACCTTGGCCATGTCTATGAGTATTGCACACCTTGTGCTTTTGGGCACTCCAGTGATGTTGCAGCTCTGAAATATGGCCAAACTGGTGGCAAGTGGCATCTTGGCAGCTGCACGCTTGACTTTTCTCAGTTCATGGGCAGTTATTTTGCGCCTTGTTTTTTCCACACGCTTCTTGCGACCCTGTTGACTATTTTGAATGAAACGCTTGATTGTTCGATGATCACGCTTCAGAAGCTTTGCAATTGTAAGAGTGCTGCATCCCTCTGCAAGATATCTCACTATTTTTGACTTTTCTGAGCCTGTCAAGTCCTTCTTTTGACCCATTTTGCCAAAGGAAAGGAAGTTGCCTAATAATTATGCACACCTGATATAGGGTGTTGATGTCATTAGACCACACCCCTTCTCATTACAGAGATGCATATCACCTAATATGCTTAATTGGTAGTAGGCTTTCGAGCCTATACAGCTTGGATTAAGACAACATGCATAAAGAGGATGATGTGGTCAAAATACTCATTTGCCTAATAATTCTGCACTCCCTGTATTGCACATGTGAACGACAAAATGTTCGGTTCAGCCAAATCTTTCATTCCAAATATTTAAAATACTTTATAGCAAACAAAGAAGGGCTCATGTTCGTATCAATCTGTCTTATGAGTTGTAACAAAAACTGGTAAAACAGGGTACTCACAGATCGCCGCACCACCCGAATGTGATTTTAGAAGTGTGCTGGAAATTTCAGGGTACCAGCTCACTGGCCCAAGGGTACTAGAATGTCCACAATTGCTTCAAAGCAAATTTACAATGAAAAGTAATAGGCTGGCTGCTGTATAAACTGTCATACACTTATGTTTAAAGTTAAAGGGACATTATACTCAAATGATGAAAATTGTGAAAGTGATGCAGCATAGCTGTAAAAAGCTGACTAGACAATATCACCTGGATTATCAGCCAATCAGTCAATTCTTATTAAGTGGTGATGATTATGAGGGGTCCATTTATCATTGTGCGGACGGACATGATCCGCTATAGCAAACCATGTCCGCTGCACATCGATAAATGCCAACAGCATACGCTTTCCATTCAGAGTTTGATAAATAGACCCCTGAGACTCAACCTATTGAGTTTTTCTTCAAGTTTAAGTTTAAGGATAGATAGTATCTACAGTTTATTGGCATGGCGAGAGCATCCAATATTGCCCCATCTTATGCCAATCTATTCACGGAATGGTTTGAATAAAGGTATGTGTTCTAAGAAATGTAAAGAATAAGGTAAACTTTTTAATTATTTTACAGTCATTCAAATCCGAATGCACAGCCTATATAAATATTCTGTATATGCTGTATATAATAGCAACTTTATCTATTTTTATACATTTGCAATAAAATATTTTCTAATATTATTTACAATATCAGTTTAGCAATCCAGTTAACTGTATAGTACTATGATTTTTCTATTTCGCTTATTCTAAACAATATATTTTAAAATAATTTCAAGGCAGCTAAAAGAAAGTCATGAACTTAGTATCTCATTACTTAAATCGTTTTATATTGATCTTATTATTACAGTCTTGTTATATATTTGAAATAGCTGTGAGTAAAAACAACATAAAACCTATGTGGTTAGAACAGACTATTTAATATTTACCAGATGGCAACTTTGAGCACTTAAAAAAAAAAGGGAACTTGAGCCTAAATTTAAAAAATATATATAATATACTGTATATAAATGAAGACAGCTCAAATAAATACTGAGTTAAATAGACAAATATAATGGACAATTTAATAATAAAATGCACATGTGCAAATGTATTTGTTTATTGAGCTACAAATTTAACATGTACAATGCTCCCAATAAAGAACTAGATTACAAGTGGAGTGAATTAGTATTGTTTATGAGCGCTAACTGTGCTCAAGGTAAATCAGTAATGCTCTCATGTTAGTGCTGGTGTTAAAAGTTGAAAGTAAAACATTAGCCCATAAAAGAAAGACTCAGATGTGCTAACGTATTGAATTTGTATTTCGCAATCACGCTAAATCCCTTTCCCCTTAGATTTCTATAGGGCATGCTAAAAAGTTTACAACTGTGTCCACTATTAGTTAAAGCAACAAGTCCTCCAGCAATTCCAATAATAAAAGCCATTCCACATGCATCATCCATGAGCTAGGCCCGAAACGTTGCAGATATTTGTTGACCCATGTTGTAATATTAATAAAGGTCTTTTATTGTTGGAAGTGCTGGAGGACTTGTTGCTTTACATAAGATTGGAGACTTGGTAAGTCTCCTCCGGGCACTCCGTTTAACAAGTGCTGTTCCCATTCCTGGATTGTTTCCACTATTAGCTATTAAAGGTATCACTTGTACATCACTTGTTTTATTTTCTTACACAGGGATTTTTACTTTCTTTGACTACACTGGCTAACACAGTACTGACCTTTTTCTATATATAAAAAAAAGATTACAATTGTTAAAAAAAACAGGTATTTGGCTTGGAATGGCACAAAATGAATATAATATATATATATATATATATATATATATATATATATATATATATATATATATATATACAGGGAGTGCAGAATTATTAGGCAAGTTGTATTTTTGAGGATTAATTTTATTATTGAACAACAACCATGTTCTCAATGAACCCAAAAAACTCATTAATATCAAAGCTGAATAGTTTTGGAAGTAGTTTTTAGTTTGTTTTTAGTTATAGCTATTTTAGGGGGATATCTGTGTGTGCAGGTGACTATTACTGTGCATAATTATTAGGCAACTTAACAAAAAACAAATATATACCCATTTCAATTATTTATTTTTACCAGTGAAACCAATATAACATCTCAACATTCACAAATATACATTTCTGACATTCAAAAACAAAACAAAAACAAATCAGTGACAATATAGCCACCTTTCTTTGCAAGGACACTCAAAAGCCTGCCATCCATGGATTCTGTCAGTGTTTTGATCTGTTCACCATCAACATTGCGTGCAGCAGCAACCACAGCCTCCCAGACACTGTTCAGAGAGGTGTACTGTTTTCCCTCCTTGTAAATCTCACATTTGATGATGGACCACAGGTTCTCAATGGGGTTCAGATCAGGTGAACAAGGAGGCCATGTCATTAGATTTTCTTCTTTTATACCCTTTCTTGCCAGTGGAGTACTTCTTCTGTGGAGTACTTGGACGCGTGTGATGGAGCATTGTCCTGCATGAAAATCATGTTTTTCTTGAAGGATGCAGACTTCTTCCTGTACCACTGCTTGAAGAAGGTGTCTTCCAGAAACTGGCAGTAGGACTGGGAGTTGAGCTTGACTCCATCCTCAACCCAAAAAGGCCCCACAAGCTCATCTTTGATTATACAAGCCCAAACCAGTACTCCACCTCCACCTTGCTGGCGTCTGAGTCGGACTGGAGCTCTCTGCCCTTTACCAATCCAGCCACGGGCCCATCCATCTGGCCCATCAAGACTCACTCTCATTTCATCAGTCTATAAAACCTTAGAAAAATCAGTCTTGAGATATTTCTTGGCCCAGTCTTGACGTTTCAGCTTGTGTGTCTTGTTCAGTGGTGGTCGTCTTTCAGCCTTTCTTACCTTGGCCATGTCTCTGAGTATTGCACACCTTGTGCTTTTGGGCACTCCAGTGATGTTGCAGCTCTGAAATATGGCCAAACTGGTGGCAAGTGGCATCTTGGCAGCTGCACGCTTGACTTTTCTCAGTTCATGGGCAGTTATTTTGCGCCTTGTTTTTTCCACACGCTTCTTGCGACCCTGTTGACTATTTTGAATGAAACGCTTGATTGTTCGATGATCACGCTTCAGAAGCTTTGTAATTTTAAGAGTTCTGCATCCCTCTGCAAGATATCTCACTATTTTTTACTTTTCTGAGCCTGTCAAGTCCTTCTTTTGACCCATTTTGCCAAAGGAAAGGAAGTTGCCTAATAATTATGCACACCTGATATAGGGTGTTGATGTCATTAGACCACACCCCTTCTCATTACAGAGATGCACATCACCTAATATGCTTAATTGGTAGCAGGCTTTCGAGCCTATACAGCTTGGAGTAAGACAACATGCATAAAGAGGATGATGTGGTAAAAATACTCATTTGCCTAATAATTCTGCACACAGTTTATATATATATATATACAGTTGCAAGAAAAAGTATGTGAACCCTTTGGAATGATATGGATTTCTGCACAAATTGGTCATAAAATTTGATCTGATCATCATCAAAGTCACAACAATAGACAATCACAGTCTGCTTAAACTAATAACACACAAAGAATGAAATGTTGCCATGTTTTTATTGAACACACCATGTAAACATTCACAGTGCAGGTGGAAAAAGTATGTGAACCCTTGGATTTAATAACTGATTGAACCTCCTTTGGCAGCAATAACTTCAACCAAACGTTTCCTGTAGTTGCAGATCAGACGTGCACAACGGTCAGGAGTAATTCTTGACCATTCCTCTTTACAGAACTGTTTCAGTTCAGCATTATTCTTGGGATGTCTGGTGTGAATCGCTTGATTGAAGTCATGCCACAGCATCTCAATCGGGTTGAGGTCAAGACTCTGACTGGGCCACTTCAGAAGGCGTATTTTCTTCTGTTTAAGCCATTCTGTTGTTGATTTACTTCTATGCTTTGGGTCATTGTCATGTTGCAACACCCATCTTCTGTTGAGCTTCAGCTGGTAGACAGATGGCCTTAAGTTCTCCTGCAAAATATCTTGATAAACTTGGGAATTCATTTTTCCTTTGATGATAGCAATCCGTCCAGGCCCTGACGCAGCAAAGCAGCCCCAAACCATGATGCCCCCACCACCATACTTCACAGTTGGGATGAGGTTTTGATGTTGGTGTGCTGTGCCTCTTTTTCGCCACACATAGTGTTGTGTGTTTCTTCCAAACAACTCAACTTTGGTTTCATCTGTCCACAGAATCTTTTGCCAGTACTGCTGTGGAACATCCAGGTGCTCTTGTGCAAACTGTAAACGTGCAGCAATGTTTTGTTTGGACAGCAGTGGCTTCCTCTGTGGTATCCTCCCATGAAATCCATTCTTGTTTAGTGTTTTACGTATTGTAGATTCTCTAACAGGGATGTTAGCATTTGCCAGTGACTTTTGTAAGTCTTTAGCTGACACTCTAGGATTCTTCATCACCTCATTGAGCAGTCTGCGCTGTGCTCTTGCAGTCATTTTTACAGGACGGCCACTTCTAGGGAGAGTAGCAGCAGTGCTGAACTTTCTCCATTTATAGACAATGTGTCTTACGTTGAATGATGAACAGCAAGGCTTTTGGAGATACTTTTATAATCCTTTCCAGCTTTATGCAAGTCAACAATTCTTAATCGTAGGTCTTCTGAGAGCTCTTTTGTGCAAGGCATCATTCACATCAGGCAATGCTTCTTGTGAACAGCAAACCCAGAACTGGTGTGTGTTTTTTATAGGGCAGGGCAGCTGTAACCAACACCTCCAATCTAATCTCATTGATTGGACACCAGTTGGCTGACATCTCACTCCAATTAGCTCTTGGAGATGTCATTAGTCTAGGGGTTCAAATACTTTTTCCACCTGCACTGTGAATGTTTACATGGTGTGTTCAATAAAAACATGGCAACATTTCATTCTTTGTGTGTTATTAGTTTAAGCAGATTGTCTATTGTTGTGACTTAGATGATGATCAGATCACATTTTATGACCAATTTGTGCAGAAATCCATATAATTCCAAAGGGTTCACATACTTTTTCTTGCAACTGTGTATATATATATATATATATATATATATATATATATATATATATATATATATATATATATATATATATATATACATATATATACTGTATGTGTGTGTGTAAATGTATGTACTGTATGTGTACATATTTATACATATAAATACATAAATTCACATATATACTCACACATACAAAGTTTTAGACTTACCTGTATATATATATATATATATATATATATATATATATATATATATATATATATACAGTTTGAGCCCTTCCCAGTCAAACACTTGGGGTAGATTTATTAATATGCGGGCAGACATGATCCGCTGTAGCAGATCATGTCCACCGCACATCAATAAATGCCAACAACATATGCTGTCATCATTTATCATTGCACAAGCATTTCTTGTGAAATGCTTGTGCAATGTGTGTTTGTGTGTGCAAATGTATGTACTGTATGTGTACATATTTACACATATAAAGACATACATACACATATATACACACACATCCAAAGTTTTAGACATATATATACAGTTTTGAGCCCTTCCGAGTCAAACACTTGGGGTCGATTTATCAATATGCAGGCGGACATCAATAAATGCCGACAGCATACACTGTCATCATTTATCATTGCACAAGCATTTCTTGTGAAATGCTTGTGCAATGCCGGCCGCTAGCAGGGAGTGTCAATAAACCCGATCGTATGTGATCGGGCAGATTGCTGTCTGCCGCCTCAGAGGTGGCGGACGAGTTAAGGAGCAGCGGTCTTAAGACTGCTGCTTCTTAACTCCTGTTTCTGGTGAGCCTGAAGTAACACATAACTCTGGCAATCTAGGTTAATCATATATCACTTATATTGCCTTTTGCAACTACTGATAACAATATGGGTTGACCACAACTATGTTGCCTGTGCAACTACTGATAGCAAAGTTTATTTGTTCTTAGCAGTCTATGTATACTATTCTTCTAGCTAGCTTAAGACAATAATTAATGCATCACAGTTCCACTGTAATTCATCATCTTGCTGTGGCGACTGTAGGAGACACATCTGGGCAATCGGGCAGGAGAGTTGGTCTCAGGAAACAACCCTGTTGATGCGTCCACCAGCAGGTGAGATCTCCTAACATATTGCTCAGAGTTGCGCCTATATAAACTGTTAGTTTATATAACAGTTCTGCCATTAATCCACAGACCACTGAGACACTCCCTGCCAGTTGGAATGAAGCCCACAATAGCTGGCCAGACCACTGTAGCTTCCCCCAAGTTATCAGGGGCATTCAGGCTCTATCCTTGACATCAATTGTAGGTTGATTGCCTACTCTGTCTAGAATGTTTCTGATCACTGCAACTGATCTGCGTTTACCACTTCTGCATGACTTACAGTTACTCCTATAATTAATTTTGCTAAAGGCAAAGTGCGGCATGAGCAATATATAGGGGGGTAGTTATCAAGCCGTCAACCTCAAATACTCTGGAATTCCGCAGCGTATTTGTGGCGAGGCTGATTCACCTTAGTTATCAAAGGCTAGAGACCGGCAAAAGTAGAATTTTGTGACGTAAGCTTCGATCCACCGGACTCAGTCCAACACAGATCGATGCTTACGTCACTACAGATGTTCTGCACACAAGTGCGGCACAATCTGACTACTTTTGCTAGTTATCAAAAAACTAACAGGTACGCTCGGCACTTTTCCGGCCCAGCGTACCTGGTTTTCAATCTGCCGCCCTGGAGGCGGCGGATCCCATAGGAATCAATGGGAGTCTGACCATAGCGAAAGTTCATGTTCGCTGCTGCCCGACATCCCATTGATTCCTATGGAAGATGTCTGCACTTAACACCCTAATATGTACCCCGAGTCTAAACACCCCTAATCTGCCCCCCCTACACAGCCGCAACTAAATAAAATTATTACCCCCTAAACCGCCGCTCCCTGACCCCGCCGCAACTATAATATATGTATTAACCCCTAAACCGCCGCTCCCTGACCCTGCTGCAACTATAATATATGTATTAACCCCTAAACCACCGCTCCCAGACCCAACCGCCACCTACATGATACCTATTAACCCCTATCCTGCCCCCCTATACCACCGCCCTCTATAATAAAGTTATTAACCCCTATCCTGCCCCCCCTACACCGCCGCCACTGTAATAAAATTATTAACCCCTAAACCTAAGTCTAACACTAACCCTAACACCCCCCAACTTAAATATTAATTAAATAAATCTAAATAATATTTCTATTATTAACTAAATTAATCCTATTTAAAACTAAATACTTACCTTTAAAATAAACACTAATATAGCTACAATATAAATAATAATTATATTGTAGCTATCTTAGCATTTATATTTATTTTACAGGCAAATTTCAATTTATTTTAACTAGGTACAATAGCTATTAAATAGTTATTAACTATTTAATAGCTACCTAGCTAAAATAAAGAGAAAATTACCTGTAAAATAAAAACTAACCTAAGTTACAATTACACCTAACACTACACTATACTTTAATAAATTATTTCTATTTAAAACTAAATACTTACCTGTAAAATAAACCCTAAGATAGCTACAATATAATTAATAATTACATTGTAGCTATTTTAGGATTTATATTTATTTTACAGGTAACTTTGTATTTATTTTAGCTAGTTAGAATAGTTATTAAATAGTTATGTAAAATAAATCCTAACCTAAGTTACAATTAAACCTAACACTACACTATCATTACATTAATAAAATAAATTAACTACAAATAACTACAATTAAATACAATTACATAAACTAACTAAAGTACAAAAAATAAAAAAAGCTAAGTTACAAAAAATAAAAAAAATAAGTTACAAACATTTAAAAAATATTACAACAATTTTAAGCTAATTACACCTAATCTAAGCCCCCTAATAAAATAACAAAGCCCCCCAAAATAAAAAAATTCCCTACCCTATTCTAAATTTAAAAAGTTCAAAGCTCTTTTACCTTACCAGCCCTTAAAAGGGCCTTTTGCGGGGCATGCCCCAAAGAATTCAGCTCCTTTGCCTGTAAAAGAAAAATATAACCCCCCCAACATTAAAACCCACCACCCACATACCCCTAATCTAACCCAAACCCCCTTAAATAAACCTAACACTACCCCCCTGAAGATCATCCTACCTTGAGTTGTCTTCAGCCAGCCGACCCACCGATGGAACCGAAGAGGAGATCTGGAGCGGCAGAAGTGATCCTCCAAGGGGCGCTGAAGAAGTCTTCCATCCGATGAAGTCATCATCCAGGCGGCGCTGAAGAAGTCTTCCATCCAGGCGATGTCATCTTCCAAGCGGCGCTGAAGAAGTCTTCCATCCGGGCGATGTCATCTTCCAAGCGGAGTCTTCAATCTTCTTTCTTCAGGATCCATCTTCATCCCGCCGACGCGGAACATCCTTCTTCCCCGACGGACTAACGACGAATGAAGGCTCCTTTAAGGGACGTCATCCAAGATGGCGTCCCTTCAATTCCGATTGGCTGATAGGATTCTAGAAGCCAATCGGAATTAAGGTAGGAAAAATCTGATTGGCTGATTGAATCAGCCAATCAGATTGAAGTTCAATCCGATTGTCTGATCCAATCAACCAATCAGATTGAGCTCACATTCTATAGAATAGCTCTTCTAGAGCTATTTTGGCTTTCTCTCGAGCGCAACCAAGAACTTTCAACTTGTAATGTGAGAGTTATTTAACACGGTTGTATTGATCTCCATTGAACATATAGAGCACATTAAAGGGATGTCAACTGCACAAAACCTTCTCTGGTAAAACTGTTTTACCATGGAGTTGTAATATCAATTTGTGCTCTAATTTTAGCGGGGTCCAGCAATATTAATATTGCAGTCTGCACTATCGTTAGTGCTCCACTTAAATATGGGCCAGAGATGTTAATGACAAATACTTTAAGGAAATATCTGTTATATGCATAAGCTAGCCTAAGAATTAAAGGGACAATCAAGTCCAAAAAATATTTCATGATTTAAATAGGGAATGTAATTATAAAAAAACTTTCCAATTTACTTTTATCACACATTTTGCTTTGTTCTATTGGTATTCTTAGTTGAAAGCTAAACCTAGGAGGTTCATATGCTAATTTCTTAGACCTTGAAGACTGCCTCTAATCTGAATGCATTTTGACCACTAGGGGGCAATAGTTCATGTGTTTCATATAGATAACATTGAGCTCATGCATGTGAAGTTACCCTGGAAAAAGTACTGATTGGCTGAAATGCAAGTCTGTTCAAAAGAACTGAAATAAGGGGGCAGTTTGCAGAGGGTTTGGATACAAGGTAATCACAGAGGTAAAAAGTGTATTTCTATAACATTGTTAGTTATGCAAAACTGGGGAATGGGTAATAAAGGGATTATCTTTCTTTTTAAACAACAAAAATTCTGGTGTTAACTGTCCCTTTAATTAATTAAACATACTGTAAAAATCTTGAGATCTTAATATAAATGCTTTAGTTATGCATAGTGAAACAACATTCCAGTATACTTTCATTATTTATTTGGCCCCTTTTATGTAATTTAGCTCTGAAAATTGTGTTTTTTCAAAGTTTCAGAATTGAAAAAGCAAATTGCTGGCTTATCCTGCTACGTATATTTAATTAGTTTGCTTTAAAAGGTAACAAACTGCAAAACAAGGCACTTTAGGCTACCAAATTGACCCTGTCTAGCCTTGTCAGCTGCAGACTCAAGCCCCGATTGGCTCCTCCGAATGAGGCAAGTGAACAATTGTAGCAATTAAGATGTTAATTTATTTTTAAAATGTTTAGACTTGGCTGATATGTTATTTTATTGCAAGACAATAGAGGTGCCTTGTAGTTACAATGCGTTAACTTTAAATATGGGCATCAAGTTTTTATGTTTCTCTGTTTTATTGTTTCCTATAAAACGTTCTTGCCTTAAACTTGAAAACCCATACATTTTTACAGCTATGGATGTCATATGACAAATATGTCGTTGGTATAATGATATTTTCAGGAACAACATCATTCTCTTCTGCAAAGAGTTGTGTTTTGCAGGTTGTGCCTAATAACTGGGAGTCTTCTGATATGTCTACCATTGCTGTAACTTAAATGTTTTTATAGTGCATAAAAATAAACACATTTTAATCATTTTTAGCTTGAAAAAATATTGAATTAAAATTGATTAAATTGTGTTAAAAAAAAAAAAAAAAAACCTATAAAGTATTTTAACCCCTTTGTGTCGGCATTAAAATGTTAACCATTGCAATGTAAACACATGCTGTAAAAATGAGATCACGCAATCGTCGATGCAATCACATATTTTTAAGGTTGGAATCAGATCATGGGGGAATACTAAGGATGCCAGGCATGCCCCCAGTTTGATTATTGCTTGTGTTAAAAGGGGAGGTTGCAGGACCCCATATAGGGAAAGATTACAAGTCGCGTGGCAAATCAGTTGAGAAAATACAGCATGCGTTATGGCTTTTTCGTATTTGGGGTTGCTCAGCTATTACAATTTGCAAAATGAGTTAAGCCGCATAATCTAAACAGCCAAATCGCTTCCGTGTTCATTTATTCCCCATAGAAGTCAATGGAGAAGACAATTAGAAAAAAAAACACACAAAAACCCTAATCTGTTGCACAAAGCCCATGACGTATTCTCCTTGAAAAGTGTACATGAAAATGCAAATATTTCATATTGCAAAAATGTTTTCTGAATGGAATATGTTCGATTTATTTCTAAATAAATATTTCTCTATATATGTGATGATTTGTGGACTGTTATATCTATTATAGTGACATATGTATAGGATTATATATATATGTCTAGATATCTCAAGATCTATGGAAGCCCTAAAAGCTGAAAAGGGTTATATAACCTCTTTTAGATAGAGCAAATAAAAAATTACTTTTACTGCAAAAACTCCCGTAACCTAATCAGTTGATTATTTCACCTGTGCTTTAGATCAGATGCCATGAAAATGAACCCAGTTGGTCTACCTTGAGGACCGGAGTTGAAAAACACAGTCCTCAATAATAAATGATGTCTTTTGTTTATATTATTATATATTATTTAACTTTTTTGTACAAATGATCATATAATTTTAGCATTTATTTATTTTAAGAAGTTGTAAGCTTTCATCAGGTCTAAATTAAATGATTATACATAATGCATCACATATTTGGCCATGATGAAATTATTATTATTTTTTTTTAACCAATAGAAATTTGGGTTCCTTAAAGGAAAGTCTACACAAGAATTGTAATTGTTTAAAAAGATAGATAATCCCTTTATTACCCACTAGTCCTAAAGCCCATTCACACTGGCTATTTTTTGCAGGGTACAGCGGTCCCACCCCTTGCGCTCTCTCCCTCACCCTCTCTTTTGCTCTCTCTCCCCCCTCTCTTTTGCGCTTTCTCTCCCCCTCTCTTTTGAGCTCTCTCTCCCCCCTCTTTTGCGCTCTCTCTCTCCCCCTCTTTTGTGCTCTCTCTCTCCCCCTCTCTTTTGCTCTCTCTCCCCCTCTCTTTTCTGCTTTCTTTCCCCATCTCTTTTGAGCTCTCTCTCTCCACCTCTCTTTTGAGCTCTCTCTCTCTCCCCCTCTCTTTTGAGCTCTCTATCTCCCCCCTCACTTTTGCGCTCTCTCTCCCCCCTCTTTTGCGCTCTCTCTCTACCCCCCTCTCTTTTGCTCTCTCTCTCCCCTCTTTTGCGCTCTCTCTCTCCCCCCTCTTTTGCGCTCTCTCTCTCCCCCCCTATTTTGTACTCTCTCTCTCCCCCCCTCTTTTGTGCACTCTCTCTCCCCCCTCTTTTGCGCTCTCTCTCTCCCCCCCTCTTTTGCGCTCTCTCTCTCTCCCCCCTCTTTTGCGCTCTCTCTCTCCCCCTCTCTTTTGCGCTCTCTCTCCCCCTCTCTTTTGTGCTCTCTCTCACCCCTCTCTTTTACGCTCTCTCTCCCCCTCTCTTCTGCGCTCTCTCTCTCACCCCTCTCTTTTATGCTCTCTCTCCCCCCTCTCTTTTGCGCTCTCTCTCTCTCTCATCCCCTCTCTTTTGCGCTCTCTCCCCCTCTCTCTCTCCCCCTCTCTCTCTCCCCCCTCTCTCCCCCCCATCTCTTTCCCCCTCCCCTCTCTCCCCCCCCCTCTCCTCTCTCTCTCTCCCCCACCTCCCCCTCTCTCTCCCCCTCCCCTCTCTCTCTCCCCCCTCCCCTCTCTCTCTCCCCCCCTCCCCTCTCTATCTCCCCCCTCCCCTCTCTCTCTCCCCCTCCCCTCTCTCTCCCCTATCTCTCTCCCTCCCCTCTCTCTCTCCCTCCCCTCTCTCTCTCCCCCCCTCTCTCTCCCCCCTCTCTCTCTCTCCCCCCCCCTCTTTCTCTCCCTCCCCCCTCTTTCTCTCCCTCTCCCCCCTCTCTCTCTCCCCCTCTCCCCGCTCTCTCTCTCCCCCCTCTCTCTCCCCTCTCTCTCTCCCCCCCCCTCTCTCTCTTCCCCCCTCTCTCTCTCCCCCTCTCTCTTTTTATCTCTCTCTCCCCTTTCTTTTGCTCTCCCTCCCCTTCTCTTTTGCTGTCTCTCTCCCTCTCTTTTGCTCCCTCTCTTGTGCTCTCTTTATCTCCCCTCTTGATCACTCTCTCCCCTCTTGATCTCTCTCTCACCTTTCTTATCTTTTCCCTACCCCCTCTCTCCCCTCTTTTGAGCTGCTTTGAGCTCTCAGAGTCTCAGTCTGCATGGCCTTTCACGGGCCTGCCTGGCCCCGCCCCCTTCACGCTCGGCCACACCCCCTTCACGCGCCTCCACGCTCGGCCCCACCCCCCACCCACGCTCGGCCACGCCCCGCCCACGCTCGGCCATGCTCACTTCTGCTCGCACTGCAAAGACTTAGGGACTGTAAGGCCAGGTGTGTTTGTCCTCCTGCTGTCTCTACTGCGCATGACAGCTTCGGACAAACACACTTGGCCTTTTATAGTATAGGATTCCCCAGTTTTTCACAACCAACACTGTTATATTATTATACTTTTTACCTCTGTGATTACCTTGAGTCTAAGCATCTGGAGACTGCCTCCTTATTCCAGTTCTTTTGACAGAGTTGCATTTGCATTAGACTGTCCCTTTCACAGTCAATAAGCTTCTGTTTCAAAAACCAGTTTGATATTTCCTATTAATGTTAATTTTTTTAAATACTTATTAACTCAACAGTTTTTTTTTCTGCTTAAATATTTAAACAAAAATAATTGGGCTTTTTCATATTTATGAATAATTCAAAGCTGTTACTTTAAGATTGAAGTTGCAATACACACCACTTCTTTGTCTCAAAATTATATTATATTTATAATCAAGTTAAAAATATGGAGAATATAACTTTGCCTTATTTTTTTTAAGAGACAGGTGTAAAAAGTAGCACCTGGGCTGATATGTCATACTTCTTCCTCATTAACACTCTTTTACTCCAGTTTTTCACATCTGTGCTATTTTTTTTTTATTAAAATCTGGTTCAAATTGTTCAATGTACAAACGTAATGAAAAACAGATCTCATTGCATTGTACCTATAATGCAGTATTACATTTTTTATTTTATTTTTTGTTATAACTGTTTCAATTAAAATACCAGAAATATATCAAATGAACATGTTCCTGTGGATACCTAAAGTAATTGAAAATAATTCTGGAAAATATATTACATTCACAATATAAAGAAAGAAACATGCATATGTTTGTTAAACGCTAGCGAAGTACAAACAAGTCGTACAGCAGATGGAAAGGGCAAAGAATTACAATGGAGGACAAAAATCCGATTTTGCAATTCAGCAATTTCAACTTCTATTAGTTTGGATATTGTACATTGAGTGGTACAAATCAGCAATTTCTTAAGCTTAATGAGGCATAGAAAATAGGATGACTGCTTAGAGCATTGGCTTAAACTTTCATTACTCTAGCTAGACAGATCATTACTTTTTTTGCATGGTCTGATGATCATATTGCTTATACAATGTGCTTCTTTCTTTGAACCATTTCCAAATGAGGACAATCAACCACATAGTCCTGTAGTTCTGTATCTTGCTAGTTAGTATAAACTTTTTTTTATCTGACTTTATTGTTTGTTGTTTTTTTTTTATCAGCAATACTTTAAGAAAAAGAGACCAAGTTATTATTAATCTTATTATTATTAGTAGTAGTATAATAATAATAATTATTATTATTAATAGTAGCAGTATTAGTATTATTATTCATAATATTAAAAAAAAAAAAAGTATAGTCCCTTAGAATAGCAGCTTTAAAAGACCTAATATAAATCATATTAAATTAATTAGGATGTGGTTTAATAACTTGTTATCTATAAATACAAACAAAAAGATTTCTGATATTATACTTTTTCTAATTTTAACTGTAAGTCACAGACATATTATTTTACATATGGTAAAAAGTAAGCTTTGTTCAACCACTTTTTTTCTGTCCTTTTGAATGCTCAGAAAAACTGACTGAAGTGGAAATATCATCAAATATCGTCATTTTATTCTATCCAATGACAGAAGACCTTTCTTGAGACATGAGAGAAGTGTTACCAACCATGCATGTATGCACATTTAAAGGGACACTAAACCTAAAAAAATCTTATCTTCAATTTAAAATTGTTAGAAAAGAATGTAAATCTTAATTCACTTGCCGCTTTTAAAGTGCACCGTTTCACTGCAAAATCACTCAATTTCCAAACCCCCATTGTGGGTCTTGTTACCCCAGTCCTATCAGTTTCGTCTATCCAGGTAGGAATATGGTGGACTTTGGATGCTATGCACATGCGTTAGGCTTGCAACTTACCCGATGACATCACCGACACTGGCTAACTAGAGCAGCAGACCCGCTCTTAGAGCTCGACCCATTGCGCATGCGCCAGAAGTCGATATCGGGAGATCATTTTATGTGTAAATAACTCATTCGATTGGATGATGACTATGTCAGTTGTACAGCCCATAATAGTGGGTGGTATGGGGTATTGTAGTTTGAAGAAATAAAATATAGATTTTTATATGTTAAGAAGCAGTTTTTGGGATTAAAAGTAAGGGGCGTTTGTTTATATACTTATGTGAAGTGTGGTATATTCGGATAGGGTTCAAAAAAGTAATATTTTGTGATCCTTTACATTTTTATTATGATGTATCTTTAAAGGACCGTTAAGTACAGGAAAATTGTATAACCAACAAGTGCATAATAAAAATGCAATGCAACAGAAATTACTCTGAATTTTCAATAAGCAGTATATTTTTTTGACATTTAAATATTTACTTTAATTTGCTGCCCACCCCCTCCCGTCTTAAAACTGCATAATCTATCTGAATCATGAAAGTTTAATTTTCACTTTATTGCCCCTTTAACATTTTTTTTTTGTTTCTGGCCAATGGAACCATGTATGTATCTATGAGTGAGAACTTAAAGGAACATAGAGGTTTAAATTAAGCTTTAAAAGGATTGGAAAGTAAAACTTAAACATGATTCAGATAGATCATGTGATTTTAAAACACTTTTAAATTCACAGTTATTTTCATTTTTGCTTTGTCCTCTCAGTATCCATTGTTGAAAAATAATATGTACAGTAAATTTCCTACACTACTGGGAACTAGCTGCTGATTGGTGGCTGCACCTAAATGTCTTGTTATTGGCTCATTGGATGTGGTCAGCCTTTTCTAAATAGTACATTGCTGCTCCTTTAGCAACAGATACCAAGAGAATTAAGCAAATTTGATAATATAAGTAAATTGTAAAGTTGTTCAACCCCTTTGTTGCTGGGAACTTGCCCAAAATGCTGGGGAGAATATTTAGCATTTTTACAATCACTCCATTTTAACAGTAATAGAGCTTTTTTTATGTATTCAAGCAAAAAACGAAGTGGGAAGTAGACATGTGCATGGCGAAAAAATTTGGTTCGGTTTGGATCGATTCAGATTTTTTCTAATTTCGGTTCGGAGCGATTTGAATTCGGAAAAATTTGAATCAATTCGGTTCGGATTTGTTTCGGATTCATTCGGATTAGAATCAATTCGGTTCGGATTTGTTTTGGATTAATTCGGATTCAAATAAATTCGTCTGGATTCGGTTCGATTCTGTTCAGTTCGGAAATTCGGAATTTCGGTAAGTGTTAGGTGGAATTAGACTAGTATTATGTACTGTATATTAGGTGTAACCCATAGCAGAGTGATATAACCTAATATACTGTACAATACTAGTGTAATCCATGGCCATCCGAATCTACCGAATAAATCCGAATAAATCCGAAGTAATTCGGATTTATTCGGTAGATTCCGCACTATTTTAATTCGGAAATTCGGTTCGATCCGAATCTCCGAATTTTCTGAATTTTCCGAATTTCCGAATCGAACCAAACCGAATCGCACATGTCTAGTGGGAAGCAATTGCTAGAAATATGAGCTGTACGGGTGAAGGAATTACATATGTACACACCCGAGACAAAGCCAATAAAGTTAATGGTGCAGACCCTTTTATAAATTATGTCAAGAAAGAAACAAGAAAATACTTGTAAACTGTAATTGAATAATTTCAGTGAGAAACCCAAAGTTTGTGAAATACTTAATGATTTTCTTTATATGATTTGACTGGGAAATTAAGTATACTAAAATGGGCCTAGATCATCACCTTCGGTTGTTTATAGTTTTGACAGATAAATAAAAAAAAAATATGTCAAGAATTACTTAAGAGAGAAAGAAACAAGAAAATACTTGTTTCAATAAAGACAGAGATTTCAGCACTCTTTTTAAAAAAAGATACACAGCTCTATCTTTCAAACCGCTCATTTTCAGTTTCCTTTAACAACATATCTTGTGATCCTATGCCTCTCTCAGTTGGAGTACCGCAAGGCTCTATCTTGGGTCCCTTGCTTTTCTCTCTTTATACATCCTGCCTTGGAAAACTTATAGCCTCCTTTGGATTCCAGTACCACCTATATGCTGATGATACTCAAATCTATCTTTCCTCTCCTGATATCTCTCCCTCTTTACTCAACCAGATTTCTGACTGCCTCTCTGCAATTTTCTCTTGGATGTCTTCACACTACCTCCAACTCAATCTGTCCAAAACTGAGCTGCTTCTTATTCCCCCCTCTTCGAGACATCCGACACCTGACATTTCTCTGATGGTTGGAGACTCTATTCTCAACACCTCACCCCAGGTCCGCTGCCTTGGGGTCACACTAGACTCAGAACTCACATTCAATTCACATATACAAACGCTTACCAAATCCTGCCGTTCCCACCTACGCAACATTTCCAGAATTCGTCCCTTCCTTACTCAAAATACTACAAAAATACTTAATTTAAAGTATTAGCCCTAACCTACAAAGCACTCAACAGTCTAACTCCCAACTATATTTCCTCTCTCATCATGAAATACTCCCCATCCCGTCCTCTTCGATCAACCTCTGACCTACGTCTCTACACTCCTGTTATTTCTACATCCCACTCCCGCCTCCAAGACTTCGCACGTGCTGCTCCTGTCCTCTGGAACTCTCTACCCCGCTCCATCAGACTGTCTCCAACCTTGTATAGCTTCAGAAGATCCTTGAAAACCCACCTATTCAAAGAGGCTTACCATCTCTCCTCCATCCCGCATCCGAACCAAGCTAATACATGTACATGAACTGCCTGACTCACTGCTGCAAATACAACCGATGTAACAAGCTACCCCAACCTTATGTCTCTGCACCCTAAACCTATAGACTGTGAGCTCTCCGGAGCAGGGCCCTCTTCCTCCTGTGCTAGATTTGTTTAGTCTTGTTATGTTTTGTATTGTATCACAAATCTTTGTCATTGTATACCCCTATCATTGTACCCAGCGCTACGGAATTTGGCGGCGCTATACAAATAAATGATAATAATAATAATAATAATAAAGTTAAAGTGAACAAAGTAACAATTTATTGGCATAGGCAATTGAATATTTTGACACACTGCATCCCTAACCAATATTTAGATTCAAAACAATTCGCTAAAATTAGCTAAATCAATAATGTGAACAATATACAATGTTCCTGACTGGCCAGGGTGAACCAAGGTACCTATTAAGACATATATATGCAAAACAATAATACGTTGCTGGAAAATATATTCTGGATAACTACACCCAACTGCACACAGAACCTTCACCCTCAATTGTGGAGGTATGACCTGGGCAGATTATCAACACGGGATCTAAGTTATCAGAAATATACTCTTATTAGAGCAAGATATAGACATCCAAAGTACATATGTAACATATGAGAAACATCATAGATGTATCAAGCAAATAGTAGATGCATTGCAATTAGCAGCAAGAATATGGTAGAGTGACGATTCAAACAACTACACCCTGCTGCACACAGAACCCCCCAAAAAAGTTAAGAGGTATACCCTGGGCAGGTAATATTGAAATGGGATCTAAGTTGTATGATCAGACACTCTAAGCAAAGCAGTAGTGTTATACATTTAGGGAACAACAAATTTGCACAGATGGTTAATAGGTTCAAGAATGGGAGAGCTGTCGTAATTAGTAGGAGAGTCCAATGGACATATAAAGCAGTTCCATACAGTTTTTCGTGCAAAAGAAAAAACCCTCTTAGGCAATCGATGTTCTCCTTAGAGCTGTGCTACAGAATGTATGTTGAAGATATTGCCTTGATAGGCGTCTCCAAAGGCAGTTTATTTACTGTGAGTATAGGCAGTTAAACATGGGCACGTGCTTAAAAAGGGCCAAATACATAGAAACTTCAAACAGTGTGTAATATCGACATACTACACCTTCCTTCCAGAGCTACGGTGGCTACAGGTTTCTATTGATGTAAGTCAGATGAGTACTTTTCCAATTTCATGCTGAAAAGAAAAACCTGCTGCATGTTCAAGCAATAATGTGGTCGGTACACAAGGTCACGTGGTAAGTCAGCTGATGCCAACGCGATTTTCACCCCCTTGTCTATTGGTAAGACGGGGCTTCATCAGAGCGTATACTGAAGATAGAAAGTCACGCTTTTTATAGCGTTGTGCATAATATGCCCCTACTGATGGGTGAAATTATATACATTTTTACAGAAATTATTACAAAGACAATGTACATTTAATATAGTTACTATGTAGCCGATAGGAATATTGTCGGGAACATAGTGCAATTAAAACAAGCATGTTTATCTCAAGGAATTTTCCTAGAGTGGTTAAAAACCAAAATTTAGATGATGTGCACAATAGAATACCTAAGTATGCTATTCATCTTTTGATGTTAGGTCTTGGTAGAAGGAAAGAAATTTGTCAGAGAGAAAAATACATGGATTCTTAAAGGAAGCAGGCCATATCGAGCTTGTCATTAAGTCCATTAGGAAATTGAATATCCAAAGTGGATATCCATCTGCATTCCTTTCTGAGGAGTATTTATCATTGTCACCTCCTCTGCCATTATTTATACCCCTGTCTATTCCAATTACCCTAAGAGAGTCAGGATTACAAATATGATTTTTTTTTAAATGTTTTGCCACATCACTCTTTTGATTTTGATTTTTTATGTCGTCACAGTGCTCCGTGATATGGTCTTTGATCGCTCTTTTAGTTTTACCCACATAGAAAGTGGGGCACGAAGAGGAGAGCAGGTACACAACCCCTTCAGTGTTACAATTGACAAAGTGCTTAAGTTTGAAGACCTTTCCAGTGTTGGTGCCAAATTCTTTAGTTTTTACCATGTATTTGCATACAACACATTTTCCACATGGTGGTTTCCTATTAGTTTATTTTGAGTAAGCCAGTTTTTCCCTTTTTGTTGGGAAACGAACTGGCTTCTTACCAGTTTGTCCCATAGACTGGGGGCCCTCCTTGCAGTTAAGCCTGGAGATTCTCCCACTGTCAGGGTTTTTTCCCTGCTTTGTTTACGATATGCTGCTGGCAGCCATTTTACTCACCTCTCTTGCTGAGTCTGGTGCAGAGTGTGTGATGCTGCTCATTTCCTGCACGCCCTCTTATGGTCAGACTGGTGTACATCATCCATGTGAGACAGGTTGTCATCACTTATTATTTAAAGGGCCTCTGTTCAGTATGCTTTGCCCTTGCATTGTCTCAGACCTGTTTGTGAGTTCCAGTTCCTGTGTATTATCTGGCTGTCTGACATCCCTCCTGGTTCCTGATTCTGGCTCGTCTGACTACTCGCTTTGGCTCCTGACTCGGCTCGTCTGACTATTTGCTTTGACTCCTGACTTGGCTCGTCTGACTACCAGCTCTGGCTTTGACTCCTGGCTTGTTATTTGACTTGTGGACTTTTTATTATTTTTTGTTATTAATAAAGGTGTGATTATTTTTGCACTTCTCGTCTCAGTCTGATTCCTGGCACCCTGACACCCACTTCACGAGCAACACTTTCATCACTTTTAGAACATTCCAGTTCCTAGTAAGTATTTATTGTAGACCACTCCAATGACAATTGAATTCAGTAATAAATCTGATTTTTGTATGTGTGGCCTTATCTTTTGGGAATAATAAACTGTCTCTGTTGATACGCCCTGCATATTTTTTCGCCCCTTTTACTACTCGTTTAGAGTATCCTCTTTCTACAAAATGTCTTTCCATTTCAGTAGCATGTTTGATGTATTTTTCTCTAGAGGAACAGTTGCTACCCAATCTTAGAAACTGTCCTCTAGATGCCTCTTTTTAAGTGGGCTGGATGATGACTTGAAGCTAGGAGGAGACTGTTGAGCCTATTAACCATCTGTGCAAATTTGTTGTTCCCTGAATGTATAACACTACTGCTTTGCTTAGAGTGCCTGATCATACAACTTAGATCCCCTTCAATATTACCTCTTAACTTTTTTTTTTTTTGGGGGGGGTGTTCTGTGTGCAGCAGGGTGTAGTTGTTTGGTTCGTCACTCTACTATATTCTTGCTACTAATTGCCATGCTTCTACTATTTGCTTGGTACATCTATGATGTTTCTCATATGTTACATATGTACTTTGGATGTGTATATCTTGCTCTAATAAGAGTATATTTCTGATAACTTAGATCCCGTGTTGATAATCTGCCCAGGTCATACCTCCACAATTGAGGGTGAAGGTTCTGTGTGTAGTTGGGTGTAGTTATCCAGAAAATATATTTTCCAGCAACGTATTATTGTTTTGCATATATATGTCTTAATAGGTACCTTGGATCACCCTGGCTGGTCAGGAACATTGTATATTGTTCACATTATTGATTTAGCTAATTTTTTGGCAAATTATTTTGTATCTACATATTGGTTAGCTTATACAGTGCGTTATATTATTTATTTGTACATCCTTTGCTCTGGAGGAAGCAGTGTGTCAAAATATTCAATTGCCTAGGCCAATAAATTGTTACTTTGTTCACTTTAACTTTAGAGCTGTGTATCTTTTTTTAAAAAGAGTGCTGAAATCCCTGTCTTTATTGAAACAAGTATTTTCTTGTTTCTTTCTCACTTAAGTAATTCTTGTCATATTTTTTTTTATTTATCTGTCAAAACTATAGACAACCGAAAGTGATGATCTAGAACCATTTTAGTATACTTAATTTCCCAGTCAAATCTGATCATATAAAGAAAATCATTAAGTATTTCACAAACTTTGGGTTTCTCACGGAAAGTATTCAATTACAGTTTGTGCAATCAGGACACAAATCATTGTAAATGCTTCTCTGAGATCCCCTTCGTTCAGAAATAGTAGATATGCATAACTTTGACATTGTCCACCACACTTCAGAAATCCATGGCAGTGAAGGGGTTAATTAGGAAAATAAAATAGTAATGTAGGTGTTACCCTCCTACCTGACACCTCCCACCTCCCTGATCCCTCACAAACAGCTTACCCACACTCCGTACAGTCTGCCAGAATGCAGTTTAGGGCTTTTTTTTTTTTTTTTTTTTTTAAATTGTATTATTATTATTATTTTATGTAGTGTAGTGATCTCTCCTCCACTCTCCCAAATCTTTGACCCCTCCCAAACAGCTCTCTAAAACTAGTCCTCCCCAATAGTGGTGGCAATCTTTGGTACTGGAAGTTTCCTGCCAATGTCTCATGTAAAGATATTTTTTAATTTTGTTTGTTGTTGTTATTATTTTGTTGTTATTTTTTTTCTGCAGTGTAGTGGTTCCCCCACCACCCCCCTCCCGGAAATCGTTATATAAGGCCCCCCATTACACTCCTTTTCTGTAGTGAAGTGCCCCATCTATGCCTTCATTTTTTTTTTCTTTAACATAGGGCCCCTCCACTACATATTGTAGAAAAATAATTTGATAACATGTTCTTAAGATTTCTGAGTGATCCCATAGTTATGTGCAAGCAATAAGCACATCAGAATCTGCTGGTACTCTACAAATAATAATAAAAATAATAATAGTAATAAAATATATTTTTATTAAATATTCAAAATGTTGGCAAAATATTTTGTATTAAATGATTGCACTGTACTGATGTTTAAAATGTTTCCTTTTACATTTAAAAATAATCTTTTTTTTTAGATGCTTTCATACAGAACATTGGTGCTCAAAAAATCTATTGTGCATATTATATTACCAAATTATTGTCACAATTTGTGACAACTAAATTATTATGCTATTGTTTTATTTAGGTTGATGAGCTAACCTCGTACTGAATTTGAGAACAACTCACAGATGCCAGGATAATTAAAAATAGACTATCCCCGGTCTAAAACAAAAAAGAACAGATTTATTGTGTGTGAACATCTGAGTAATTAAATGTATTTGTATATTTTTATAGAGCACAAATGGCATTTTATTTAGTCTAATTCAGCTGTTTTATATAAAGCAATTTCCTTTTGTTTTGATCATTTAATAAATGTATCTATAGAATTACACACATTTATGTATTAATCCAAAATAATCAAATTTGAGATCTTAATATGCACATTACAAGCAGCTGATGACATTTAAAACAATTGCTTACAGTTTTATCACATCAAATCGAGTTGCTAATTAAGCCTCATTTATATACCCCGCTAATTCACCAGCTTTATTTGGTATGAATAAAATAAAATGCTTTGTAAAGTGTTCTTGTGAAATGCAATGTTTTTAAAGTAAGATAGCAGATACATTATGTCCTAGGAATAAAAATATTTAGTGACTCTGAAATGAGGTAAGAGTGGATTGACCATCCTAAAATATTAAATCCATAATTCAACCCTTTCCTGTAGTTTGTATTTGGTCCTACACTCCTAATAATATGGATAATATTTGTATTTTTTTAATTCCTCACTGCTTTACTTTCTCCAAACATTCACAAGACTATGGATCTGATTCTCTAAATTTTTCTGATCAGATGAAATTATCTAAAATGATTCTCAAGAATTTAGAAAAGCAATTTTTGCTGCATCTCTCTAAGAGCCCAATGATCTATAATTCTCTGCTCAGAAGAGATGATCAGTATGACAAGGTACCTCTAAAAATTATTAAAATTGTACTTTAAGAGATCATTATCTTAAAATGCAGTGTCCTGTATGTGAAGGATAGACTCCATTATTAAAATATATCGTCTAAAAAAGTACCAATGATTTTGTGTGATTTCTCTCCACACCGGTGCGTTTTTGGTCATCATCATTTCTGGATATGAAGGAGATATAAGCTCAAGACAATATATCACTGTATGGCATGTGAGTTTTGCTGCATTAACACTTTGTGCTATGTATTTTATATTACATTAAACTTATTATTTAATGTGTCTGTTTAACTTAAATTAATTAGGATTCTACTCTGTATAACAATTTCTGTGTTTCATTTACAAATTGCATTGCACTTTGTATATTTACTGTGTGATGTAAGTCTGACAGTTCCAGAAAGTGGGAGGGACAGGGAATTCCCTGAGAGTGTCTAAAGCTCTCTGACAACAATTATATTCTCTAAACATGCTACACCTGCAAGTCTCACTTATTTATCTTATTGCTGTATGCATGTGAAGTTTGCTCAGTGTTCATGATACACTTTGTCACGGATACCAGACCACCCAGACTTCCCCCACACCCCTACTACCAGGCTAACTCCCTTTTACACCAGATTTTGCCATTTCAGGTCTTACAGGATCTCCTAGAATTGTGATATCTGTTTTTTCTACTATATGAACTTTGTCAGAGAAGAGCTGATCTCTGACCGGGAAAACCCTTCTAGGCTGGACAGGCTCCTGGAACTGCCAGCCGGCTGCACCACAACGGATACCCGCCTAACCCCTCTCAGGCTGGCTGGGCTACTGGAACTCCCGGTCAGCCCCATCATGCCACACAACCGCCAACTTCTGGTCGCTGCAGTGGTCCTTTGTCCTGGAGCTCCGCTCTTTTGGGGATTGGTAGCCCCTAGGGAAGACAAGAGGTGGGAAAATTGCCGGAGGGGAGCTCCTTTGGGAACCAGGAGTTTTGGACACCCCTACCCCCCAATCTTTACTGGGCTGTAACTCCGGTCCCCAGTAACGAATCACATCACTTTTTGGACTGTGGCATCTGGGGACCAAGAGAGGAAGTGCTGCTGCTCCCCTGGGATCACCCTGAAACCACCACCTCTATGTCCTAGGACTCTGTGTGACTGTGGCTGCTATGGCAGGAACCAGAATGTCTGGAGGGGTGGGAATGGTGGGAGATTTGGGAGTAAGATAAGACCCTTTGTTGGTGTATAAAAGCAGTGTGTGTTTCCTAATAAAATCAGTTCTTGTTTCACCTGAATGCTAGTCTGTCTAGTTATTTGGGTGGGGATTGCTATAATCACTTTCTCTGCTACATAGCGACCTGTTGTCAGGGATAGGAAGGACCCTCTGGTAGAGATACCCAGTCTGGGTAGCAGGAGTCTGTCACAGGGTGGAATCCTGAATATTGGTGCTTTCTAGTATCAGGGTGGGCTACTGGCTGTAATCACTTGGAGGCTACACAGCTGCAGTCAGCAGGGAGGAAGCAGGACCTTTTTGGTGGAGCTACCCAGCCTGGGTTGCAGGGGTATCTGTCACACACTTATTTAACAGAAAGGAAATTATTGTATTCTAAACTAGAAGTAAATACAAATTTAACCATAGTTATTACATTACATAATAAATGTTTCATGCACATATCAGCCAAACTTTGCTTCACATAGGAGATTTGTGTTCTGCATTCAACAGAGGGCAGCTTTTCTGTGTGGAGTGGAAAGTAAATACAATTTTTGACATAAATTGCAAGAAAACAGGCAAAATAAATAATCAAAGTTCATTGCAAAGTTTTTTTTATAACTATAAATAGTTTTAAAAACGCATTAAGAATTCAATTTTGGGTGTAATGCCCCTTTAATTAAATGCAGTTTTTCCACTTGAACCATGTGTCTCAATTAATGCATTGTATTGGCTTAGAAAATTAGGTAAAAAGTCCTGTGAGCTTCGTTGTGGTACTTTTCCATGACAGATGGATTGGAAGATGTGCTTCTTAGGCTCTATATCTCTAAACAGTGTTTAACAAAATAAAGATTCAAGTTATTGCTGTAAAATTGAACTAAGAACAAACTATTTATCTTGCTAAGTAGAAGGGATCTTAACCTACAATTACCCCTTATTTAAAAGAGTTAACTCCCTAATTTGAATAAGGGGCTGCATGTCCCCTTACATTATAATGGTGATCACCTACTCCACTAGGCATAACAATTTTTTTATCTAGGGGGTAGTGAGGCTTTTAGAGCCCCCACTTGCCCTTCATAAACTACACAAAGAGAAATGAGATTCATTACTGGAAAAATGATAGTCTCTAATGCCATTTCATTATTAGTAGGGTTGCACCAATACCATTTTTTTTAATACCGAGTACAAGTACCGATACTTTTTTTTCAAATGCTCACCAATACCAATTACCGATACTTTTTTTTTATGTCATGACAGTTTAACAAGCACAATACAGACTAATGATTTAAGATCGCTTCTTTATAATTATGAACTGTATCTCAAAAGACATATTGAAATAATAAAACAGTTTTATTTGCTTGTTGTCACAAAGTGCACAGAACATGTTTATAAATAAAAAATATTACAATAAAATATATTAATAATAACAACAATAAATAACAGCTGCAGCAGCTGGGGCATGATTACTAGATGCAATTGGGTTGTAGGGTGCCTATATAACTCATCAATCTGACCTTAATACAAAGTAATATAATTTAATTCTGAAAATAATATTGGGGAAGGAGTATCCCAGTAATCCCTATTGAGAAAAATGTGGCATTTGCATTTTACTGACTCAACAGAAAATAGGGCTGGTCTTCATATTTCTTTCAGGGCTGCTTTTTATTCCCAGTTGAGCCCTGGCTAAGGATGTTCCTCAGAGTACAGTATGTTTTGAGCATAATTGTGCAAGATGAGAACTAGCAGTATAACAGGCAATCTAGCAATTAGAATGATTTTTCAAAAGTTAGTGGCAAGTTCTTATAAAGGAACAGAAGTATCTCTGCATGTTCAGCTATAAGTCTATTTCTGCTATCAGTAAGGACGTTTGACGCTAAGCTGAACAGTCTTTCACTTTTCACACTGCTGCATGCGTCAGAAAGATATTTTTGGGCCATTAAATTTCAGTTTATTAACTGCCCAGTACTTCAGGGGTTTGTCTGAATGAGGTACAGTGATCTCTCCCAGGTAGGCTTCCAGATGTAAAGTAGCAGCTTTTGGAGCACTGCTCTGACGTACAATAATACAAATAACAGCAATTTGTATTGGCAGAACAGAAGTGAACAATTTTTTTTAAGTCTCCACTCCAGCTTAAAATGAAATGGGAACATGCAGATTGAAAAATGCCACAAGATGGAGTATGGGTAGAAATTGGAGGTATCGGTTTAAGTATCGGTGCATTTGCACGAGTACAAGTACTCATGCAAATACTTGGTATCGGCACCGATACCGATACTAGTATCGGTATCAGTGCAACCCTAATTATTAGTAACAAAAAGTGGCAGAAAGTACCCACAATTTATAAAAAATTATCTCTTTATTGATACATCATAGAAATCCGCCAAAAATATGTTTCAAGGGAAATCCGCTTAGCCATGTGACTATGACATCATATGCTTTCCTCTTTTATAGTCCATTATAGTAATATAATACACATGCTATTAAAGGTTCAAGCCACCTAATGGTCATAAATATAAAAGAAAAATAAGAATTCAAGCTAGAATACCAAATAACCACATATATGGTACTCTCCTACAATACAGTGAGTAGGTAGAAAATTGACCAATTTATTTCTATATTCATTCGTTAAGTGTATCTAATTTAAAGATCCATTAGAATCTGTGTTGTTTCAACATCATCTCTCTGTTACTCCCTCGTCATTGTGGTTATTTGGAGTCCTAGTTTGACTACTTGTTTTTGTTTTGTTTTACATTAATGGCAACTGGGTGGCTCTAACTTTCGATTTTATGTGTATATTGAGACCATTTTGATAGAATTTATAGGATTAAACATATGCTATAATGGACTATAAAAGAAGAAAGTTTATGATGTCATAGTCATATAATTAAGGGGGTTTCCCCTAAATATTGTGGGCTAGATTAAGAGAGGGGTACTATCTTAATGTGTGCCGGCAAAGCAACAAATTTTCACGTGCAGAGGTTAAATAACCAGCCAATACAAGTGGCTGGTTAACCCCTTAATGACCACAATGTACCCTGTATGTCACTGGTCGTTAAGGTTTTTTTTCAGGACATAATAGCACAAGTCTAGCAAGAACACACTATTAATACCCTCCCTCCAGCAGGCTTTGTGGAATAGAGCAGTCTCAACGCTGGTGGCAAGACCGCGCTATAAAACAATCAAGTCCCGAGGGGGGCGTGTCTAGCAGCCATCATGGTCGGTAGCATTATTGGAAACGGAGTAAATGGGGCTTATGGAATGGCTGTTTTTCTACCAACTACAGACATTTAGCTTGATTTCTCCAGCAAAAAAGATCTCTCTGTCAGATACGGAACCATTTGATATCCGTCTTAAGTGTGATATACCTGTGAGACATGCTACGGACCATTGGGCCTTATTGTGGCGCATTACCGCAAGTATTACAGACTCCCCTCCCCCCCTTGTGTCGGGGGTCATCGGCACAAAATCCCTCAATTAAGCCTTACAGCGGAGGCGCTCAGATGACTTCTACGGCAATGGAGGAAGAAGACTATGCATTAATAATGACCTTACTAGCTGGGTTTGAAACTAAAATGGCAAAATACTTCGACCACCTCATACTTCTAGCACGCATCCAACACGCGGAGGAGGATGACAGCGTGTATAAGCCAGAGGGGTCAGAAACCACAGAGTCTCGCTACGGTGAACAACCCGAGGATACTGATCCTTTTCTTGTGGACAGGGTAACTCAGGAACAAGCCAGGGTCTCTTACTGTATGGGCGCTGCGGAATGGAGCGACATACAGGATGTTCGGCAGCCTGAAAGTGGCTGCGACTCAGTTCTTCTCGCAGCCATTGAACACAGCGCACCAATCAATCTGCACTTGTTCTCGGTAACGGCCTGGAGAGATGCGGCCGGTCTGCCGGGTGGTATCTGGGACACAAGTAAATCTCTACAATCCAGCAGTGGAGTCCCTTTGCAGAGGTGGGTGGTAAGAGGTCACGATCTCCCCTCAGTCTGCGCAGCAGATATGCCGCCATTGACCCAGATAAGGAAGAACCCTTTTGACTTTAAGTCTGGAACACTGAGCCCATGCAAAGTGGGAATAGGATAGAGGCCTGCTACCCATCTAGGATACGCAGAATATTTTTTTTTTCAAGGCTGCATTTTTCCCCCTAATTCTGCTCATACACTTTGCATTCTAATGACTTTATCCACAGTTGAACTGTCTGTATGTTATGTTTTTGTGAGGAAGTCTTAAAGTCTGGTAGTTCAGGCACATGTTTATATATTTATTTCTTGACCATTATAGTTTAAATGTTAAGCTCTCCTATTTGGGGCTGATGTTGGTGTCAAGGACTTAGTGCTCATAATAGTTCATAAGTAGCTGCCAGCTCAAACTAGGCAATCCCCTGGAACCCCTTGTTAGTACATGCACCCTTCAACACCATGTCCCTTAGTATATACTAGCCAGAACAGTATGGTAGACCCTGTGCCTACAGTAATGCTGCACAACTAAACACCTGTTTTGTTAACGGATGCATGATGACTTTGTAATTGTTATCAATTTAAACGCTAGTTTGAGATATTACATCACTCCATCACTTTATTTTCATATGTTATAACCTGTTTTGCCTCCTCTAAATAATGCTCTATATGATTTTGCTCTGTGTTCTGAGAACTTTGGATAGTTAAGTTTGATCATCTCTGTGAATGCCATTAATAAGAGAGGAGCTTGCTGCTTTTTATAAATTTATAACAAGACAGTCTGTCTACCAGCTATGTTCACAAATATCTCTTGAATAATCCGAAATCCCAAGTCAGCTATCTGACAAATATTCCCCTCACCACAAGTGGATTTGTTGATTTTTCACTATATTATCATTCTGTATCTACTTCAGTTTGGGCCCGTGTCCACGTGGCGGGGTTATTTTGTATAAGAAGGTGGATATGTTTAAACTGGTTTGCAGCTTGTGTTATTTCACTTTGGTTGTGCTATATTACAGGAGGCCCTTGTACAGTACATGCATACAGCTCATTAGACATGATGTTTATTACTTCCCGTTCATGCTGCTTGACTGTGGAGGTGTCTCTAACGCTTCGATTAATGAAAAGGCTAGTAGCTTTCCTGATATGTGAGCTTATACTATTCAATTTCTGACTGAGATCTATACTCGTTCTGTTTCCACTCAATACTGACATTGCATTTGCATTCCTCATAAATAATATTATCGCTCTGTATTCACTTATTATGTCATCCTAATGCAAAGTAACTTATTTATATAGCTATCCATATGACACAAAGTGCATAATACTAGACAACCGCCCATCCATACTGTGCCCATTTTATCTGCGAGAGTAGGGGTATAAATAGTGTATATCACATGGGTTAATGAACATTATCCTCTCCATGGTTGTATAGAGACAGGCCGTATTGTTTCTTGATAGTCATGTTATTTCTATTTATCATCTACATCAGACCCCTCTCCTCCCTTTCCCGCCGGCATCTGTTACCGGCGGGTCATACCCCTACTCCTTTTACCTACATTGCCTATAGTTGGCATCTCCCCAGGAGAGGGGCTCATGTAACAGACCTCTATTCCTCATATAGACCACTCCCTCTCCCAAATAGAAACCACTACTCACCTAGCCGTACTAATGTCACAGCCATTCTGCAACTACTATCCACTTAGAAGCTAGTATGATGCTCACCTTATCCCATATTCTCTATATCAGCATAAGTTATGGATCTCCCTCAGTAGTATAATTCATGATCTCCCCAGCCATCAGCTAGCATGTATAGCAATAACCCCCTGACTGCATATTTTCTTTAATGTGCCCTTGTATTTCCGGACGCCCAATAACACTTGTGCTATGTTAACTCTTTGATCCACTCCTAATTCTTCAGTAACTATCTTAAGAGATACCATTGCATCTTCCCTGTCGTCCTCTCACATAGCTCCGTCCCTCCGCATCTCCCATATATTTAGCTACCGTCCACCCTTATTTTAGGTGGACAAACAAGCGGTATTTACCCGCTATTGATATTGTACTGTTATAAGTTGCTCTTATGCTTCTGTCTACAAAGAAAATGAGGCAACTTGCCCTCCAATAACGTGCATTTAGTAGGAGCAACTTGTTGTGACACCCTATAATTTGTCCATTTCCAGATAATTAATACATCCATTTTATAATTAATATACCATCCTATAAGAAGTATAAGATTTTCAGGCTGTTTAAATTCTATCACTTGGTTATGCGTTTATATAAGAAACAAAAAGAAAAAAGAGGTAATGCTTGATTATATGTATTTGATTTTGTATTCACATACAATGCCCTTCATTTTCATTACGTTCTTTTGGTGAGATACATGTATGTATGATATCTGAATTAAGATTTCTTTATTCTTTTATATGAAAAGGTTTCATTGTTCAATGGATAAACAATGTCTTGTATGCAAAATTTACCAAAGTAATGCAAAAAGTATATTCTGTATATGTTCTTTCTTTTTCTCGTATTGCCTCAATAAAAATCTTTGATTCTAAAAAAAAAAAACAATCAAGTCCCAAAAAAAGGCCAGTGACATACAGGGTACGTCACTGGTCCTTAAGGGGTTAATGCTCCCGCGAGTTCACGGTTTCACTTTGTACTTAACACCATTAACCAGAGGTCAAACCTCTGGTTAAAAGTTCAAATATGCCCAAATTGCCCCAAAAATACAGATTACTGTGCATTTATATGTAAATTAAAGATGAGCATTTTTAATAAAAAAAAATTAAAAAAATTAAAAAAATTAACGAAGTAGTTATGGATAAGGGTTGTTAGAAAAAAAAATGCACCTAATGGGCCTTTACATTTAAGTGAATGGGGGACTGTGTTTGCACTATGAATATATATGTATATGCTTATATACATACAGTATGTATTTATGTGTCAATATGTGTATATACACATATAAACAAATACAAATATATATGTGACAAAGTGTTAAAGGGATACAAGTAATAATCAAACTTTCATGATTCAGATAGAGCATGCAATTTTAAACAAGTAAATTAATTTACTTAAATTAACAAAATGTGTATAGTATTCTTATATTTACACTTTTTGAGTCATCAGCTCCTACTGAGCATGTGCAAGAATTCCCAGAATATACGTATATGCATTTGTGATTGGCTAATAGCTGTCACATGATACAGAAGGAGTGGAAAAAGAAATAACTGAAATTTGTCAGAAAAAAATCTACTATTCTACTAAATTCAGACTAAGTGCTATGGTATTGTCTTGCTATAATGCATTTGTTAGTTATGCAAATCTACTGTATTTACTGGTCCTTTAATGCAGCAAAACTTACATGCCCAACGCTCCACGATTTTCCCCCTGCAAGGTCGCGTTCGCATTGCACCTCACTTGTAATACCAGTGCACATTGCGCTCCACTCATAATCTAGCCCTGTATGTTTATTTTAATTCCCATGATGTATCAATAAAGGGATTATTGTTATAACTTGTGACTACTTTCTGCTACTTTTTTGTTACTTGTTGTGGGTTCTTGCAGTGCCCACAGTGCTGTGGTACTAAATACTATTTAGTTTTTCAGTTTTACTGCTCTCAGTCCTTGCATCAGATTCTTTAAATATAGATTAACAAAAAAATTGAAGATCTCAACTATTTACTTACTATGAATTTGAAGCGGCTAGAATGACCATTATGGTCTGTGGTCTATCTGCATATGCCTCCTGTTGCCTTCCCAAGTAAGCAATATGAAAAGCTTTCTAAAAAAACAACTATTCTATCATTTAAATTCAAGAATATCACGTTAAACGTATCTCCTGTGGTCTCTGTGTGAGTGTGTGACCAACACTATTGAGAGATAATCACAAGTATTGCAGTAAATTTGAACAGATTTTGAATAAATGCTATTTTGATTATTATGGTCCTAACTATGAAGTATCTACAACAGGATATTGATAATTTACTTGAAGCTATCACTGAAATGGAAGGGGTAATTCAATATCATCTGATGAACTAGATAAACTTTTGGCTGAAAATGCCTCTAAGATTGCAGAATAGTGCAAAAACATAGAGGAACATGAACATAATAAATTCCTCCAGGATGAGCAAACTTAGCAGTCTGGGAAAGTGTACGTGTGGCTGTATGAACTCTATGGAAAGGAGTGATGCATTACTTACCTCTTTACAAGATGGCAGAAACAGCATGCGGTTCACTCCAACAGCTGTTTGGACTCCTCATATTTTGTCATGGAGAAACTGATACAAGCCCACATGTGGCATTAGAAAAAACCACAACAGGCACAAAGAATATAGGGATTGCCAATACCATATGGAGTCCTACACACCAGCCCACCGTGGATACTGCTTCTTTTATAAATTGAGAATGAAATTTTGGTATGTGAGTAAGTCTATTTATCTAATAAAAACCAATCCAATAAGAAGCATAATCTCTTTAGTAACAATGTCAGTATTGATACTAAATGTGATAATTTAGCCATTATCACCTTGCAATTTGGGAAATAAATAATCCTTAAATAGATAGAAGAGGTAGGGGCTACAGTGGTCTTGAATAAATATGATTATAGAAAAGAGATGTATCAACTGTTAGGGATGTTTATATAACTATATCATATAATCCAGTATTGAACATTCTAAAGGAGTGAAAGCATAAAATAGATTTGGCACTTAAGAATGGGTTAAAGACTGGTGCTATATTTCAAATTATCGGGATGCTAGAATTCCTGTGTTCTATACTATAACAAAGATCCATAAATACGTCCTATAGTTGCTAGCGCTCACTCACTTGTCTCTAATATTCGGCTAGATTATGAGTTTTGTGTTACAGTGCAGTACACTTATTAACCCGTAAACCGCTGGCCGCCCACATTGCAAAACACTAAATTAAACTATTAATCCCTAAAACTAACATCCCCTAACTTTAAATTAAAATTTACAATACAACTATTTTAAAATAAATAAAAACTTACGTGTGAAATAAAAAAAACTAAGATTAAACTATAAATTAACCTAACATAACTATTCTAATAAAATAAAAATAAAAATTACCAATTAAAATACTAAATTACAATATTAAAAAAACCTAATACTACAAAAATTCTAACATTAGTAAAAATAATAAACACTAAAAATACGAAAAATAAAAAACTCTTAGATTACAAAAAAATAATAAATGAAATTATCAAAAATAAAAACAATTATACCTAATCGAATAGCCCTATAAAAATAAAAAGCCCCCCCAAAATAAAAACACCCCTAACCTAACAATAAACTACCAATAGCCCTTAAATGGGCCTTTTGTAGGGCATTGGCCTAAGTTAAACAGCTCTTTTACCTACAAAAAATTACAAAGTCCCTGCAACAGTAATACCCCCCACCCAACCAACCCCCTAAAATAAAAAAACTTAAGTCTAAATAAATCCTAAGCTACCCATTGCCCCTAAAGGGGCATTTGTATGGGCATTGCCTTTAAAAAGGTATTCAGCTCTTTTACTGCCCTTAAAAGGGCATACAGCTCTTTAACTGCCCAAAGCCCTAATCTAAAAAAAAAAAAACTAACACTAACCCTAGAATATCTACTCATGGTTCCTGAAGTCCGGTCATCCATCATTAGGTGGCTAGAAGTCTTCATCCAGGCGGTGACATCTTCCTCCATCACAGGACCATCTTCTATCTTCATCCCAGTGACGCGGAGCTGTGGAGGTGAGGAGCGTAGCTGTCCAGGACCGGCGATGACATCCAGCATGGAGCGTTCTCTTCATACAATCACCGCCGTACACTGAAGCTTGAATACAAGGTACCCGTTTAAAATGGGGTACCTTGCATTCCTATTGGCTGACATTTTCAAATCAGCCAATATGATTTGAACAGCCAATAGGATTTCAGTAGCTCTCATCCTATTGGCTGTACACTGTGATCACATGACAGTGTGCTGGATGATGTGAGTCTAACACTTTACACTGTGAAAGTTTATAGTATGGGTCAAATTGATTTTATTATGCAATTATTAGAAATTATTTTGTATAACAACTATTTTATTTTTATTTAGAGTTACAAGGTACAGCCATGGGTTCCAATGTTTCCCCAATTATGCAAAAATATTTTATGAATATATTTTGTGGGAAATTTATTTTTGAACAACCTCTTTTTTTTACATTATAGCACCAGTTGGTGGCAGTATATTGATGATGTGTTTGGATTGGAGATGTTGGGGTCCTTGGACAGTTTGTTTCTGAACTTAATTTAGTAACTATAAATATTGAGTTTAAATTGACTTGGAGAGAAAATGGTTTGTATTTTTTGGTCACTACAGGGCAATGGGTAGTTTAGGTTTTTTAGTGTTAGGTTTTTTATTTTGGGGGGGTTTGGTGGGTGCGGGGGTACTGTTTGGGGGGGGACTTTGTTTATTTTTAATGTAAACGAGCTGTTTATCTTGGGGCAGTGCCCTGCAAAAAGACCTTTTAAGGGCTACTGGCAGTTTATTCTTAGATTTGGGGGTGTTTTTATTTTGGGGGGACTTTTTTATTTTCATAGGGATTAGGTTTAATTTTGTAAACTTTGGTAATTTGTTTTTTATTTTCTGTAATGTTAGCCTTTTTTATTTTTTGTAACTTTAGTATTTTTTAGTTTAGGTAATTTGTGTTAATTTAGAGGGTGTTAGGTTAGGGGGCTTAGTAATTTAATTAGCTATTTGTGTTGTGGGTGTTGGCGGTTTAAGGGGTTAATAGGTTAATTAGGTTTATTGTGATGTGGGGTTTTTGCGGTTTAGGGGTTAATAGGTTAATTATGTTTATTTCGATGTGGCAAATTTGGGGTTTAGGGGTTAATAGGGTATTTAGGTTTATTTCGATGTGGGGTTTTTGCGGTTTACGGGTTAATAGGGTAAATAGGTTTATTGTGATGTGGGAGGTTCATTTTTTTTTTGTTATAGTTTGTGCGGGAGGAGTAATTTTTTTGTTTGTAATTCTTCTGTTTACCTTCGCTGCATCCTGGTGGATTCCGAAAATTGCAGGGTGGCGCCACCCTGATATTTTTGGAATCCACCGGGATGAGAATCCGAAAATGACAGGGTGGTGAAAAATCCACCTTCGGTGGATTCTTTCACCACCCTGCCATTTTCGCTGCATCCAGGTGAATTCTTTTGGCTGCCTCGCACTGCCAACATTCCATTGAGGATGCATGCACAACTGCCGACGGCGACGAACATTACAAACATAATTATAGTATAGATTAGCATTCAAAGGGAAAATAATTATGTTTGGGTATTAATTCAGCACTAAAAATAAAACCCATATGTGCTTTGGAAATATCCCACTGTGGGCTAGATTGCTAGTGGTGTGCTAAATGTTGCACACAAGCGATATCAGGTTTTTTTTTCCGGCTTTTTGCATGCAATAGAAATAGCGTGCATATTACGAGTTGAAAGTAAACATGTTTATTTGAGCACATTCGAATGTAACTGCGTTGGGTTAGCTTGACTTCAGAGTTCAGGTGTCGGGGAAGAAAAAAAGGTATTTGAAAAAAAAAGGGCTGCAAAGGGCTTTATCATATAAATACATACATACACATGCCTTATATATGTGTATGTATGTGTATATATATATATATACTGTATATATATATAAAATAACTCATTGTGTAGTTCATTAACAAATCTAGACAGGCCAGAGGCTTGTTTTCCCACAGTAAACCTCTGAATTACATTGTTTCCAATGCAGCAAAGGATTCTGGGTAAGATAAGCAAATTAAGTACACAATGACACACCTTTTTACTTCAGTCTGCTTTTCAGCAGGTTCCCTTTATGCCAAAGTATCACTGTTCACACAGCTTATGAACTTAGCTAGGGTTAGTGCAGTGATTCATAACCCTCCCAGGACAGACTGTATCTAAGTTCATAAGCTGTGTGAACAGCGACACTTTGGCATAAAGGGAACCTGCTGAAAAGCAGACTGAAGTAAAAAGGGGTGTCATTGTGTACTTAATTTGCATATCTTACCCAGAATCCTTTGCTACATTGGAAACATTGTAATTCAGAGGTTTTCTGTTTGAAAACAAGCCTCTGGCCTGTCTAGATTTGTTAATGAACTACACAATGAGTTATTTTTTCTATATTTTGTACGTAGTGGAGGATTTTAAACTCACCTTTTATCTCCCCCTAATTTAAAATGTTGTTATATATATATATATATATATATATATATATATATATACATACATTCATACATGCGTGTACATATGTATTTAAGTATTTGGGATAGATTTAACAAAGGTTGAATCATGTCCGCTCGACCTCGCTAAATGCCGACAGCATACCCTGTCGGCATTTAACATTGCACAAGGTGAAATGCTTGTGCAATGCCACCCCCTGCTCACTTGCAACCAATCGGCCACTAGAAGGGGCCGTCAATCATCCCAATCATATCAGATCAGGATGATTTCAGTCCGCCACCTAAAAGGTGGTGAAGAAGTTAAGGAGCTGCGGTCTTACGACCGCTGCTTCTTAACTTCCGTTTCAGGTGGACCTGAAACGATGGGGCACCAAAGCAGCATCCACTGCTTAATAAATGGAACCCTTTGTGTTTTTTATTTATATGTACTGTACATATTTAACATTCCTATTTTCTTTACTTACAGGATAATGTACTCTTTTATTGTAAATACATGTTTCTAATTACAGTGCCCTCTACTAACATTGGCACCCTTGGTAAATAGTAGCAAAGAAGACTTTGACAAAGTTTCTTTATTATTTAACCTCTTGATCTTTTGTTAAAAAAATACACAAACATATTTTTCTTTCATGGATATCAAACAATTGCAAACACAACACAGGTTTATAAAAAAAGAAAATACATAAAAATCAAAACAAAAATAGTTTACTGACCACAAAATCAAGGTCCTGCCATGGCCATTACAGTCCCCTGACTTGAAGCCCATAGAAAACCTGGGGGTGAACTGAAGAAGAGGATCCACCAGCACCGACCTCGAAATTTGAAAGATCTGGAGAGATTCTGTATGGAGGAATCATCTCAGATCTCTTGCTCAGCATTCTCCAAACTTTATCATGAATTATTGGAGAAGACTCAGAGCTGTTATCGTGACAAAGGGAGGTAGCATAAAGTACTAAAAGGGTGCAAATAATTGCGCAACACATATATTTAGCAAAGATTTTTAATAATTTATTTTTTTAGATAAACCTGTGTTGTGGTTACAATTGTTTGATATCTATGAGAGCAGAGTATTTTTTGAACAAAAGATAAAAAGCTTTAATAATATAGACAATTCTAAAATCTATTTAATAATAAAAATTACATTATTTTCTATGTGGAGAAAATTAGATATGTGCAGCGTCGAAAAATTCGGTTCGGTTTGGTTTGGACCGATTCGAATTTCGGTTCGGATTGATTCGAATTCGGAAGAAATCAAATGAATTCGTTTCGGATTCTTTCGGATTCGTAAAAAATTTGGTTCGATTCGGAATTTTGGGATTTCAGTAAGTGTTAAGGGGATATGCTGTGTATTACACTAGCATACTGTACAATACTAGTGTAATACACAGCCATCCGAATCCATCCGAATCTACAGAATAAATTCGAAACGATTTGGATTTATTCGGTAGATTCGGCACTACCGCAATTCGGAAATTCGAATCGATCCGAATCTCCGAATTCGACAAATTTGTCCGACTTTTGATTCGGACCGAATCGAATCGCACATGTCTAGAGAAAATAGGGGTGTAAAATATATGCAACACACATCGGGGTTCGCAACGATTAACATGGTCGGGTTAGCGCACATGAAGAATTGCTATCTTCAATGCGAGTTCTTGAAATATTAAATATAAACTATTAAAAAATATTAGTAAAAATGATTTAAAAGTATTATATATATATACTGTAAAATATTCTAAATAATCCATAGAATATATCTATATTTTTTACAGTATGTATATTCATTTTTAATAATTTTTTAAAATATTTTTTAATAATTTATATTTAATATTTCAAGCATGCGCATTGAAGATTGCAATTCTTCATGTGCGCTAAGCCAACCATGTTAGTCCTAAATTGTGAACCCCAATACGAGTTGCCCATATTTTACATTCCTATGTTCCTCAGATAAAAATAATGTAATTTTGTATTATTAAATATAAATATATATATATATATATATATATATATATATATATATATATAATACTGTTAATGTAAACTAGATCTCTATACCTATATATCTATAGGAATAGAAATACAGGTAAAGGTGTATATATATATATATATATATATTCAGTCATATGCAAAAGTTTAGGCACCCCTGACAATTTCCATGATTTTCATTTTTAAATAATTGGGTGTTTGAATCAGCAATTTTATTTTGATCTATCAAATAACTGAAGGAAACAGTAATATTTCAGTAGTGAAATGAGGTTTATTGGATTAACAGAAAATGTGCAATATGCATCAAAACGAAATTAGACAGGTGCAAAAAAATTGGGCACCCCAACAGAAATATTGCATCAATATTTAGTAGAGCCTTCTTTAGCAGAAATAACAGCCTCTAGACGCTTCCTATAGCCTGTAATGTGTGTCTGGATACTGTATGAAGGTATTTTGGACCATTCCTCCTTGCAAAACATCTCCAGTTCAGTTAGGTTTTATGGTTGCCAAGCATGGACAGCCTGCTTCAAATCAACCCACAGATTTTCAATGATATTCAGGTCTGGGGACTGGGATGGCCATTCCAGAACAATGTACTTGTGCCAGAGTAGATTTTGAGCAGTGTTTTGGGTTGTTGTCTTTTTTAAATATCCAGCTCCGGCGTAACTTCAACTTTGTGACTGATTTCTCAACATTATTCTCAAGTATCTGCTGATATTGAGTGGAATCCATGTGACCCTCAACTTTAACAAGATTCCCAGTACCGGCACTGGCCACACAGCCCCACAGCATGATGGAACATCCACCAAATTTTACTGTGGCTAGCAAGTGTTTGTCTTGTAACGCTGTGTTCTTTTGCCGCCATGCATATTTTTATGACCAAATAACTCAATCTTTGTTTCATCAGTCCACAGAACCGTCTTCCAAAATTAAGCTGGCTTGTCCAAATTTGCATTTGCATACCTCAAGCGACTCTGTGGTGTGTGTGCAGAAAAGGCTTCTTCCACATCACTCTCCCATATGCTGAATTGTTGAACGATGCACAGTGACATCATCTGCAGCAAGATGATGTTGTAGGTCTTTGGAGGTGGTCTGTTGGCTGTTTTTGACTGTTCTTACCATCCTTTGCCTCTCCGATATTTTACTTCTGGCCTTAACAAGAACTGTGCTTGTGGTCTTACATTTCCTCACTATGTTCCTCACAGTGGACACTGACAGCTTAAATCTCTGCTATAGCTTTTTGGAGCCTTCCCCTAAACCATAATGTTGAACAATCATTGTGTTTAGGTCATTTGAGAGTTGTTTTGAGGCCCCCATGTTGCCACTCTTCAGAGGAGAGTCAAAGAGAACAACTTGCAATTGGCCACCTTAAATACCTTTTCTCATGATTGGATGCACCTGTCTATGAAGTTCATGTGTTCCAATTAATCAGTGCTAGGTAGTTACAGGTATTCAAATCAATAAAATGACAAGGGTGCCCAAATTTATGCACCTGTCTAATTTTGTTTGGATGCATATTGCACATTTTCTGTTAATCCAATAAACCTCATTTCACTACTGAAATATTACTGTGTCCTTCAGTTATTTGATAGGTCAAAATGAAATTGCTGATCCAAACACCCAATTATTTCTAAATGAAAATCATGGAAATTGTCAGGGGTGCCTAAACTTTTGCATACGACTGTATATATATTTGTATATAAATATATATGTATTTACAATAAAAAGTGCATTGTTCTGTATGTGAGGGACATTGGAATGTGAAGCATTCATAATTCATGTTGGATTTAGCGCTCTTAATTAAACGCAACCGCGTTAGCGTGCGAGTATGGGTGTTAGTTTTTTTTTTCAGTTTGCATGCTCCATTGAAGTCTATGGGGAACACGTTAGTGTGATTGCAACTTTGCAAAGTCTATATTTTTGCGTGAGTTGAGTTTCGCACGCACACAAGCTTTTTACTTGTAATACGAGTGCAACATGACATGCTAGAGAAGTTAATGCGCAACCAGGGGTGCAAAATAGTGCTCCAATCATAAAATCTACACCTTTGTTTCATCTGTTGCTATAGTTTAATCCATTTATCATGAGAAACATTTCTGTATAGAGCAGTTACATCTCATCTAATCCATAAACAATCCTTAACTTACAGATCCTCCAATTTAGTAATAGACTGTAGAATCCAAGTCCTGACCATAGGTTGTAAAAAATGATCCACATACTGTATCTATACAAAATAGAGCACAGGGAACTAATCCCTAAAATAAATGTCTTACCTGGTGGGCACTGGGCATACTGGATTCTTGTGGATTTAAAGGGACATAAAACCTCATATTTTTCTGTCATGATTCAGGTAGAATATACTATTTTAAACAACATTCCATTTTACTTATATTAGCAAATTTGCTTTATTCTATTACGGCTAGATTTAGAGTTGGGCAGTAGCCGTCAAAACCAGCGTTAGAGGCTCCTAACGCTGGTTTTGGCCGCCCGCTGGTATTTGGAGTCAGTCAGGAAAGGGTCTAACGCTCACTTTCCAGCCGCGACTTTTCCATACCGCAGATCCCCCTACGCCATTTGCGCATCCTATCTTTTCAATGGGATCTTTCTAACGCCGGTATTTAGAGTCTTGGCTGAAGTGAGCATTAGAATTCTAACGACAAAACTCCAGCCGCAGAAAAAAGTCAGTAGTTAAGAGCTTTCTGGGCTAACGCCTGTTCATAAAGCTCTTAACTACTGTGCTCTAAAGTACACTAACACCCATAAACTACCTATGTACCCCTAAACCGAGGCCCCCCCACATCGCCGCCACTCTATTCAAATTTTTAACCTCTAATCTGCTGACCGCACACCGCCGCAACCTACATTATCCCTATGTACCCCTAAGCTGCTGCCCCTAACACCGCCGACACCTACGTAATATTTATTAACCCCTAATCTGCCACCCCCAACGTCGCCGCTACCTACCTACACTTATTAACCCCTAATCTGCCGACCGGACCGCACCGCTACTATAATAAATGTATTAACCCCTAATCCGCCTCACTCCCGCCTCAATAACCCTATAATAAATAGTATTAACCCCTAATCTGCCCTCCCTAACATCGCCGACACCTAACTTCAAGCAATAACCCCTAATCTGCCGACCGGAGCTCACCGCTACTCTAATAAATTTTTTAACCCCTAAAGCTAATTCTAACACTAACCCTAACAACCCCCTAAATTAAATATAATTTTTATCTAACGAAATAAATTAAGTCTTATTAAATAAATTATTCCTATTTAAAGCTAAATACTTGCCTGTAAAATAAACCCTAATATAGCTACAATATAAATAATAATTATATTGTAGCTATTTTAGGATTAATATTTATTTTACAGGCAACTTTGTAATTATTTTAACCAGGTACAATAGCTATTAAATAGTTAATAACTATTTAATAGCTACCTAGTTAAAATAATTACAAAATTACCTGTAAAATAAATCCTAACCTAAGTTACAATTAAACCTAACACTACACTATCAATAAATAAATTAAATAAACTACCTACAATTATCTACAATTAAACCTAACACTACACTATCAATAAATTAATTAAATACAATACCTACAAATAAATACAATGAAATAAACTAACTAAAGTACAAAAAATAAAAAAGAACTAAGTTACAAAAATTAAAAAATATTTACAAACATTAGAAAAATATTACAACAATTTTAAACTAATTACACCTACTCTAAGCCCCCTAATAAAATAACAAAGACCCCCAAAGTAAAAAAATGCCCTACCCTATTCTAAAATAAAAAAGTACAAAGCTCTTTTACCTTACCAGCCCTGAAAAGGGCCCTTTGCGGGGCATGCCCCAAAGAATTCAGCTCTTTTGCCTGTAAAAAAAAAACATACAATACCCCCCCCAACATTACAACCCACCACCCACATACCCCTAATCTAACCCAAACCCCCCTTAAATAAACCTAACACTAAGCCCCTGAAGATCTTCCTACCTTATCTTCACCTCGCCGGGTATCAGCGATCCGTCCAGGCTCCGATGTCTTGATCCAAGCGGGCAGAAGAGGACATCCGGACCGGCAAACATCTTCATCCAGGAGGCATCTTCTATGTTCTTCCATCCTATGCCGACCGGCTCCATCTTGAAGACCTCCACCGCGGATCCATCCTCTTCTTCCGATGACTAGACGACGAATGAAGGTTCCTTTAAGGGACGTCATCCAAGATGGCGTCCCTCGAATTCCGATTGGCTGATAGGATTCTATCAGCCAATCGGAATTAAGGTAGGAAAATTCTGATTGGCTGATGGAATCAGCCAATCAGAATCAAGTTCAATCCGATTGGCTGATCCGATCAGCCAATCAGATTGAGCTCGCATTCTATTGGCTGATCAGAACAGCCAATAGAATGCGAGCTCAATCTTGAAGACCTACACCGCGGATCCATCCTCTTCTTCCGACGACTAGACGACGAATGAAGGTTCCTTTAAGGGACGTCATCCAAGATGGCGTCCCTCAAATTCCGATTGGCTGATAGGATTCTATCAGCCAATCGGAATTAAGGTAGGAAAATTCTGATTGGCTGATGGAATCAGCCAATCAGAATCAAGTTCAATCCGATTGGCTGATCGGATCAGCCAATCAGATTGAGCTCGCATTCTATTGGCTGATCGAAACAGCCAATAGAATGCGAGCTCAATCTGATTGGCTGATTGGATCAGCCAATCGGATTGAAGTTGAATCTGATTGGCTAATTCCATCAGCCAATCAGAATTTTCCTACCTTAATTCCAATTGGCTGATAGAATCCTATCAGCCAATCGGAATTCGAGGGACGCCATCTTGGATGATGTCCCTTAAAGGAACCTTCATTCGTCGTCTAGTCGTCGGAAGAAGAGGATGGATCCGCGTTGGAGGTCTTCAAGATGGAGCCGGTCGTCATCGGATGGAAGAACATAGAAGATGCCTCCTGGATGAAGATGTTTGCCGGTCCGGATGTCCTCTTCTGCCCGCTTGGATCAAGACTTCAGCCGCAGGATGGATGTCTTCAGCCCCCCGCTTAGGCTTGGATCAATACATCGGAGCCTGGACGGATCGCTGATACCCGGCGAGGTGAAGATAAGGTAGGAAGATCTTCAGGGGCTTAGTGTTAGGTTTATTTAAGGGGGGTTTGGGTTAGATAAGGGGTATGTGGGTGGTGGGTTGTAATGTTGGGGGGGGTATTGTATAATTTTTTTACAGGCAAAAGAGCTGAATTCTTTGGGGCATGCCCCGCAAAGGGCCCTTTTCAGGGCTGGTAAGGTAAAAGAGCTTTGTACTTTTTTATTTTAGAATAGGGTAGGGCATTTTTTATTTTGGGGTTATTTGTTATTTTATTAGGGGGCTTAGAGTAGGTGTAATTAGTTTAAAATTGTTGTAATATTTTTCTAATGTTTGTAAATATTTTTTTATTTTTTGTAACTTAGTTCTTTTTTATTTTTTGTACTTTAGTTAGTTTATTTAATTGTATTTATTTGTAGGTATTGTATTTAATTAATTTATTGATAGTGTAGTGTTAGGTTTAATTGTAGATAATTGTAGGTAGTTTATTTATTTTATTTATTGATAGTGTAGTGTTAGGTTTAATTGTAACTTAGGTTAGGATTTATTTTACAGGTAATTTTGTAATTATTTTAACTAGGTAGCTATTAAATAGTTATTAACTATTTAATAGCTATTGTACCTGGTTAAAATAATTACAAAGTTGCCTGTCAAATAAATATTAATCCTAAAATAGCTACAATATAATTATTATTTATATTGTAGCTATATTAGGGTTTATTTTACAGGTAAGTATTTAGATTTAAATAGGAATAATTTATTTAATAAGACTTAATTTATTTCGTTAGATAAAAATTATATTTAATTTAGGGGGGTGTTAGGGTTAGAATTAGCTTTAGGGGTTAAAAAAATTATTAGAGTAGCGGTGAGCTCCGGTCAGCATATTAGGGGTTAATGCTTGAATTTAGGTGTCGGTGATGTTAGGGAGGGCAGATTAGGGGTTAATACTATTTATTATAGGGTTATTGAGGCGGGAGTGAGGCGGATTAGGGGTTAATACATTTATTAGAGTAGCGGTGAGATCCGGTCTGCAGATTAGGGGTTAATAATTGTAGGTAGGTGGAGGCGACGTTGGGGGCGGCAGATTAGGGGTTAATAAATATAATATAGGGGTCGGCGGTGTTAGGGGCAGCAGATTAGGGGTACATAGGGATAACGTAGGTTGCGGCGGTGTACGGAGCGGCAGATTAGGGGTTAATAATAATATGCAGGGGTCAGCGATAGCGGGGGCGGCAGATTAGGGGTTAATAAGTGTAAGGCTAGGGGTGTTTAGACTCGGGGTACATGTTAGGGTGTTAGGTGCAGACATAGGAAGTGTTTCCCCATAGGTAACAATGGGGCTGCGTTAGGAGCTGAACGCTGCTTTTTTGCAGGTGTTTGTTTTTTTTTCAGCCCAAACAGCCCCATTGTTTCCTATGGGGAAATCGTGCAGAGCACGTTTTTGAAGCTGGCCGCGTCCGTAAGCACCGCTGGAATTTCGAGTTGCAGTGGCGGTAAATATGCTATATGCTCCCTTTTTAGAGCCTAACGCAGCCCTTCTGTGAACTCTAAATACCAGCGGTATTTAAAAGGTGTGGGAGAAAAAAAGCCAGCGTAGCTAACGCACCCCTTTGGACGCAGAACTCTAAATCTAGCGTTAGTATCCTTTGTTGAAGGTATGACAATGCTACGCTAACCCATTTAGTGACCCAATGACATGAAAAACATGTCTAGCCACAAAGTACCAGCTAGCTCCTGGCAGATCATTGCTGTATCTGAGCCTACCTAGGAATGATTTTCAACAAAGGATACCAAGAGAATGGAGCAAATTATATAATAGATGTAAATTGAAAAGTTGTTTAAAATTGTATGCTCTATGTGAATCATGAAATATTTTTTGGGAGGGTTTATGTCCCTTTAAAAGAGAGAGATTAAATGAATGCGGACATTCTTTAATACTAAACATGTAAGAAAATTTACAATAGATTACAATGTCTTTGAGTTGAATATATCCAATAATTATAAATATATACAGGATAAACAGCATTTATTTAGAGTGCAAATATATAATCAGCAATACTCTATATTGAAAACACATTATTAACACATTATTTCATGCTTTACTTTGCGAATTTAATGTATTTTTGAAAATATACATTTCATATACAGATTTCAAACCTGATGGCTGCAACACATTTCAAAAAAGTTGGGACAGTTGACTGTTTACCACAGTAGAACATTACCTTTTCTTTTATTAACACTTATTAAGCATTTGGGCACTGAAGATATCAGTTGGTTAAGTTTATGAAGCTGAATTTTCCACCATTATGCTTCACAACTGTACAGGGCCTTCATTGCCTTATTTTACCCTTCATAATGCACCTCACATTTTTAAAACAAAGACAGGTCAGGACTGCAGGCAGACCATGCTAGCACCTGCACTCTGCTTACGCAACCATGTGCTTTTAAACCGGGCTGACCGTGGTTTGGCATGTCCTACTGGAAAATGCAGGGACGTCCCTGGAAAGACGACATCTGGATGGCAGCATATCTTGCTCCAAAATGTATACATATCTTTCTGCATTAATGGGGCCCTCACAGATGTGCAAGTTACCCATGCCATGAGCACTGATACACCCCATACCATGACAGACGCTGGCTTTTGGACTTGACGCTGATAACAGCTTGGATGGTCCTTTTCCTCTTTGGCCTGGATAAAAAGACAGCAGTTTTTTTCCAAAAAACTGAAATATTGACTCGTCGAACCACAAAACACGATTCCACTGTGCTACTCTCCATCTAAGATGAGAGGTTGATGGCGTTTCTGGACAGTGTTGATGTATGGCTTCTGTTTTGCATAGTAAAGGCTTAACTTGCATCTGTGGATGCAGCGGCTAATGGTGTTGACTGACAAATGTTTACCAAAGTATTCCCGAGCCCATGTCAATCTATCCATTACAGACTCATGATGGTTTTTGAGACAGTGACGTCTGAAGGATCAGAGATCACACGCATTCAGAACTGGTTTTCGGCCTTGCCTTTTACACACCGAGATTTGACCAAATTCCTTGAATCTTTTAATTATATTGTAAAATGTAGAAGGTAAAATGCCCAAAATCCTACCGATTTGTCTTTGGGGAATGCTGTTCTCAAAGTGTTGGATTATTCACTGACGCATCTGTTGGCAGATTGGCGAGCCTTGACCCATGCTTGCTCTTGAAGGACTAGGCCTTTTTTGGAGGCTTCTTATATACTACGATTACACGATTTCCGCACCTGTTTCACATCACCTTCTTATTTCTACTTGTCACATCACTATGAGTCCTAAATTGCCATGTCCCAGATTTTTTGAAACGCATTGCAATAATCAGATTTGAAATGAGTTTATATCTTCAAAATGCATGGAACTCACAAAGTAAAACATCAAATAATGTGTTAATAATGTGCTTTTTAAAAAATACAGGGTGAATTGAATTTTCAAATGACTCATTGTTGTTTTTTTTGCATTTTCCATAATGTCCCAACTTTTTTGGGAATTGGGGTTGTATATTGTACCAAAATACCATCAGATATGTGTAGAAATATGTAATTATGAAAAAATAAAACATATTTTGCTATGTGAAGAACATTGGACTGTGAAATATTCATATTTTCATGTCGGGTTAGCGTACTTGAGAATATGCAATCAGGATTGCCCGCGAGTGGGGTTTTCTTCCACTTCTTTCTCCATTAACTTCTATGGAGGAATAACATATTGTGTGCACAATATTGGAAGTTCAGTTTTTTGTGCACATTGGTTTAGCACGTGAGCGATAACATTTTACTTTCAACTTGTAATACGGGCACAACCCGACAGGCGCAAAAAAATTACTTCTAGCGCAATTAGCGAGCGAGCGAGCGAAAGCATTAAATAGTGCTCCACTCATAATTTGGCCTATATTCAGTAATACCACTTACATAGAGTAAATATGAGCTCAGGGATCTTTCATTTTTTTAACCTTTGAGGGGTAGTGGTTTTCCAATAACATTTGGGTGTTGGTTGCACTATAAGACATGAATTTGAAGTGCTACTTCTTTAAACACTTAAAGACACATTCATATATACTAATAATATAGTAACAATATAATTTTAGGTTATAAAAATGCATTTTAAATTAATTACATTTCATTTTTTTCTATAATGCCTTGATATCCTAATTGCTGTGAAATTACTCATGAAATTAATGTGGAAACTGTGATTTTAAAAACTGTGTTCCATAGTTTGTGCTGTTCTAATTAAACTTGACATGACTTCTTTCTTAGATCAGTTGCATTTAGCATTCTACTTATGTAGATTAAGCCAATGATGTCATTAGTCCACATATTTAGTAGTAGCAAATACCAGACAAATTAAGTTTATTCCAGTTACCTATTAATGTATGCAAATATAAGAGGAGAGTCAAAATGAATGCCACTGTTGTAAGCTATATTTCATAATCTCCTCTTAAGAGGAAGTGGTGCAGACCCATATAAAAATGTATTTCTAAAAAATTAGAAAGAAAATGATAGTGTTGTCCACTTATCATATAAAAGAAAGGGAATCAATCACTCTTTTAATTTTTATTGTATAGCTATAAGATCTTTGCAATGCCAAGTATCAATTTGCAAAAATCCATAATAGAGACACTCTCTCACAAGAGAAACTATACACCAACTACCATACATGAAGCAATTTCAAAATTGATATCAACAAGAGATTAAATATACAGTGAATTGCTAATACAAAAAAGTGAAAAACAAAACAAAATTTGATGTCACAGGGAGAACGTAACTGAAGGGAAAATCAGAAACCTGAAACACATTACCAGAGGGCAGCCCCAACTCTGTGGAAGGGATATGCTGTTATGGAATACAATAGGATCTATGCGGTTTCTTATTTGCCCTTAAATATGAAATGCACCTACTTAAGACACTTAAAGACCAAGTACACAATACAGGGTTAATGAGTCACCGATCATGGATATGCACACAAATGGCTGAAAATAGCTGAACTATGCTATATGGTAATCATTTAGAAAAATGGGTGTTAATGTGTCAACAATAATACTTTATACATAATTAAATAGTGGATTTAAACATGGTTCCTGTCCGTGAACCAATGACTGAAGTACATGTCCCAGATTAAGCTCAAGGAAACAAAGATAGCGGTTATATATGCAGGCAAAAATTTCCTTTTTATATCAATCAATCACGTCTTAGAAAGCATGAATGTTCATGGTTATTTATATTGCAAAAGCTTCCAATATTAGTATTTGCACTAACAATGTTAAAGCTGTAGCAAGCATGAAATCCAGCATACAAATGTCCGTTAATAAACACTGATTTAAAGCAGAGGCTGTAGGTGTGCTGCAAATAGCAGTGTGTGCAGTTAGTAATGATGTATCAGAAGAGTTGCAATTTCAAAGGAAACAACCAACGGCTTTAATGTTGACAATCCTTCCCCATATTAGCTGCACACAATGGTAAGGAATAACTCCGCTCACATACCTAGGTGCTGGGGTTGTATCAAGGAATGTTTGTAATCCGGAATCCTCATAGAGCAACTGGAATTATGTGTAAACTGTGCAAACAGGATCGGCCTCTCCAACAAGCCGCACACAGCATGCGCAATGTCACGTGATTAAGCCTACACGTGTTTCATCCCCTGTATCACTCGGAGCTTCCTCAGGGCTATCTATTAATGTATACTGTAGAAATTAGAAAAGTTCAATGTGATAATGTAATTGTTTCTATTTATTCTCAGACTTGATATCTGTTTGATTATTTTCAAGATGTGCTGAAAGATTCCCCCCCCCCCCAAACCTCTTGCATAATTAAGCTCAGGAGGATAGGTCTGCACACCATAATGTGTATGTATTTATTTAACTACTTCAATCAGCTTAGTTTTTGTATACATAAACTGTTTTTTTTTGCCTTTCCACCACCTTACAGATGGAGAGATAAATCATTCCATACTATCTTGTTCAGGTTAATTGACATACCCTGCTCTCATGCAATGAAGAGTGTTCCTCATCTTGATCTGATATAGTCCATTATCTGGTGCTGGAGGAGTCCTCATCCAGCTGTCCCTTACCATGGTTTAAATCTTTTCCAGTCTTCTCCTTTTATAAAACTTTACTGCCTGTACATTTAATACACTATACTGCAGTCTATTAAAGGGATACTAAACAAAAAAAAATTATTTCATGATTCAGAGAGAGCATACAATTTTAAGCAAATTTGTAATTTACTCCTATTATCAATTTTTCTTCGTTCTCTTGGTATCTTTATTTAAAAAAGCAGGAATGAAAGTTTAGGAGCCGGCCTATTTTAGGTTTAGACCCTGGGTGCTGATTGGTGGCTAAATCTAATCTTCAATCAGCAAGCTCTATCCAGGGTTCTGAACCAAAAATGAAGTGACTACTAAACTTTCATTCTTGCTTTTTCAAATAAAGATACCAAGAGAATTAATAAAATTGATAATAGGAGTAAATTAGAAAGTTGTTTAAAATTGCACATTAATAAATTGACCCCTCTATCTGAATCATGAAAGAAACAAATTGGGTTTAGTATCCCTTTAAGTGTGCAATAGCATTAAGTATAAAAAACAATGTAATACATTACTTAAAAAATACTTTATTTTTTAAAAATGCTAACCATCTTTCCAGTCATAATCTTTTTGCTGCTGCTGCGTGTATATAATATATGTATTTATATGTTTATATGTATATTATATATACAGTTGTGTTCATAGGTTTACATACCCTGGCAGAATTTATCATTTCTTGGCCATTTTTCAGAGAATATGAATGATAACACAAAAACTTTTCTTTCACTCATGGTTAGTGTTTGGCTGAAGCCATTTATTATCAGTCAACTGTGTTTACTCTTTTTAAATCATAATGACATCAGAAACTACCCAAATGACCCTGATCAAAAGTTTACTTACCCTGGTGATTTTGGCCTGATAACATGCACACAAGTTGACACAAAGGGGTTTGAATGGTTATTAAAGGTAACCATCCTCACCTGTGATCTGTTTGCTTGTAATTAGTGTGTGTGTGTGTGTGTATAAAAGGTCAATGAGTTTCTGGACTCCTGACAGACCCTTGCATCTTTCATCCACTGCTGCACTGACGTTTCTGGATTCTGAGTCATGGGGAAAGAAAAATAATTTTCAAAGGATCTGTGGGAAAAAGGTAGTTGAACTGTATAAAACAGGAAAGGGGTATAAAAAGATATCCAAGGAATTGAGAATGCAAATCAGCAGTGTTCAAACTCTAATCAAGAAGTGGAAAATGAGGCATTATAGTTCAGTCGAAGAGCCAGGTCTTGAGGTCCTTTCTGAACTTAGTTAGGGCGGTAGCTTGTCTGAGGTGCAGCGGGAGGGTGTTCCAAGTCTTGGCTGCCAGGTGAGAGAAGGATCTGACCTCCTGCTGTGGTTTTCCTGATGAGGGGGATGTCTGCGAGGGCTTGGTTGACCAATCGAAGTTGTCTGGCTGGGGTGTAGAAGGTAAGGCGGTGTTCATGTATTCAGGACCGATGTTGTGAAGGGCCATGAATGCATGGGTGAGAAGCTTGAAGGTTATTCTTTTGTTGATGGGGAGTCAGTGTAGATCCCGCAGGTGTTTGGTGATGTGGCATTGGCGAGGGATGTCGAGGATGAGTCTGGCCGAGGAGTTCTGGATGCGCTGGAGTCTCTTTTGGAGCTTGATGGTGGAGCCGGCATAGAGTGCGTTTCCATAATCCAGTCAGCTGCTGACAAGGGCATGGGTGACAGTCTTTCTGGTCTCAGTTGGGATCCATTTGAAGATCTTTTGAAGCAGGTGGAGTGTGTGGAAGCATGCAGAGGAGATGGCGTTGATTTGTCGGTCCATGGAGAGCGATGAGTCGAGGATGATGCCTAGATTTCATGCATGGTCGGTGGGGGTTGGAGGGTGTCCAAGGGCTGTGGGCCACCAGGAGTTATTCCAAGTGGATGTGGTGGGACCAAGGAGGAGGACTTCGGTCTTGTCTGCATTCAGCTTTAGGCAGTTGTAGCTCATCCAGGTGGTGATTGCTGTCAGCCCTTCATGGATGTTTCTCTTGGCAGTGGTGGGGGTGGGGTATTCTGCAGCAGCCTTAAGGGCAGTACATACCTGTAGTGGTTTCCTGTAACATGCATATATGTTAGCCTAAAGAAAGAGTTATTTTTATCATAGTACAAATGGGCAGGGTTCACAATGTAGGAACCTGTCCATCCATGATCATGGCTAGCGGGCAGCTCACATTTATCATTGCATGATCAGCTGCTTGTACAATGCTTCTTCCTACTCTTGTGTGATTATTTGCTATCAGTAAATACTGCCAACTCAGTGCTTGCATAGAGTTTAAAATACAGCTGCATCTTAATTATTGGCTGCAGGCTCGCTCATGTGAGTCTGCACTGCAGGATCTCAAAAACTGCAAACTACACTTTAGATAAACTAGTGAAACACACGCTGCAAAAACAATACAAATATGCACAAATACTACACACACAAACAATACATACTCTACACATGCAATAAATTAACAAGAAAATTAAGTCTTCAATCAAAGTTTAAAAATCATGGAGATTCTGAAATTAAACTCCCCCATCCCATAGAATAATAATAAAATTTAAAATATTATATATATATATAAGGTGTGTCCAGTGATGCCTACCTTCTATACTATCCCGAAAATCCACAAAAACAAGTCTCACCCACCAGGGAGACCAATAGTGTCGGGGATAGGTGGCATTAGTGAACACATCGGACAATATGTAGATTTTTTCTTAAGACCATTCCTACTCTCCCTGCCCTCATACGTAAAGGATACCCCAGATCTCCTTCGAAAATTAGATGACATAACTGTCTCTACCCACACTATTCTTGTATCACTAGACGTTGAAAGTCTGTACTCCTCTATACCTCATGAGGTTGGGATTGGAGCTAGTGAACACTTCCTGAGATCTAGAGGCTCAGAAAGTAACAATCATACTAAGTTTGTCATTGAACTTTTAAGGTTTATCCTTGAGAACAATGTGTTTGAATTTGATGGCTCGATTTACAGACAGGTCAGGGGGACGGCGATGGGAGCGGTATGTGCACCCACTTATGCCTGTCTACACTTGGGGGCATGGGAGCTGGACATCTTTGAAAAGTTTGGTGAGGTGTTCGGCACCCATGTGTCCCTTTGGATTAGGTATGTGGACGACATCCTAATGTTTTGGTATGGCCCCCTGACCTGTCTGTATGAATTTATTGACTCATTAAATAAGAATGATCGGAACATTCTGTTCACACATGCATGCAGTTAGAAAGAATTACCCTTCTTAGACATCTGTATTAAAAAGGAGGGTAATAAGATATCTACTGAAAACCATCGAAAAAATACAGCAACAAATAGTCTATTGGAAGCTTCTAGTAGCCACCCTGAACCGCTAAAAAGAGGCATTCCTTTTGGACAACTACTCAGATTAAAGAGAAATTGTTCTTCGAAAACAAAATTTGAGCATCATGCTCAAATCATGTGTGAAAAATTTATTGAAAGGGGATATTCAAATAAACTAATAAAATGCACCCTTAACAAAGTTAGGAAACTAAATAGAAATGATCTTCTTTACTCAAATAAAGTCAGAGCTACAGCAGATAGCAACATAAGATTCATCACTACATTTAACTGCCAATGGCAAAATTTGAGAGACATTTTGTCTCGCAACTGGCACTTGCTGTCATATGATGAAAGAATTGTTGGAAAAGTGGGCAAAAGACCCCTACTGACCGCAAAAAAATCTCCTAACTTAAAAGATAAGTTAGTTAAAAGTAGATTTGTGAGGTCAGAGCCGACATCTAACTGGTTGAACAAATACCAACAAGTTAAAGGTAGTTTTCCATGCGGACACTGTGTATATTGCCCGTACATGCTTAAGTGTAAATCGTTTTCGGCAAATACGGGCAAAAACTTTGAAATAAGATGTTTTTCTAATTGCAACACAGTAGGAGTTGTGTATCTCTTACAATGCTCCTGTCCCCTGTTCTATGTTGGAAAAACAAAACGTATGTTCAAGGACAGGGTACAGGAGCATAGAGATGACATAATCTATGAAAGAGATACAAGTGTTGCTAGACATTTTAAGGATAGACATAATAGCAGTACTACCTCTTTAAAATTTGTTGGTATTGATCAGGGACTGACAAGTGGCAGAGGAGGAGACAATAATAAATGTCTTCTTAATAAAGAAGCTAGATGGACATATGTGTTAAAAACAGTGTCCCCATTTGGCTTAAATGAAAGAATTGAATTTAGGTCTTTCCTGGGTTAAATAATGGAACAAATGACTAATCAACCTAGGTAGTCCTAAAACATATACACAACATCTTGATAAGTATTTCTTTTTAAGATGGTCCTTTTCGTGTCATCTCTGTCATTCCTCATAAAGCTAATTAACACATGAAGATATAAATGTGCATTCGATCATAATCTGTATTCATCAACAATCTGTAACTTGTTATATAACAAAATTAAAATAGGGTTGTTTAAAATAAATCTAATATAGACTCAGCACTTTTGGTCCTTTTGATATGGTTAAACACATTTTTGTATTAATTCATTTTTGATCTGTTATCTTTGTTTAAACTATGTAAATAGTAACATTTTGCTTTAAACAAGATATGCATGAGAATCTAGGTAATAGAGATGCCTTATGGCCATTCCCATTGGCTAATATGAACACGCCTTAAACCACTCCTGCAACATTGGAAACAGATTTAAAGGAATGAATGTATCACCTGTGACTGACAGTCCTGACGAGGCCCTGACGCAAAGCATTGTGGGGCGAAACGCGCGTCGACACAGTCATTTGAAATTCAAGCGGCAGTAAGAAGTACCTGGTATGGTGTTGATTGATAACACCAAATTTTTCGGAAGGAAGTTTGGCAGAGGCGAATGAAAGTGGATCTACCCAGCAATGAATCTCAAAGTTCAACTTGCACAATTACGGTGTTAAGGAATCAGATGAGAAATTTGGGTGAGACAGAGGCCGGATGTTAAGTCCCGGCTCACTTCATCATTTTTTGCTTCAAGTCTGTGCCTAAAGATACCTGGTCTTTGCTGCTTGCAAATCTATCTTCGCCTGGAAGAGGTTGTATGTGTTTTCCTTTATCCCTCATTGCCGTCTTTGGAATAAGCCTGTTGTTTCTATCAAGCACTCATGGTTAACGCTTGCTGACATAGGAGGACGCTTTCACCTCGAATCTGTCAGCTGTTTCTTTAATCAGGGTACCATTTTGTCTGAGCTCATATGTTGTAATTGCAGGATAAAATATCCACATCATAACAACTAACTTTTGTGGACTTTTGATACATTGGGACGTTTTGTTTCATCTAAACTTTCCATGCATTTTCATATTTTGATATATTTTGTGCAACATTGATATTGTCATTATACTGTACCCAGTTATCATGAGTCTAGTGATTTTACTTTAGGCTTTCCACTGCAGTGGCATACTTAGGTTTAGGATAACTTGCATAAAAAATGTGTTACATATTAATTGGACCATCTGTGTGTGAGCCTCTTTTTGGATACAATGTTTCAGCTTTCTTTCTACGTATTAGAATAAGAGAAGTTTTTCTGAGTGCTGCAATCCCCTACTTTTAACATAGCATCTCGTATAGCTCTGCTGTGTGTAACATATATTTACTTATATAAATATATTTGAACTAATATATATATATATATATATATATATATATATATATATATATATATATATATACAGTATACAGTGGGGAAAAAAAGTATTTAGTCAGCCACCAATTGTGCAAGTTCTCCCACTTAAGAAGATGAGAGAGGCCTGTAATTTTCATCATAGGTATAACTCAACTATGAGAGACAAAATGTGGAAACAAATCCAGACAATCACATTGTCTGATTTGGAAATAATTTATTTGCATATTATGGTGGAAAATAAGTATTTGGTCACCTACAAACAAGCAAGATTTCTGGCTCTCACAGACCTATATCTTCTTCTTTAAGAGGCTCCTCTGTCCTCCACTCATTACCTGTATTAATGGCACCTGTTTGAACTTGTTATCAGTATAAAATACACCTGTCCACAACCTCAAACAGTCACACTCCAAACTCCACTATGGTGAAGACCAAAGAGCTGTCGAAGGGCACCAGAAACAAAATTGTAGACCTGCACCAGGCTGGGAAGACTGAATCTGCAATAGGCAAGCAGCTTGGTGTGAAGAAATCAACTGTGGGAGCAATAATTAGAAAATGGAAGACATACAAGACCACTGATAATCCCCCTCGATCTGGGGCTCCACGTAAGATCTCACCCTGTGGGGTCAAAATGATCACAAGAATGGTGAGCAAACATCCCAGAACCACACTGGGGGACCTAGTGAATGACCTGCAGAGAGCTGGACCAACGTAACAAAGGCTACCATCAGTAACACACTACGCTGCCAGGGACTCAGATCCTGCAGTGCCAGACGTGTCCCCCTGCTTAAGCCAGTACATGTCCGGGCCCATCTGAAGTATGCTAGAGAGCATTTGGATGATCCAGAAGCGGATTGGGAGAATGTGATATGGTCAGATGAAACCAAAGTAGAACTGTTTGGTAGAAACACAACTTGTTGTGTTTGGAGGAGAGAGAACACCATACTTACTGTGAAGCATGGGGGTGGCAACATCCTGCTTTGGGGCTGTTTCTCTGCAAAGGGAACAGGATGACTGATCCGTGTACATGAAAGAATGAATGGGGCCATGTATCGTGAGATTTTGAGTGCAAACCTCCTTCCATCAGCAAGGGCAATGAAGATGAAATGTGGCTGGGTCTTTCATGACAATGATCCCAAACATACCGCCCGGGCAATGAAGGAGTGGCTTCGTAAGAATAATTTCAAGGTCCTGGAGTGGCCTAGCCAGTCTCCAGATCTCAACCCCATAGAAAATCTTTGGAGGGAGTTGAAAGTCCGTGTTGCCCAGCGACAGCCCCAAAACATCACTGTTTTAGAGGAGATCTGCATGCAGGAATGGACCAAATACCAGCAACAGTGTGTGACAACCTTGTGAAGACTTACAGAAAACGTTTGACCTCTGTCATTGCCAACAAAGGATATATAACAAAGTATTGAGATGCACTTTTGATATTGACCAAATACTTATTTTCCACCATAATTTGCAAATAAATTCTTTCCAAATCAGACAATGTGATTGTCTGGATTTGTTTCCACATTTTGTCTCTAATAGTTGAGGTATACCTATGATGAAAATTACAGGCCTCTCTCATCTTCTTAAGTGGGTGAACTTGCATAATTGGTGGCTGACTAAATACTTTTTTTCCCCACTGTATATGTATATAAAACATAAATTATGACTTACCAGATCATTTCCGTTTCTTCGATACAGGGAGAGTCCACAGCTGCATTCATTACTTGTGGGAATACAGAACCTGGCCACCAGGAGGAGACAAAGACACCCCAGCCAAAGTCTTAAATACCTCCCCACTTCCCTTATCCCCCAGTCATTCTGCTGAAGGAACAAGGAACAGTAGGAGAAATATCAGGGTGAAAAATGTGCCAGAAGAAAACAACTTAAATTTAGGGCCGCCCATCGGAGAGCATGGGCGGGAGCTGTGGACACTCCCTGTATCGAAGGAAATAAAATTATTTGGTAAGTCATAATTTATGTTTTCCTTCTAAATACAGGGAGAGTCCACAACTGCATTCATTACTTGTGGGAAAGTATAACCAAGCTAAAGAGGACACTGAATGCTAACGGGAGAGTACAAATAAGAGGCGGCCCAACCTGAGGGGACCACAGCCTAAAAGAAAACCAAACTCCCAAAGGCTTCCTTGTGTTAGGAGGATCAAGCAGCCGTCCAACAATCAGAACCATAGAATCTCATGTCAGAGACCCAAAAATATGTCACTGCACTCGAACTGAGCCATAAACCTCTGAGGAGGCTCGTGTCCCGCAGTATCCTAGGACCAGCGAAAAACACTCCTCCGCCAACAAGGGGAAGTCAATCAGCTTCCAAAAAGCCTTGCACTCCTCAGATATAATAACACAAAGAAAAAAACTGACTATTTTGATGAAGACTGACAGAAACCTCAGGGTAAATCTGCCAAAAAAGGGAAAATCTCTTCCCATTTGGACAAGGAGAAAAAATATCTGAAGAAAAAAAACTTTATCAGAAAGGAGACCGCAATAAGGAAAAACTTATTGCAAATTGCAACACAGAAACTATGATATGTAGAAAAAACAATCTACAAATGAAATAGGTTTTTGAATAAGAATTCAAAGACCACCAACTGCACAGGTACAAAGGTAACCCAATGCAACCCCATAAGGATAAATCTAGCCCCAAAAAAGAGTAGGAATTGACTTGCTGGCCCTGCCACAGGCAGTGCCTAGCAAAGCAACTGAATACTTGAAAAACCAATGAACCTCTGGAACCGGAGCACAAACAGAGAGCAAAGACTGCTTGCGCAACCACATACCAGAGGAGAAACTACAGCTGGTAACGAACTGTAACCTTCCACTTGCCAGGCAGCTAACTTAACCAACAGGCTATATTTACTGGCTGCCCTTTCGAACAATTACTAGCTAAAAAAGCCCTTCTCCAGCTCAATCTAGAGGGGAAGAAGAACACTCCAGGATCCAGAAGAGAGTCAGGACAAGCTGGCTCATCCCGACAAAAAAAGAGGTAGCCCTCCACACCTAAAATAGGTAACAAGGAAACATTAACGAGCTGAAGGAATGCCTATTCGAGATAGGATCGAGCCATCCTCGAAAGAGAGAGAAATGGCCGAGAAAAGAAGGTTAAAATAAACCTCCTCAGATTCTGAAGAAAACTGCCACAGCACAATTCAAACTCCAAATCTACAGCTTGCTAGACCAGGAACACATGCCTTAGTCCACATAGTTCAGCTGACCTCAGCTGAGAAACTCAACCTGCTTTCTTCAGAAACATATCGAAAAACTATGGAGTCAGATCAAATGTATAATTGTAAGGAACATCTGTTCTGGAAGAGCACGCTCAGAGAATGGATGGCTGCCAGGAGCCTTAGTGGGCCTCCGACCAACACCAAATTCAAGACCCTCCAGGCTATGCCGGAGGAACTCACTAACTCAGAAATAATCCACTTACCAAAGAGGTCCCAATTGGCATGGAACCAGAACAGACCTCAGAGCAAAATGCTCAACTGAAATACTCCCCAAAGAAGATTGGAAGGAAAACCATGATCCACATCCTACAGATCCAAAAAGTTAGGACCAAAGTGAAAAATGATCCCTAAGAACCGGACCTGCTTAAACAAGCATGTTTTAAATGGACATCCCACATCAGCCACCAGATTTGAACCATCAATCTTCGAGATGCAAAGACATAGAGATAACTACCAAGCTACACTGGACTGCTTTAGACAGGAAAGAGATCCTTCTTCCTAAATCCAGGTAGAGGGAACCCAGTAATTTCTCTAAACAATGAGAACTAATAAGCTCTGCTTAATATCATTGGACCCAGAAATGATGAGAAAACCCCTCCCCTTATTGGGCCATCCACCAATAGTGTATGACACTGTGAAGAGTACCAGGACAAGACTCCAAAAGTAACCTAGGCCAGAAAAACGGAATAAAATGCTCAACTCCGGCCTCTAGGACCCTCAGACCCATATGATCCAGCATCAAGTGCCCATCCAGAAGAACCCAAGACAGTCCTGTCTGTCCTTTGGTATAGATGGACCCGCTCTGCCTGGACCATAATAATTAGAGAATGCTCTATATTTTCAAAGGAAGAACAGACTGAGCTAATACCCAAAACAGGTCCTTCCCGTCATTAAGGGTACGACACGTCCGTCATAAAAAACATAAACAAAAACTTAAGTTCCAGCAGTGCTAGGAAATGAAAATAGGCTTAAACTTTCATATTTATAAAATCGAGGGAAAAATCACCCCGACCAGAGATCCAGAAGCTTCCATCGGAAGACATCCATTTCGACCATCAAGGTGGATATAACCAGGAACAGTCCAAGTGATGAAACTCCAAAACAGAGTTTCCACATGAACCCTGAGCTCTTAAAACAAAAACTATCCGAAACGGATTAGAAATAAAAATGGTTAAATGCACCAAAAGGACTTTAAAAGGGTGTGCAAAATGAACAGGTCCTGCCTGTGTTAACACAAACCCCCCTAGAGCTTGGGACTGGTATTCTGTAACTACATACATCGAGACAATAAAGGAGAGGATCCCCCTCTCCACCCATCTAATCAAGATAGTTATCTGATATAGAGGACTGAGATCCACCTGAGGGATTAGGACTAGGAACCTCTAACATCCAAAATCTCCCTCAGAAGTAAACGCTGGCATGCCACTCTAAGTCTAAATGCCAAATCCTCCTCAGTTGGAGGAATCAAATCAGGCGATTCCAACCCCGGAGGTTCTATCTCTGAAGCCTCAGAGGGAACCGCACCCCCAGATGACAGATATGGCACAATCGTCAATTTACACAACAGCCCATGTGTAGGAGAGCATGGATTATCCCTTCGCTTGCCCATAGGAGGAAGAGGCAAACTCCCTAAAGCCATAGAGATGGCCATGCAAAAACGTGCAGTAACCTCCGGAGGAAAAAAAAAGTCTCCCTCAGATGGAGTAATAGAACTGCATGTGTAGGATAAGATTCTAGGGAACGCATCTCATGGGATGAGGAATCCTCAGAGGTAGATGGCGCAGTGGTCTCTAACATCTCAACATTGTTTGAAGAGAACACCTTATTACAGCATATGGAACATAATTGAGCAGGCTGGTCAACCCGGTCCTCCTCACAACATACGTAGGTATCAAAATACCTCCATAGAAACCTCCATAATTCTAAATAAGAGTTTTGGGCAAAAAACAACTGGCACCTTAAAACCCCCAATGGCTGGGGCACTCACCACCTCCTATGACCCAGACAGGTAGAGAAATTAACTCTGCAGTCACTCGGCCAGGAACTAGAAATGGAAAAACAAAACATGACTACTCCCAGTCACATGGTGCCTCATGCAGGACCACCCCTGCTAAGGAAAAGTGTGCCAGCATAATAAAACTGGGCAGCTCTATAACTGTATGTTTCGTATCAGCCTAAGAGCCTAAAATGTCTCCTTACACATACGCAGTCAAAATCACATAACAAGCATGATTAAAAAGACTGCACTGTTCGGGGGGCGTGTCCAAACAGCAGCCAAGATGGTTGCTTTTCTCTATGGCTGGTGACAGGAGCTGGTTATTCCGCTATTTATCGCTCCTTAGACCTGTTTTCCTAACTACTACTAATCTATTGTGTGAAGCCCAGAGTCTGCTGAGCAGATTACTGTACTTTTTATGAGAAATCCCAGGCCGGAAGACCTGCATAGATGAGGTGCGTAGCGGAGGCTAATTAACAGCCGAGGCCTTCATCTCGCCCTCCCCATTTTCCTGCAGAAACAGGAGGAACAGCACTTCATGCTGTATATTTTGCACCTGCTTCCACCACTGAGTGATCGCAGCACAATTTGAATGAAAAATGGCTACTATAGAACATTCTAAGCACACTTGGGACATTATAACTGCTAAGTTGCTGACCCGGTTTGCTGAGTTTGAAGAGGGGATACTTCAAAGTCTTGGGTCCTACTCACTGAAAACTCAATTCTGGGATACGCAAGAGGAAGCTTCCCCGCAATCCCCTATAGAGAGAGAGAGATGCACAGAGAGCAGCTGAGTCCTGATGCTGGTACTGTGACACTCTCGTGGGCTGACTCCGCATTTACGCTGTGGCAAGATCAAGGTATGTCCTCTCGGATACCGGCAAATGCCTTGAAAGATGCGGCTGATCCTCGAGAACAAAATCTAAGTTGCTTGTGGGACCAGAGGGATGGCATAGAGGCCTTGTGGGGCAGACACAGCGGTACAACTCTTCAACTTCCCCCGATGCTGTACATGGATGAGGGCCTTACTCATGCGTGCAATAACAGTCAGGCTCATGTCAGAGAGAATGCATCGGAGGGGATTCCTAAGCTTTCCCCCAGTATTTTTGATCCCTGTGACTGGCTAAGATTGTGTGCCACTCTGCCAAGACTTGAGATATGGAGAAAGGGTGTAGGGTGAGATACCTCATTACGTGTGACTCTTCATATTCCTAAAAAACATGAAAAATCCTACCTGGAACTTTTATGAAGACCGTGAGGTCTGAAGATCTTAGTTTGAAGAAGAGTTTAGGATTCAATGTCTGAGAAGATTGTTACATCCTGCCCATATTCTCTTTTCCATGTTTTCCCATATTCTCTTTAGCTAAAAGTTTGTACTAACCTAATGTGTCTAGGGAAGCCTTATTATATGCTTCTAAACCTGGTTTTCTAACAACAGTTCATGTGTATTGTGTATACTGGTATGCCTATTTAGGAAAGTTATGCTGTTTGCCTGTCTGCTCAGTGTAAAAGTGTCTGCTCCTCTGTGTTTTGTATTATGTTGGGTCTGTTTAGTACAGGTCTATTATATGCTGGCAGATAATGGCCATTAATACCTGCTCATTGATAATTGATACTTTATTAGGACTGTCTAGGGCAGTTTTTATTTATTTTTAATTTTCACTTGCTATGTATTTAAAAACCGTTCATTAACGCCTGCTCTGGTATGTGTTGTTTATTATGAGGCCCAGAACGGGTTAATAGTACTGTCAGCCCTACTTTCCTATTTGGGGTGTGCATCATTAACATTCCAAAACTTCCCACAGTTTAGTGGCAAGCACTGAAACCAGAGCTGTAGATTTTACTTCTTACTAGAGATATACTGACTGCTCTGTGATATATAAAATTAATGACCAGAAGGGCCGAAATAGAGAACTGGTACAGTGTTAGCTTTTTACTAATGACGGGTAGTGCAGGTCCTTCTACTGTTTATATAAAGTAGTCACGTTTTTATATATGTTTGTTCATGCAAGTGTATTTACATCCTTATTTCTTTCTACTTATGCTTCAGTTTAATAGTATGAATGAAGTTTGTAGCCCAAGTTTAGCATAAGGATTTAAAGCCCATAAAATTAGAAAACCAAGATTCATCATGGGAGAGCCAAAAGTGGTCTTCAAAGGTTCAAGGTAGCCTTCTTCAGCTATGTTTATACTGTAATGGGAGGTCCAAGAGTGGCCTCTAAGGGTATCTAGAAGGTTTAGAGCTTTACTGGCACCAATATTGTTTCCTCATTTGAGTAAATACTGTCATTTAACCTCAATGTTTATATAGTTTGGCTACTATTGGTTGTATATATGGAAATTATTTTGCTGTACAGCCTTATTGATATGTATATTCTGTATGCCTTTCAATGAATCTTAATAAAATAAATTGTTTAAAAAAAAAAAAAAGACTGCACTGTTCAATAATCCCCCTTAGGAGATATTAACCCTTGATTCCATAAAGATAAATGGAGTCCCACTGAGGCCCTGTCTTCTATCGTTAGCATGTGTGTATAAAATGAAACAATCTTACCGGAATCCAATCCGTGGAACAGCAACACAGTTCTTCAAGTTTAACAGATTGTAGCAGCGCCTCTGACATGGACTTGAGTGAAGAAAGCAAGCAGCGAAACTCGTCAACGCTGATTGCTTATAGGAGCTGTTAATCTGAGTCTGGATGATTTCGCCTGCATCTCCAGACTCTAACTTTCATCAATGCTCTCACTGAGAGGCTGACAAGACTACTTAAAATTCCAGGTACCCCTTATAAGGAACTACTCCAAATAAACTTCTGACACTTTTCTGCCAACCTCCTGTGACGAAAGGCGAAGAATGACTGGGGGATGAGGGAAGTGGGGAGATATTAAAAGGGACACTCAGGTTTTATTACATTTTCATTATTCAGATACAGCATGTAATTTTAAACAACTTTCCAATTTACTGCCATTAAAGAAAAATGTGCACAGTCTTTTATAGTTACAGTTTTTGAGTCACCAGCTCCTACTGAGCATGTGCAAGAACTCACAGACTATACGTATATGCATTTGTGATTGGCTGATTGCTAACACATGGTACAGGGGGAGTGGAAATATACATAACTTTGAAATGTGTTAGAAAAGAATTTACTACTCATTTGAAATTCAGGGTAAATGCTATTGTATTGTCTTGTTATCTTGCATTTGTTGATTATGCAAATCTACTGTTTTTTTCTGGTCCTGGCTTTAAGCCTTTGGCTGGGGTGTCTTTGCCTCCTCCTGGTGACCAGGTTCTGTACTGACACAAGTAATGAATGCAGCTGTGGACTCTCCCAGAATTTAGAAGGAAAATTACAACAGTAAATAGTGAGACTTAAGCCCAATTGAACACAGATTGATCTACTCTTAAAATGGGGCTTCTCGCTAACTAGCTCACACCTAAACAAATTATTCTAACACATTGACAATAAGAAACAAAATATATAAATTATTCAAATGATGAAAAGAAAATCAAAACTCATGAGTGTCAATTGCTGATATAGGTATAAAAAACAGTGGTGTATAATTGCACCCTGTTAAATGTGAAACTAACACATCCAAAGTTCCGGTGAAAATCTCATGTGTTAGCACTCTCCTGGAGTCCGGCTGCTCTCACTGGCCTGACAGCCAAATCAGGTGATGGAACAAATCTACAAAAATATGAACAAAATAGAGCGCACAAAAGACTCTTATCTTCAATCAAAGTTTTCACAAAGTAAAACAGTAGCACAATCCCCTCAAAGGAGCTATTCACAAGATCAACCCTCAAACATCTGAGGTATGAGCAGGTGGAATGGCAAGCGGGATACACCCGAAATAGTGTCCTTGGTACAGTTCTGATATCCACTGTATTTGTCGGTAAGTCGCTGATGGGCTCTCCCTTCAAGCTGTTCCGTTAGGAAATATACACAGTGCTTTTCAAAAACACAGCTCAGTGTAATTGGCCTATGCAGGCTAGCGTAATGACGTGAAGGGGGTGTTCCAGACGCATTTCACTGATATGACTCCGCTTCATCAGAGGCTATACACGCCTCCCCCTTCCATGCTCTTTTTATGTAAAGCTTTCATCAAAAGTCCGCCCCTCTACACATCATCCGTGCATCCGTGTATATCGAATTGATACATTTCAACTGTCTGCTGACATGTTTTTCTAAAAAAGCCTTAAAGCGACTAATTCATACGTATGTATAAAAAATTGGATACTTTTTACTTATAAGAATGAATCTAAAAATACATAAGCACGATAAATTGATAGGTAAACACAAGCTAATAACTGGTATGAAGAGTTAATTGGTTCTACATATAAAAATATCTACATAATGTCATCAAAAAATACCTTAATAATAAAAATGTTAACACATAGAAATCTATTAATATGTACAAACATTATTTAATAATTATTAAAAAAATTATTATTTAATCCACCTTTGATCCATATAAAAAAGAAAAGCATAATAAAAAAGAAACACAGAGAAAACTGAAGGAATGTTTCAGAACTGCACGTATCTTGTAAGTAGCTCCTTTGAGGGGATTGGGCAAATGTTTTACTTTGTGAAAACCTTGATTCAAGATACTGCACTTAGGGTTCGATGATATAATCTTCGCCAGCTCAAACCTACTTTTTCTCGCCGACTCTCGCAAGGCTGTCGCGGTGCAATGATCGTAAAAAAGGGGCAGTCCCTGCGAGTGGCGAGATGGCTCCTTTTATTATTATTATTATTATTATTATTATTATTATTATCGGTTATTTGTAGAGCGCCAACAGATTCCGCAGCGCTATAAACAAAGGGGAGTATAAAACAATTAAGGGATAAAGTGGGTAGAGGGTCCTGCCAAGAGTTGCACTGTTGTAATCCACTCTTAAGAAGGTGATCTACAAACAGCTGGGCTCTTAGGCTTACATGCTAAGGGGGTTCAGGGGATAGCAATGGAGGAGTGGAACTGGTATAAAGTAAGGTTAGCATAGGTTGTATGCATCCTTGAACAGTAGAGTCTTTAGGGAGCGCTTGAAGCTTTCAAAACTAGGGGAGAGTCTCCTATTAAAAGTATTGGAGCTCGCTGGTTAGGGAAACTTCGCTCCTTAGTGCGAAGTTAACAGGGAGCAGGGGGAGCACTTTAAAATTAAAATCCTGCAACCAATATAACTCACATTACACTAATTTCTGCTTATAGCATCTTACATTTGCCTATAGTTTAGTATGCATTTGTTTTTCTATTTGGGTTATAAGTGTTCGTATTGTTTTGAGAAAAGCTCGCCACATTTCAGTTAGCAAGAAAAAACTGTGAGATTTGCTGTGCGAAAATCTTTATAGAATTACGCTGGGATTAGAGAGACATTTTCATATACGACCATAGAACGCCCATGTTCAGCCCATTTTACGAGAAAATACAACAATTACGCTTTGCATTTTGTATATGAGTTCATATTTCTGTGTGATTTTTGCACATCCAGTGTACTACAATTAAGATTTACGCTGTGCATATTTAATTTGATTTATTCCTATGTAAATTACATACAAATTTTGCTTTTTTGTTAACATACGATTTTTGGTGAAGAATTTTTCCTTGCTTATTTTTGTGTGAGTGGTTCAAATATTTGTTTTGTATGATGTTTAAAATACAAATTTAATTGTGCATTTTTCATATGAAAATGCAGTATACGTCCCTTAGCGAGACACTCAGGGTAAAAATCATTCCACCAGGGAAATAGAAGGACTGGCGAGCATTCTTTAATAATCTCGCCAGCCCAGAGAGCTTTCAATCGTCGAACTCTTAGAGTCTTTTGTGCGCTCTCTTTTGTTCATATTATTGTATATACTTTATGTTTATACAGTATATATATATATATATATATATATATATATTCTATAGAATAGTTAGCCTTTTCAGCCTTAAAAAGAGCTGGAAAAGTCCCTGCCAATAGATTATAATTGACCCCTTAGTTCTTGGCTTACATGTAATGGTACTATGGTCTACCTTATTACTTGCATCAAACACTGGGCCAATAGATTGGTAAATAGTTAATGACAAAGCTTATTCTTATCATATTGAGTGAATTGGAACACCCCTAGGAGTGGGTTAAACCTAATAAAAATAAACTTTTATGATTCAGACAGAGCAAGCAGTTTTAAGACACTTTCCAATCTTCTTCCATTATATTCACACTTTCTGGGGAACAAGATCCTATTGAGCATGGGCACAATCTCACAGGGTATATGTATACTAGTCTGTGATTGGCTGATGTCTGTCACATGATAAGTGGGGCCAAAAAATGGGATAAAAAATTAATTTGTTAGAATAAAATCTACAGCTTATTTTAAATTCCGAGTAAGCGCAATTGCATTGTCTTTTTATTATGCACTTGTTAATTATCTAATTCTACTGCATGAAATGTTCCCTTTGTTGTTTGACAGCTATGAGTGAGCATGATTTTGTTCTTCATACGATTTCCATATTTTCAGTTTATTGTTCATTGTATTTATTGAAATAATCCCTATATATTTGCACTTATTGCTCACATCAGTGAGTGATTTTGTAAATTATTTCTCAGCAATCTGATGTATCTTATGGTTTTAAAAATCAGGTTGTGTTTGTATTAAGGTCTAAGAGGTCAAAAGAGGTTAGAAACCTTTTTTCTAACTGGATTTCTACTACAATATTTGGCTGTTTAAATTGTGAATTTTCACAATAAAGCATTATCGTTTTTAGCTTATGGTTCAGTCATATCTCTTTTTATCAATATTAACTATTAGGGCCAGATTACAAATGGATTGCAAAATTGTGCTTACGCGAGTGTGATATTTGCGCTCCTCTCCGTAATACCAGTGCACGCTGCAATCACATTGCAGAGAAACTTTGCGCTCACAAGAAAGCACTTCCATAGGCTCCAATGGGAGTCTCGTTCTCATGCCGTCCGACATGGCTGAGAACCTGGCGCAGAGAAGGGGGTAAGTTGCACAGTGATGGGAAGCAAAGTATAAATATATATGAATATATACATATATATTTATGTGTTTATATGTGTATATACATATATTAATACGTAAATATATACGTATATAAGCATATACATATATATTTACAGGGAACACACAGTCCCTATAGACCACTAAAGGCATGCCAGTGTTTTTTTCTAACACCCCACACCCGCACACTTTAACCCCATAACCCCATAAAACTGCTTTTTTTTAAGCTACAATTTTTTTAATGCAAAAAAGGAAACAACAAGTTTATTTTGGGGGATATTTAAAAATTAACCAAATGTTTTTGAAGCGCTAATTGCTACCGCAAGCTCGCAGTAGCAATAACCAGCCACTTGTAATGGCTGGTTATTTATCGTGCGCCCGTAAACGGGTGAATTTGCCAGTTTACGGGCCACGCAATAAATTAGCGCTCCACTTGTAATCTAGCCGTTAGTAACATAAACTACAAATAAAACATAAAGCATGACCAAAATGTATATTTTTAAAGGGCCTGGCTCCTTTAAGAAGGCACTGTTCATAGTCTCCCTTATATAGGTCTGTATATTCTCTAGAAAGATTTTAAAGATTTTAAAGAAAATTCATGTACTAAGTAGTATTTTTGTATATTCATTATCAGAAGTAACCTTGACAGTGTTCTTGGTGCCAAGCCTGAATGGTAGATGTTCTCTGACTTCCATTCAGTGCTTGGTTATTTGGTATGAAGACCAAAGCCATCCTGACTTATGTTACCTATCTGACCCTTACCTATGCTGTTACCTGTGGACTGATTAACTGGCTAAAGATCCTTGAAACTGTTTTCTGGTTAAATAGCTTGCTTTCTCCTATTGTTGTGATGCTTGGTTTCAGAATGGATCTTCCTGTGCTGTCCTCTGGCTTGTCTATAGATTATTCTACAGTTTTATCTATGTGTGCCTACAGACCATATACTGCCTTAATAGATCCATTTGTTAAACCAGGTAATTCTCTAATTACATTATACTTCATATTATTTGGAATCAATTCGTAGGGGCCGATTTATTAAGAGTCGGATGGACAAGATCCGCTGTAGCGATTATGTCCGCCCGACATCGCTGAATGCAGACAGCATTCGTTGTCGGTATTTATCGCCGCCCCATGCAGATTCATGGCCAATCGCGGCCGCTAGCAGGTGGTGTCAATCAAACCGATCGTATGTGATCGAGCTGATTGCTGTACGACGCCTCAGAGGTGGCGTACGAGTTAAGGAGCAGCGGTCTTAAGACCGCTTCTACTTAACTCCTGTTTCCGGCGAGCCTGAAGGCTCGTGCGGAAACAGCTGCATTGGGGCCGATTCGGGCAATGATAAATCAGCCCCAAAGTATGGTTACCACTACCATATTATCTTTTTAAGCAGAGGCGTTTACATAATACCTGCTGCAGTGACCCACATTAGAAAATAATTTTATCTCCCAGCAGCTCTGTATTGTTTATTACTCAGAAGCATACATTTCTAAAGTAACAGTATAGTAACCACAGTTCAACCTGAATTCAAACCCTGCTGGAATGCCCCCACCCCCCAGAGAGTCAAGAAGCTGGCTCATAATCTTTTAAATTGTTTATTTTGCAATTGTTCACAAATGCTGCCAATCACAAATCAAAGAAAACTTGCCTAAATAAACACTAATGTATATAAAGAAAGTTTTCTTTTTCCATGAAATCCATTGAGCGTCATAGAAATAGATATTTATTATGCTTGTCAGCTACAATGCAAACTTATAAATGATCAAAGAATACATCAGATTGATTGTCTTCAACACAAATACAAGTAGACTTTCATTGGTTTTACACTAATACATCGAAATGTGTATTATTTTTATAGGCAGTAACATGTAGTACCGAAGACAGAACTTAAATATACACAGAAATTATAGAACAATATATAAAAAAACGCAGAAATGATTTTTGACGTATTGGCATCTCTAAACGATTTACATTCTTTAACACAGACAATACATATTTATAATAAGAAAAAAAGTGAAGAAATTTTTTGAGCCAAGGAATAAGAGAATGTTTCTATTAAAATCCTCCAAGTTGTTTGAGAATGTACATTGAGGTATCAAATTAGACACTGAGCAGATTCTAGGACTGATGTTTAATGCTGCTGAATTTAGAGTTGAAATGTCTGCAATACCAGACTGAGCTATTGAATCAACAGTGCTGTACATGAAAGATTATTGCTGATTTGGAACAGTTCAGTTTTAAACCAGACTGCCAAATCCAGTTTTAAAAAACTGACCAATAAATCAGCTTTTCTTTTTCTATTTCGGCAACAAACTCTCTTTATAAGAAGTTGATATGACCATTAAAAACATGAATGTGAACAACATATTAAAAGTATATATTAAAGGTGTGATAAACTTAAATTTAAACAAAGATTATTAGGATTAAAGGGAGAGTAAACGCCTTACATTTTTTACGTAAAATTGTAAGTTATTTGCAATAAAAGATCTTTGTAATCTACTTTCAGAATATATGTTGTCCCCTTTTCATGCAAGCTAGCTCTGAAAATTGTGGATGTTATAATACAAAGAGCTGAAAATGCAACCTGCTCACTAATCAAGGCTAACCCTGCCACATATATTTCCCTAACTGGCTTTAACTGCTAACAACTGCAAAACAATTCACATTATAAAATATTATGACTGTGGCTAGCCGTTTTACCTGCAGACTCAAGCACAGATTGGCTCCTCTAAATAAACTAAGGGGTAGGTGAAGTTTGGTGACTGAAAAACTACTGCAGCAAACAATATGCTAATTTGTTTTAAACGTCGGATATGTTATTTGATTAGAGAGAAATAAAACAGCAATGTAATAAGAAGGTATTTAGAGTCCCTTTACGCTGCCCATATGCAGTAAGGGCGTGCGGACAACGTTTCAAGATGATAAGCTTGTCCGCATGCCGCATAATACACGAGGCCCTTGGTGAGTGACTCAGCAGTGAATAAAGTAACCATACCTTGCTGCCTTAATTGTGTAGTGTTTGCTAACTGCGGGGTGTGGTTCACTAATTAACCTGTTCACTGCTGGGCTGCTCACAAAATCTGACTTTAAAAGGAACACTGGTGTTAGGTAAATATGTTCCAGTGTCCTATATTAAACAAAGCCAGTATGTGAAACTAATATCTTTAGGAAAACAATTACCGCAATATTGCAACTCAAAAATTAAAAAACTCATCTGCAAGTTTTAAATTACTCTTAACCGCTCACTTCTCAGCGCATACAAAAAGCTCCACTGTGATAGGATACCATACAAAAAGGCTTAAAAATGTTATTGAACAAGAGGGGAGGGGGGAATGAAGAAATAAAATGGAAATAAAAAAATAAAAAAATATAAAACAGTCTATTTTAACAAATAAAAAAAAGGGAACTTGAAAACAGTTAAATAGGAAATAAAAACTACACTTGGCCTAAGTGTAGATACAAACTCCTGACTATACACACATGGAATGCATTGCATGGACACTTTTCATTCTATCTAGTAAGGCTACTTTTGAACAAAACACACATGCATGTGTTGTGGTTCTAACTTATTTTCCTGTTTGCTAGCAGTTCTTGTTTGATGTGCGAGACATCATGTATAGGGAGACATGCAGCTATACATGTTAATAGCTGGAACACTCACTAACTCTGTCAATATAACGGGGCCCATGCTAAGAATAGAAAACAATCTGGAATTAGAAGTCCATGCTGAAACTTACCAGAAAATGTCTAGCGTGGCGAAATCTCTTTAGTGCGCCTTATAATTTGAATGGATAGCGCAGCTGCATTAAACATTCCTGATATTACAGTTGTGAGTTATGTGTTGTGCTAGAGCGTAACACAATGGGGGCGAGATTACATATACATATACAACTGCTGAAACCCATGACTCCCGTAAATTCACCTCGCACATCAGGTGAATCACATATACGGCGGCGGCAGATCAAACACTGCCGTAAATCGGATAAACTGGAGATGTTCAGAAATGTGCGGAAATAGACATTTCTGGATTCGTCAGTGACTTACAGCAGTATATGAACTGCCGGCGCCTAAGAAAAAAAACATAAAAATGTCTAGCCCGCTTCCCAAAAATGAACCCGACATGTCAAAACCCCTATATCCGCCATAACCCCACATTGCAACTAATGGTAAAATGTATTAACCTTTAAACCACCATCCCCCCACAATGGAATATACCTAATAAAGGGATTAACCCCTAATCTGCCAACCCCAACATCGCAAAGTACCATATAAATGTATTAACCCCTAATCTGCCATCCACACACAACGCAATATACCTATTAACACTATTAACCCCTAATTAGCCAACTCCCGACATTGCAAAGTACCTAATAAAATTATTATCCCCTAATCTGCCACCCACCCAAAACGCAAAGAACCGCTAACCTGCCAACACCCACAATGCAATCTATCTATTAACACTATTAACCCCTAAACAGCCATCCCTCCACAACCCAATATACCTAATTAAACTATTAACCCCTAAACCGCCATCCCCTCACAACGCAATATACCTAATTAAACTATTAACCCCTAAACCGCCAACCCCCCCAAATGCAAAGTATAAATGTTATCACTAAGCCCCCTAACCTAACACCCCCTAAATGAACCCTTATTACATAAAATAAAAAAAAGAATATCTTACTAAAAAATATATATACATATAAATTACCAAAATAAAAAAAATCCTAATTTTAAATTAAAATAAAAAATACTAGTATTACATACAAAAACTAAGATTAAATTAAAATAAAAAAATCTAATACTACAAAAAATAAAAAATCTTAAATTACAGAAAAAAATAAACAAAAATATCCAAAATAAAAAAAATAAGTAAACCTAATCTATACCCTATAAAAACAAAAAAAGCCACCCCAAAATGAAAATACCCCCTAATCTACCCCCTAATCTAACACTAAACTACCAATAGCCCTTACAATGGCCTTTTGTAAGGCATTGTCCTGAAGCAATCAGCTCTTTACCCTAAATAAAGTACAAATTAACCCCTAACAGTAAAACCACTCACCCAACCTCCGAAATAAAAAAAAACCTAACTCTAAAAAAATCGAATCTACCCATTGCATTGCCTTAATAAAAAAAAAAACACCCCCAAAAAATAAACCTAACACTAAGCCCAGAAAATATACTTACTCACCATTCCTGAATTCCGGACATCCATCTTCTGCCAGGCAGAGCAAAGTCTTCATCCAGGCGTCAAAGATCTTCCTCCAGGGCGGCACCATCTTCTATCTCCTTCCCGGAGGTGCGGAGCGGTCTTCATCGATGCACGGATCCGGAGCGCTGGTCCTCTTCAGTGGCGGCAGTCTTCAGTGCCTCCTCTTCATGCGATCATCTGCCGCATACTGAAGATTTTATATTGGGGTACCTTGCATTCCTATTGGCTGTAATCAGCCAATAGGATGAGAGCTACTGAAATCCTATGGGCTATTAAAATCAGAACATTTTCTGGGGTGTTAGGTTTATTTTTTATTTTTTTAGGTGTTTTTTTTTCAGATTAGGGCTTTTTAAATTTTTAATGGGCAGCAAAAGATCGGATTGCCCCTTTAAGGGCAATGCCCATACAAATGCCCCTTTAGATTTTTTTTTTTAGAGTTAGTTTTTTTTATTTTGGGGGTTTGGTGAGTGGGAGGTATATTGTGCCCAAGAGCGCTAAAAAAAATTGTATGGCTTGAGTCCTGAAGCAAAGTGACTAGAAGAAAAGTATAACAAAACACATGCGGCTAGATTACGAGTCTTGCGTGTGCCTTAAAAAGCAGCGTTGAGGGGTCCCAACGCTGCTTTTTAACGCCCGCTGGTATTACGAGTCAGGCAGGAGAGGGTCTACCGCTCACTTTTTTCTGCGATTTTAGGTTACCGCAAATCCCCTTACGTCAATTGCGTATTCTATCTTTTTAATAGGATTTGCCTAACGCCGGTATTATGATCGCCTGAAAAAGTGAGTGGTAGACCCTCTCCTGGCAAGACTCCTACCGCATATAAAATTCAGTAGTTAAGAGTTTTATGGGCTAACGCCGTAACATAAAACTCTTAACTAAAGTGCTAAAAAGTACACTAACACCCATAAACTACCTATTAACCCCTAAACCGAGCCCCCCCCAAAATCAGAAACACTTAACTAAAATGTTTAACCCCTAATCTGCCGACCGGACATTGCCACCACTTTCATAAATGTATTAACCCCTAAACCGCCGCACTCCCGCCTCGCAAACACTAGTTAAATTGTATTAACCCCTAATCTGCCATCTCTAACATCGGCGACACCTACCTACATTTATTAATCCCTAATCTGCCGACCCCAACGGCGCAGCTACAATATTAAATTTATTAACCACTAAATCTAAATCTAACCCTAAACCTAGCCCCCCCTAAATTAAATATAATTTAAATAAAACAAAATTAAATTACTACAATTAAATAAGCTAATCCTATTTAAAACTAAATACTTACCTATAAAATAAACCATAAGATAGCTACAATATAATTAATAATTACATTGTAGCTAGCTTAGGGTTTATATTTATTTTTTCAGGCAACTTTGTATTTATTTTAACTAGGTACAATAGTTATTAAATAGTTATTAACTATATAATAACTACCTAGCTAAAATAAGTACAAAAGTACCTGTAAAATAAACCCTAACCTAAGTTACAATTACACCTAACACTACACTATAATTAAACTAATTACCTAAACTACATACAATTAATTACAATTAAATTAAATAAACTAAATTACAAAAAACAAACACTATATTACAGAAAATAAAAAAAGAATGACAAGAATTTTAAACTAATTACACCTAATCTAATCCCCCTAATAAAATAAAAAAGCCCCCCAAAATAATAAAATTTACAAATAGCCCTTAAAAGGGCCTTTTGCGGGGCATTGCCCCAAAGTAATCAGCTCTTTCACCTGTAAAAAAAATTAAATACCCCCCCAACATTAAAACCCACCACCCACACACCCAACCCTACTCTAAAACCCACCCAATCCCCCCTTAAAAAAAAACTAACACTACACCCTTGAAGATCACCCTACCTTGAGCCATCTTCACCCAGCCGGGCACAAGTGGTCCTCCAGAGGGTCCGAAGTCTTCATCCTATCTGGCCAGAAGAGGACCTCCAGACCGGCAGAATGCTTCATTCAGGCGGCATCTTCTATCTTCATCCTTCTGGAGCGGAGAGGGTCCATCTTCAAGACATCAGACGCGGAGCATCCTCTTCATCCGACGGCCGATGACTGAATGACTGGTCCTTTAAGTGACGTCATCCAAGATGGCATCTTTTGAATTCCGATTGGCTGATAGAATCCTATCAGCCAATCGGAATTAAGGTAGGAAAAATCCTATTGGCTGATGCAATCAGCCAATAGGATTGAAGTTCAATCCGATTGGCTGATCCAATCAGTCAATAGGATTGAGCTCACATTCTATTGGCTGTTCCAATCAGCCAATAGAATGCGAGGTCAATCCTATTGACTGATTGCATCAGTCAATAGGATTTTTCCTACCTTAATTCTGATTGGCTCTCAGATTAGATCTCTGGTTAATTTTCTAAAAGTGCCAAAAATGCAATCAAAATAGAGGGGATTGTTGTTTTTTTTATTAAAAAAAAATCTAGCATTTAAAAAAAACAAAAAACTGCACTATACAGTTTTGGGGCTTTAAAGTTGGTGGGAGTGGGATGTTCATATACAGTATCCCACAAAAGTGAGTACACCCCTCATATTTTTGTAAATATTTTATTATATAGTTTCATGTGACAACACTGAAGAAATTACACTTTGCTGCAATGTAAAGTAGTGAGTGTACAGCCTGTATAATAGTGTAAATTTGCTATCCCCTCAAAATAACTCAACACACAGCCTTTAATGTCTAAACCATTGGCAGCAAAAGTGAGTACACCACTAAGTTGAAATGTCCAAATTGGGTCCAATTAGCCATTTCCCCTCCCTGGTGTCATGTGACTCGTTAGTGTTACAAGGTCTCAGGTGTGAATGGGGAGCAGGTGTGTTAAATTTGGTGTTATTGCTCTCACACTCTCTCATACTGGTCACTGGAAGTTAAACATGGCGCCTCATGGCAAAGAACTCTCTGGGGATCTGAAAAAAAGAATTGTTGCTCTACATAAAGATCACCTAGGTTATAAGAAGATTGCCAAGACTCTGAAACTGAGCTGCAGCATGGTGGCCAAGATCATTCAGCGGTTTCACAGGACAGGGTTGACCAAAAAAGTTGAGTACAAGTACTCTGCATCATATCCAGAGGTTGTCTTTGGGAAATAGATGTATGAGTGCTGCCAGCATTGCTGCAGAGGTTGAAGGGGTGGGGGGTCAGCCTGTCAGTGCTCAGACCATATGCCACACACTGCATCAAATTGGTCTGCATGGCTGTCGTCCCAGAAGAAAGCCTCTTCTAAAGTGGATGCACAAGAAAGCCTGCAAACAGTTTGCTGAAGACAAGCAGACTAAGGACATGGATTACTGGAACCATGTCCTGTGGTCTGATGAGACCAAGATAAACTTATTTGGTTCAGATGGTGTCAAGAGTGTGTGGTGGCAATCAGGTGAGGAGTACAAAGACAAGTGTGTCTTACCTACAGTCAAGAATTGTAGTGATAGTAAGTGCGCTAAAAGAAAGCTAAAGGTATCCAAATGTTAAAACAAATAATAAGTGTATCCAGTATGCATATAAAGGAGTTGGTAATTGTGCAAAGTGTGATACGTGTATTAGAATTCTGCAGTACTATTAACAAAAAGAGGGGGTGATCTATAAAATAACAGTGTCCATGGAAAAATGTAGTGGAATGCGGATATCTTACTTAAGAAAGATGATCTATCAGTAGTGTACTAATAATAAAGGATAAAGTCAAAGTATGTGTCAAAAAACAGTGTGACCATATATTTATGTGATATTAGGTGATATATAATACTATCAGGCAAAATGTTATTTAGGGTTACAAAGAAACAATGTGTTAAACTAGATACAAATTGTGAGGAAAACTTAAATATATCTAAAAAATTCCCTTGCAGCTTTATTCATATAATAAAAATATTTTATTTTACACAATCGCAATCAAATTGAAACTTAAAACAGAGGGACGTCTCCCCATATATAAAAATAATAAAATCAGAATTTAAGCAAGTTGAGATACTTAGGCCTAGATTTGGAGTTTGGCGGTAGATGGGCTGTTAACGATACGCAGGCTTTTTTCTGGCAGCACCATAAAATTAACTCTGGTATCGAGAGTCCCAAAAAATGCTGCGTTAGGCTCCAAAAAAGGAGCGTAGAGCATTTTTACCGCAAATGCAACTCTCGATACCAGAGTTGCTTACGGACGCGGCCAGCCTCAAAAACGTGCTCGTGCACGATTCTCCCATAGGAAACAATGGGGCTGTTTGAGCTGAAAAAAAACCTAACACCTGCAAAAAAGCAGCGTTTAGCTCCTAACGCAGCCCCATTGTTTCCTATGGGGAAACACTTCCTACGTCTGCACCTAACACTCTAACATGTACCCCGAGTCTAAACACCCCTACCCTTACACTTATTAACCCCTAATCTGCCGCCCCCGCTATCGCTGACCCCTGCATTATATTATTAACCCCTAATCTTCCGCTCCGTAAACCGCCGCAACTTACATTATCCCTATGTACCCCTAATCTGCTGCCCCTAACACCGCCGACCCCTGTATTATATTTATTAACCCCATACCTGCCCCCCACAACGTCGCCGCCAGCTACCTTCAATAATTAACCCCTAATCTGCAGACCGCAAAGCGCCGCCACCTACGTTATCCTTATGTACCCCTAATCTGCTGCCCCTAACACCGCCGACCCCTATATTATATTTATTAACCCCTAATCTGCCCCCCTCAACGTCGCCTCCACCTGCCTACACTTATTAACCCCTAATCTGCCGAGCGGACCTGAGCGATACTATAATAAAGTTATTAGCCCCTAATCCGCCTCACTAACCCTATCATAAATAGTATTAACCCCTAATCTGCCCTCCCTAACATCGCCGACACCTAACTTCAATTATTAACCCCTAATCTGACGACAGGAGATCACCGCTACTATAATAAATGGATTAACCCCTAAAGCTAAGTCTAACCCTAACACTAACACCCCCCTAAGTTAAATATAATTTAAATCTAACGAAATTAATTAACTCTTATTAAATAAATTATTCCTATTTAAAGCTAAATACTTACCTGTAAAATAAATCCTAATATAGCTACAATATAAATTATAATTACATTGTAGCTATTTTAGGATTAATATTTATTTTACAGGCAACTTTGTAATTATTTTAACCAGGTACAATAGCTATTAAATAGTTAAGAACTATTTAATAGTTACCTTGTTAAAATAATTACAAAATTACCTGTAAAATAAGTCCTAACCTAAGTTATAATTAAACCTAACACTATACTATCAATAAATTAATTAAATAAAATACCTACAATTACCTACAATAAAACCTAACACTACACTATCAATAAATAAATTAAATACAATTCCTACAAATAACTACAATTACACAAACTAACTAAAGTACAAAAAATAAAAAAGAACTAAGTTACAAAAAATAAAAGAATATTTACAAACATAAGAAAAATATTACAACAATTTTAAACTAATTACACCTACTCTAAGCCCCCTAATAAAATAACAAAGACCCCCAAAATAAAAAAATGCCCTACCCTATTCTAAATTAATAAAGTTAAAAGCTCTTTTACCTTACCAGCCCTGAACAGGGCCCTTTGCGGGGCATGCCCCAAGAAAATCAGCTCTTTTGCCTGTAAAAAAAAACATACAATACCCCCCCCCAACATTACAACCCACCACCCACATACCCCTAATCTAACCCAAACCCCCCTTAAATAAACCTAACACTAAGCCCCTGAAGATCTTCCTACCTTGTCTTCACCTCAACAGGTATCACCGATCCGTCCTGGCTCCGATATCTTCATCCAACCCAAGCGGGGGCTAGACATCCACTGAAGAAGTCCAGAAGAGGGTCCAAAGTCTTCCTCCTATCCGGCAAGAAGAGGACATCCGGACCGGCAAACATCTTCATCCAAGCGGCATATTCGATCTTCTTCCATCCGGTGCGGAGCGGGTCCATGTTGAAGCAGCCGACGCGGATACATCCTCTTCTTCCGGCGTCTCCCAACGAATGACGGTTCCTTTAAGGGACGTCATCCAAGATGGCGTCCCTCGAATTCCGATTGGCTGATAGGATTCTATCAGCCAATCGGAATTAAGGTAGGAATATTCTGATTGGCTGATGGAATCAGCTAATCAGAATCAAGTTCAATCCGATTGGCTGATTGGATCAGCCAATCAGATTGAGCTTGCATTCTATTGGCTGTTCCGATCAGCCAATAGAATGCGAGCTCAATCTGATTGGCTGATTGGATCAGCCAATCGGATTGAACTTGATTCTGATTGGCTGATTCCATCAGCCAATCAGAATATTCCTACCTTAATTCCGATTGGCTGATAGAATCCTATCAGCCAATCAGAATTCGAGGGACGCCATCTTGGATGACGTCCCTTAAAGGAACCGTCATTCGTCGGGAGACGCCGGAAGAAGAGGATGGATCCGCGTCGACTGCTTCAACATGGACCCGCTCCGCACCGGATGGAAGAAGATCGAAGATGCCGCTTGGATGAAGATGTTTGCCGGTCCGGATGTCCTCTTCTTGCCGGATAGGAGCAAGACTTTGGACCCTCTTCTGGACTTCTTCAGCACCGGATGTCTAGCCCCCGCTTGGGTTGGATGAAGATATCGGAGCCAGGACCGATCGGTGATACCCGGTGAGGTGAAGACAAGGTAGGAAGATCTTCAGGGGCTTAGTGTTAGGTTTATTTAAGGGGGGTTTGGGTTAGATTAGGGGTATGTGGGTGGTGGGTTGTAATGTTGGGGGGGGTATTGTATGTTTTTTTTTACAGGCAAAAGAGCTGATTTTCTTGGGGCATGCCCCGCAAAGGGCCCTGTTCAGGGCTGGTAAGGTAAAAGAGCTTTTAAATTTATTAATTTAGAATAGGGTAGGGCATTTTTTTATTTTGGGGGTCTTTGTTATTTTATTAGGGGGCTTAGAGTAGGTGTAATTAGTTTAAAATTGTTGTAATATTTTTCTTATGTTTGTAAATATTTTTTTATTTTTTGTAACTTAGTTCTTTTTTATTTTTTGTACTTTAGTTAGTTTATGTAATTGTAGTTATTTGTAGAAATTGTATTTAATTTATTTATTGATAGTGTAGTGTTAGGTTTTATTGTAGGTAATTGTAGGTATTTTATTTAATTAATTAATTGATAGGGTAGTGTTAGGTTTAATTATAACTTAGGTTAGGATTTATTTTACAGGTAATTTTGTTATTATTTTAACTAGGTAACTATTAAATAGTTCTTAACTATTTAATAGCTATTGTACCTGGTTAAAATAATTACAAAGTTGCCTGTAAAATAAATATTAATCCTAAAATAGCTACAATGTAATTATAATTTATATTGTAGCTATATTAGGATTTATTTTACAGGTAAGTATTTATCTTTAAATAGGAATAATTTATTTAATAAGAGTTAATTAATTTCGTTAGATTTAAATTATATTTAATTTAGGGGGGTGTTAGTGTTAGGGTTAGACTTAGCTTTAGGGGTTAATCCATTTATTATAGTAGCGGTGAGCTCTGGTCGTCAGATTAGGGGTTAATAATTGAAGTTAGGTGTCGGCGATGTTAGGGAGGGCAGATTAGGGGTTAATACTATTTATGATAGTGTTAGTGAGGCGGATTAGGGGTTAATAACTTTATTATAGTAGAGCTCAGGTCCGCTCGGCAGATTAGGGGTTAATAAGTGTAGGCAGGTGGAGGCGACGTTGAGGGGGGCAGATTAGGGGTTAATAAATATAATATAGGGGTCGGCGGTGTTAGGGGCAGCAGATTAGGGGTACATAAGGATAACGTAGGTGGCGGCGCTTTGCGGTCGGCAGATTAGGGGTTAATTATTGTAGGTAGCTGGTGGCGACGTTGAGGGGGGCAGGTTAGGGGTTAATAAATATAATACAGGGGTCGGCGGTGTTAGGGGCAGCAGATTAGGGGTACATAAATATAACATAGGTGGCGGTCGGCAGATTAGGGGTTAAAAAATTTAATCGAGTTGCGGCGATGTGGGGGGACCTCAGTTTAGGGGTACATAGGTAGTTTATGGGTGTTAGTGTACTTTAGGGTACAGTAGTTAAGAGCTTTATGAACCGGCATTAGCCCAGAAAGCTCTTAACTCCTGCTTTTTTTCGGCGGCTGGAGTTTTGTCGTTAGAGCTCTAACGCTCACTTCAGAAACGACTCTAAATTAAGGCGTTAGGAAGATCCCATTGAAAAGATAGGATACGCAATTGATGTAAGGGGATCTGCGGTATGGAAAAGTCGCGGCTGAAAAGTGAGCGTTAGACCCTTTAATCACTGACTCCAAATACCGGCGGTAGCCTAAAAACAGCGTTAGGAGCCTCTAACGCTGGTTTTCACGGCTAACGCCAAACTCCAAATCTAGGCCTTAGTAAGCAACTTAGTAAGCAAACTTTAGCTGAGGAAATGTGTTAGTAATCCACTGTATTATGCAGATAGAGACAGTCTCTTATACCATCAAAAACCTTTTTAAATTGTCGTTGCTTCACAGATAGGTTTTTACTGACCAAGTTCAAGGTTTAGGCAATGTGTAGATTTCTTGTAGCACAATACAGTCATTAAACTTTATGGATCTTAATGCTTTAAGATTCTTTCTACTTACTTCACCACTCGTGTGGCACCGATATCCTCTGTTCAGCTCCAAGTTCCCAAACTGAGTCAGTACGCCGCGTGTATCTCGGCGTCTGACGTCATCGGAAAACTTCAACTGCTGTTACCGTGATAATCGGCTTTCTTGATATTGGAATCACAGGTTGTTTTGGAGATAATCACTCTTTGGTTTTCAAACAGAGGTACTTCCCTGCACTTAGTGCTGATTGCACGCAGGAAAAAGGAGGATGTTGAAGAATGTAATTATGTAAATAACCCGAGTTAATGAGTAAAGTTGAGAAAATCCTTAGATGTAAAATGTCCTTATTCAAGTAGTATTATGTCAAATAACACAGCCACTCAGATCAAAGCGTTTCGCTCGCCAGGGAGCTTTTTCAAGATCTTGAAAAAGCTCCCTGGCGAGCGAAACGCTTTGATCTGAGTGCTGGAAAATAATGGTGGCCACAGAAAATACTGACACTTTGGGCTTAATTTGGACATTTCCACTTAGGGGTGTACTCACTTTTGTTGTCAACGGTTTAGACATTAATGGCTGTGTGTTGAGTTATTTTGAGGGGACAGCAAATTTACACTGTTGTACAGGCTGTACACTCACTACTTTACATTGTATCAAAGTGTCATTTCTTCAGTGTTGCCACATGCAAAGATTTAATAAAATATTTACAAAAATGTGAGGGGTGTACTCACTTTTGTGGGATACTGTACATATATATTAAAAATGTTGCAACCGCTGTGCTACTTACCCATTTTTCTGTGTGAGGTTCTTATGCCGTCTGTGACGGCATCAGAACGTAGCTCCCATAGGAGCCTATGGAAGTGTGCTTTCATAAGCACAAAGCTTCCTAACAATGCGAATGCAAGCTTGCGATTTACTTGTAATACCAGTGCACATTATTGTGCGCTGGTATTACAAAGTGGAGAGCTAATATTGCTTGCATGCAAGCTATATTTAGCGCTGCACTTGTAATCTGGCCCAAGGTGTTTTATGTCCCCTTAACATCTACACAAATGACCTGACAATTATGCATGTTCTTTTATGTAAACAATGAGTAAATTACTGACAAACAATATAAGTTGAAATATAATAGCAGGTAGTTTTCCGACTTGAAGCCATTTGAATTTGTACATGAAAGCAGCAGTAGCCCAGGTGTTTTGTTTACTTAAGAATTTCAAATCTTGTTTTTTGCCACCAGTTTACAACAGCAATGTAACTACTTTAGATTCAACAAGGTGTTGGAAAAACTCCTCAAATATTGTGGTCCATAATTACATGATAGCATCACACAGTTGCTGCAGATTTGTTTTTTTGCACATCGATGATGCAAATCTCCCATTTCACCACATCCCAAAGTTGCTCTATTGGATTGAGATTTGGTGACTGTGGAGGCCATTGGAGTACAGTGAACTCATTGTCATCTTCAAGAAACCAGTTTGAGATGATTTGAGCTTTGTGACGGTGCAATATCCTGCTTGAAGTATCCATCATAAGATTGGTACACTGTAGTCATAAAGGGATGGACATGGTCAGCAACAATACTCATGTAGGCCATGGCATTTAAACAATGCTCAACTTGTACTAAGGGACTCAAAGTGTGCCACGAAAATATCCCCAACACCATTACACCACCGCCAGCAGCCTGAACCATTGATACAAGGCAGGATGGATCCATGCTTTAATGCCAAATTCTGAACCTACCATCTGAATATCGCAGCTGAAATCGAGACTCATCAGACTAGGCAACGTTTTTTCAATCTTCTATTGTCCAATTTTAGTGAGTCTGTGCGAATTGTAGCCTCAGTTTCCTGTTCTTAGCTGACTACAGTTGCACCTGGTGTGGTCTTCTGCTGCTGTAGCCCATCTGCTTCAAGGGTCAACGCTTTGTGCATTCAGAGATGGTATTCTGCATACCTTAGTTGTAACGAGTGGTTATTTGAGTTACTGTTGCCTTTCTATCATCTCAAACGAGTCTGCCCATTCTCTTCTGACCTCTGACATCAACAAGGCATTTTTGTCTACACAACTGCTGCTCTCTGGATATTTTCTCTTTTTCCAACCATTCTCTGTAATCCCTGAGATAATTGTGTGTGGAAATCCCAGTAGATCAGCAGTTTTTTAAATACTCAGACCATCCCGTCTGGCACCAATAACCATGCCACATTCAAAGTCACTTAAATCTACTTTCTTCCCCATTCTGATGCTCGGTTTGAACTTCAGCAACTGGTCTTCACCACGTCTAGATACCTAAATGCATTGAGTTCCTGACATGTGATTGGCTGATTAGCAATTTGTGTTACCAAGCAATTGAACAGGTGTACCTAATAAAGTGGCTGGTTGAGTGTTTATTTCTGAATATTTCTGAGAACGCTCATGTAAAATAAATATCTATATCTATATATCTATAGAAATACAAATTTAGCCATAGGTATATACATATATATATATAGAGAGAGAGAAATATGTTTTTACAATAGAATGGACATTATACTGTAAGTGAAGAACATTGGAATGTGAAATATGTACAATAAATATACAGTAAAACACAAATGCCTAAATATATAAATATACACACATATAGGTACATAGGTTTACATACATACATTTAAATATTTAGACATGTGAATATAATTATCTCTATGTTAAAGCCCTTTGCATGCTTTTTTTCACCTTAGACCTCATATCTTTGAGACCTTATAACTTTTAAAGCCACTTTAAAGGCATTTTTAATGTTTTTGTGCCACTTTTTGTTTCACATAACAGTTAATCAGAGCGCTGAAGTCATGCTAACCTGTCGAGTGTTAAATTAGATTGAGTTTAAGCGAATGTGTTTACATTCAACCTGTATGGGCACTATTTCTGATGCAAACAAAGAATTGTGAAATACCCCTTATCGTTTGCACACATAATCTAGCCCTAAATGAGCACTTTGGAATTCTCACTGTAGCCACTGCTTGTGGCTAGATAACATTTAGATAACACATATAACATTACAGAACTTAGGTTCTATTGTTACATGATGTGTACAACAAAATTCCTCTATTAAACATGGGCAAAAACTGATTGCAGCTATATTTCAGTGATTCCTCACTATAACCCCCTGCTTACTGCATTTTTATTACAACAAAGAAAAAGACTGTTTTATATCCATTTAAGGATATTCTTTATCTATACATTTAAATTAAATACATCAAATGCAAGTGACTATTTTAAGCTATCATTTAAAATTAATTTAGAAGATTACTTTAGTGGAGTATATAACTTGGAAAAAATGAGCTAAGTGAAACATTATCCAGAGGATGATTTGGTAATGTGGTGATCCAGTGTGTAATGTGTGCAGATTTGAATATAACATCATTTACAAGTAAATTGAAGAATTTACAGTACAGATAGTGGAAGTAATTGAGCAAGTTCATTCTGCTTCTTTAATTTATTGTGCAATGCAGCATAGTTATTATTGTCAATTAAAAATACAGCATAAGGAAATCATAAAATAGCTATGATACACAAGATGAAGTCGCTGCTTATATTTGTAGCATTTATTTCTTGTGCTTACAACTGTAACAAGGATATTTGTCCGCTGCGGAATCTGTTGGCGCTCTACAAATAACCTATAATAATAATAATAATAATAATACCAGTTAAACAAATATTAATGTCTTCATTTTCCATTTCCTTTCATTTTACTTCTGCTTTTTCATTTTCCCTTTTCCCTTTTCCCCTTATTCTTTTGAATTAATGGTTTTTATCAGGTTGCCAAAACTGAGACTGCACCAATCTATTAGAAAATAATCACAATATGTATATACTAGGCAATAAGCCTGTTTAGAAGGCAGTCTATTTTTAAAAACTACAACCCCCAAGCCAAGTTACAAAAAATTAAAAATTAAAAAAATTACAGAAAAAAATAAACAAAGGTATCCAAGATAAAACATTTAAACCTAAACTAATACCCCTATAAAAATAAAAAAATCCCCCCAAAATAAAAACACCCCCTAATATAATACTAAACTACCAATAGCCCTTAAAGGGCCTTTTGTAGGGCATTGCCCTAAGTTCAACAGCTTTTACCTCTAAAAAATACTAAATCCCCCCACCCACCAAACCCCCCGAAATAAAAAAACTAACACTAAAAAAAACTAAACTACCCATTGCCCCTAAAGGGGCATTTGTATGGGAATTGCCCTTAAAAAGGCATTCAGCTCTTTTACTGCCCTTAAAAGGTCAATCCGCTCTTTTTCAAGCCCAAAAAAAACCCTAATCTAAAAAAAAACACCCCAAAAATGTAAATAGAAAACCCTAAACCTAAGCCCCAAATAGGTATTCAGTGTTCCTGAAGTCCGGCGGAGATCATCTTCATCCAGACGGATCCATCATCTTCTATCTTCATCCGGAGTGAAGGTGATGCAGAGCGGAGGTGCGGAGCTGTGTTCCCGATGACTGGATCGTCATCGGAGGTCTTCAGTGGCGGTCATCGGCGGCCGTCATCGGCGGCGGTTCTCGGTGGCGGCGGAGGCATTCTTCGGTGGCATGGAGGGTCCACTTCATCCGATGTCCGTCGTAGACTGAAGATTGAATGCAAGGTATGGTAATCAATTTTGGGCACCTTGCATTCCTATTGGCTGAAATTTTTAAATCAGCCAATAGGATTAGAGCTACTGAAATCCTATTGGCTGTTCAAATCAGCCAATAAGATTTCATTAGCTCTCATCCTATTGGCTGATTTTAAAATATCAGCCAATAGAAATGCAAGATACCCCAATAAATATGGGGTACCTTGTATTCAATCTTCAGTGTGTGGCGGACGATCACATGAAGAGGAGCCTCCACGCTGCCGAGGAGCGCCACCGCCGAGGACCACCACTGAGGATTGCCACATCTGGGAAGATCGCTCCACACCTCTGCTCTGCGCCGCCTTCGCTGTGGATGAAGATAGAAGATGATGGACCCGCCTGGAAGAAGACCTTCTCCGCTGAACTTCAGGAGCCGTGAGTACCGATTTGGGGCTTAGTGTTTTTTTTTTTTTTTCTGGGTTTTTTGATTTTTAAGATTAGGGATTTGGGTGCTGTAAAAGGGCTGAATGCCCATTGGGTAGTTTAGGATTTTTAGTGTTAGGTTGTTTTATTTTGGGGGGGTTTTACTGCTAAGGGGGACTTGGTTTATTTTTAATGTAAAAGAGCTGATTTCTTTAGGGCAATGCCCTACAAAAAGCCCTTTTAAGGGCTATTGGTTGTTTATTCTTAGATTAGGTGGTGTTTTTATTTTGGGGGGCTTTTTTATTTTCATAGGGATTAGGTTTAATTTTTATTTATTTTGGATAATGTGGTTTCTTATTTTGTATAATGTTAGACTTTTTTATTTTGTATAATGTTAGACTTTTTATTTTCTGTAATTTTAGATACATTTAAACTTATTTTTCTTTAAAGTAATGTTAGGTTTTTTTATTTATTTGTAATTTAGGATTATTTTAATTTATGTAATGGGGTTAATTTAGGGGTGTTAGGTTAGGGGGCTTAGTGATGAGTTATTTGTATTGTGGGTTAATATATTTATTATGTTAATTGCTTTGTAGATTAATGGTGGTTTAGGGGTCAATAGATTTATTAGGTTAATTGGTGATGTGGGTTAATGGCGTTTAGGGGTTAATAGATGTATTAGGTAATTTGCAATGTTGAGGTTGGTGGATTTAGGGGTTAAGAATTTTATTAGTTAGATGGTTGTTTTTTTTCTTAATACTTATTGCGGGCGTTTTTGTTTTTAATGCTTATTGTGGGCGGTTTTTTTAATGCTTATTGCGGGCGTTTGTTTTTTTTAATGCTTATTGCAGGTGGTTAGTTGTTTTTTTAATGCTTATTGCGGGCGGTTAGGTTTTTTTGAATACTTATTGCGGGCGTTTATGGGGTTTTTAAATACTTATTGCGGGCGGTTATGTTTTTTTTCTTAATACTTATTGCGGGCGGTTAGGTTTTTGTTTTTTCAATGCTCCGTTTGCCTTCTCTGCATCAAGATAAATTATCTTGGCTGTGCGCGCAGCGAACATTCTTTTGGCTGCCTCGCGCTGCCAACATTCCTTTGAGGATGCGTGTGCAACTGGAGACACCGACAAACGCGTAACAAACGTGATTATAGTATAGATATCCTGTGCATAGTACTTTTTGAATTTCACTAATACTTTGTAATGAGAAAACAACATAATTCAAATTCATCAGAATTCAATAACATAGACCTCCATTTTCTTTGTTTTAAGCAATATTTATTGGTGGTTTGCACATCTTTGTTTTTCAATGTTAATAGTCTGTGCGTGTTCAATTCACAAGTTAATAAATACTATATTTTTTGGTTAAAAAAATGTTCAAACTACACTTTTTATTTATGACAGACATCGGAATGTTCATCTATGATCACAATTAAGTTTTTGATACTTTAATTTTTTTTTATAAAATTATTCACAATGTTATGAAATTGTTAACTATACAGATAATAAATTGACAATATTTGTAAAGCAAACTTTATTTAAAAATATAAGCAACGTGTTTTTACTTTCATGAGAGTCTTTGAAAACTCCCTTTAGCCTATTGAATAGATAATATTCCTTGTAGTTAAAACCATCCAAACTTACATACATTGATTTCTAATGGGAATTCTAATTGATTACAAATAACATTGTAGCATTTATTGTATGTGCTTTGGTGTAATTTGTTAAATCATACATATCCATCAATTTTTCATTCCATTGAATAGTATAAACATATTTATATTTATGTTTATATTTATATAAAGTATATAAGGCTGGAAATTTGCATTAGTCCACTAGAGTAAGAAATTGCAGTGGATGAGTAGAAAATATGGCTTTTTACCTGTCTTTAGTGGACTAGTAACTTTTCCCTCTGGACTAGTAATTTTTCTCCCTTGACTAATGAACTATAGTGATATATATCTCTATGAAGTGTACTTTGTGAAAATTGTTAAACCTATCATATTCTCATTTTTAGAATAGCATTACAGAAGGCTTTGCAACTTTTGTTTTGGTTAAGTGCATCAATAAGATCTCAATAAATAATGCCAAGGACTTATTTGAGCAAGTAAAGCCATAAATTATACTCTGTATATTGTGTATGCATAGTTTTTATTTTACATAGGACAATAATCAATTAGCTGGGGAGTAACCTCTTGGTGAACCCCCTTTGAGGTTATAAGAACATCAGGAAGTGAATGTACTAATTGGTATACAGCAAGTTTTATTGGTGAGTACCAGTAGCGACTTACTTTTACATATAAGCTGACTTTTACAATATAAGCTGATGTTGCTTAGCAACATTTGTAAATAATGTATTTATTCTCATGTTTTGCTTTATTAAGCATGTGTGTTCATTTTTCTAATTACAAAGCATAAAAATCCTGAGACACAATAAACTTATGCTAGGGCGTAGCGGCTGACATTTTTGAGTTTTAAGACCAATGCAAGATACTCATCTATCATATAAAATACTTATTAATTCACCAAAGCTATGTATATATTAATTTATTTTTCAAATCAAGTTATCTAATTATATTTTAAAGTTATACAATCATATTTCAGTAAAGTCACTATAAGGGTGTGATTTTAGTCACTTATCATGACTCACTTTGCAATCCAAAAATACAATTTCAGTACTCATGTATCATTTGGAAAAAATAATATCCACAATGTTTCATAATTATTTTTGAGAAAATATATCATTAAATAAATCTTAGGAGCAAATTTTCTTCATATATATATATATATTTCTAATATTATCCTATTATTATTAACCCTTTGAGTGCTAAGCACTTTCCCACCTGGGTGCAAATCTTTTTTTAAGTTTTTTTTTCTTGGGATCCCCAAGACTTAAACTGTTGGAAAGGTTAGGCGATTACCTTTCCAACGGTGGGTCTTGGGGGTCTTTAGCTGCTTAGATGCCTGAGATACAGGCTTCTAAGCAACATGCCCCCTGCTCCTATACTTAACATTGTTAAGTATAAAGTTGCGCAGTGACGTCATCACGTCATTGCTCATGGCGTCATCACACATAACGTGAAGCCCCGGAGATGCCTGTCACTATGCAGGCCCGATCGCCGGGTAGGAGCGGGGGGGCCCCCAGATATCCCTCAAGGTGGGAGAGTGCTAGCGACAGCTCAGAGCCGTCGTTAACACTCAAAGGGTTAATAATAATAATAATAATAATAATGATGATAATAATAATACCAATTTTGTTTTTTATCCACTACCTGCTCATTTGCATAAGACATTACATTACAGGAAGTAAACATTTTCTAAGCTTTTTTCATTAGGATTTTGTCTAGATTGGAAGGGCAGATTGGAATGGTTTATATCTGGCATAAAGTTCTGTGTTTGTTTTGTCTTATTTTTTTTCTTAGTACTGTCTTTTAGAGTGCCAACTCTTTATCACATATGTAATTTCTTAATGCAATAAATGCTTCATGGGAAATATCTATCTAATATCATTCTTTAACACAATTTTCATCTGAATTTCAAATATATTGCCTCTGTTTGCCTGTTATTTATCATAATTATTTTACATGGATTCCTAATTTGTGATATTATTCATGGACCTAAGCATGAGAAACAACTCTACTGTGTTGCATGAGTAATCATACAATTATATTTAGTTCTTTAATATATGAATAAGGGGAGGACATTTTTTTGATGCAGATGTAAAGACTCAGTCTTTTGAGGATAAGGTACAGCTACGACAGCAAACATAAAAAGCTTTAAGAATAAGATTTCATGGACTTCAATTCCCACAGTGTGTTCTGGGCATCAAATTTGATCACCATTAAAAGCCATTTAAAAGATTCACTGTAAAAATATCCTTTGCTTTTGAAAAGTAGAAAGAATCAATTTTCTAGAGGACATTTTGATGCCATTTGGACTTGTTTCAAATCAATTTTCTACCATGCAAAAAGGTCTATTTGGCTTCATTTGCATATTGTGATTTTTTTTTCTTTCTACGAAACACATCAATTGTGACATATTTTAACATTAGCAGAAAAGAAATTAAGCTTCTACTTGAATAGTTTAGTTTATACAATGAAAGACCTATAGAATTACAGGAAGAAGATTGTCGAGCTACAAATTAGCTTGAAAGGAAAGTGTCTTGGAACAAAAATGTAAAAATCCCCTGCAAGACTAGGATACAACTCACAGTTTAATGCAATTACAAATCTAGTTAGAATTGTTTGCTTAAAAAAACTAAAACAAACTAACTAGACTACTATTAATAAATTTGAATTTCTAATTTACTTGCTGGATAACATCTATAACAATATTTGTACTTTACACAAAAAGGTTGAATTTATAAAAGAAGTAAGAGAAAATGCACACAAAAAAGAATATATTTCTATTTCTTTATGTCTGGAGTATTATATGGCAGCAGTTTTACAAGAATACTTTTAATATTGTTATACATTTATACATGCAAATTGTAGTTTGTCCAATACCTCTGATCCTTCACAACCTACACTGTTATTGCTTAAAATGAATGCAAACTTAACACTACTGCCCCACGGCATTGAATAGACTTTTAAAAATGAGCCAGGGTTTAATTAATCAAATTTTTTATATTTATGTATTTTCTCAAATTTTTACCTTTTTAGCGTTCCGACGATAAGCGCAGCTCTCCTGCCGCCATATTGTCTAATTGATTGACAAATGACAATTCTTAAAATAACTAATACTCGTTCAAGAATCGTCATCTGTCAATCAATTATGTCAGTATATAGCAGGGTTATAATACAATTTATTTATTCTTTAAAATAACCTCCAATTAAAATGTATATACAAAACAATTGAAATTAATATTTATTCCTAAATTCTTTAGATTAGTTAAAATGTATATACACATTGCAATACATTTATGTAGAGACCAGATTATGAATCAAATTATACACACTTATGCTGTTATAATATCCTTTACAAAGATCATAAAATATATACCTTTAAAATTAACTGTACTCACAATGAATCGCATTAAAACACCACAATAAAATACCAGAGGTTGTATATATTATTAATGCAAACAGCCAATGTGTATGCCAATATGTCTGACCTGAAATAACCTCTTATGTAGCTACAATAAGACTAATTCTAATATATATATATATATATATATATATATATATATATATATATATATAGCTGCAAATAACTTAATACACAGCAGAGAGATTTACTCAGAGATATGAAATACAAAAGACCTTTATCTGGCAAATTAAATTATTTGGCATTAATGTGACTACCTAAGACTACACAGGACTATGGATATAAGCTTAAAATACAAAGTGCCCTTTTACAATTACTAACTTCAATTAAACTGTAGCAACAATGAATGTATTTGCTTTAAAATTTTAAATTATAGTCACTGCCATACGTTACCACATTACCAAATGATTATTCAGTTTCCAGAATTTCTTGTGGGTCATCTAAGAATGATTTATCCACTATGTGTAAAGGTACAGGCCTCAAAATTGTTAATCTTCCTTAGTTCAAGAAAGTGTCCCAAAATGGCAGAGAATATACTTAACACAAAGCCTGTGATTTTCCTCTCCAAAACTTATGCTTCTTTGAGTCTGTCTGTCTTTTGTCTACTGTGTGTGTGGGTCTTTATTCAAAAATAAAGAATCCCTCCTCCTTTTCTTTAATCATTCTCACAAGAGTTTGATAGGCCCTCCGGAGCTTGTCCCTGATTCGCTCTTGGATCTGAAGATCTCATAGGATATTTGGTTTGGCATATGTTTTAAGCAGTCAACTCGTTTGGCTGTCATACCAGTTTTAATCCACGAGGTGGCAGCAGATAACCAGAAATGCAGTGTCACTATTAATACTGCTACAGCTTAATATCTCACCTTAAAATGTTTATTTAATATACTATAATTTCTTGTATTAATAAACTGATCTGGTCAACATATATATCCCATTTAATATAATTGAAAATGTACAATTTGAGATCAAATACGAGTATATCTCTAGTACCACATTACAAAGTAATTTTTATACAATTAAATATATGGGTATTTAAAGGATTTTAATATTTTTAGCATGGATCTAATTAATATCTCAGTTATCATCTTAATATCACATACATACCTTGAGATCGGCAAACAGATGTAATTTTACAAAATTATATTTATATTGGACTACTATCCCATATCAATATAAATATTGCATATCTGTATATCTCTTGCTGAGTGTATAAAACATATGATATTATGTATATTTTTCATTTAGCAGACATTCACATTTAATATTATACAAACAGACCATCTCATATCCATTTATTTGTACCTATTATTTGATAGTCTGAGGCACATATTAAATATTCGAAAACTATATAGATAATTTGTTATCAAAAGTACATAGGTTAAGATATTTTGAAATCTTGATTCTTAGACCTTCAATGTCTCATAGGTTAGCTGTAACATGAGTTCAGATTATTTGTGTATCTAAAACTCAGCACGGCACAATTTAACACTTAGACAATAAGGCCATTTCCCCTGAGTATGTTTGTATATTCTACTATTCTTACAGACGGACCGTTTGTTCCTTACAGGGGCTTGTATGTTTTATTACCCATCTTGGGCAGGAAACCAATATGTGGGCATATACATTTAAGGACTCCATATGTTAACATTTACTTTGAAGTGGCCCATTGGTCTTATCTATTCAAAGGTCTAAATCCTTTGCTCTCTCCTGTGTAATTTTGCATGTTGAGCGGGGAGGATTGAATTTTGATGTGTAGTCAGCAAGGCATCTCATGTCAGACCTCAGAATTGCAATACACAGAATGTATTCAGCAATAATATATATATATATATATATATATATATATATATATGTGTGTGTGTATTGTCTACTGACATTCACAGATACCCTGACATAATTCTCCCTTCCAATTCAAATATATTGAGGACACATGTATTGGAATTGGCTTCAAGTCAGTCGCACTTGGTGAGTATACTGACGGTGTCCACCATAGACAGTCTTCTATGAAGATAGTCCATTGTTTTTTTATCCTTATCTTTTATGCTTGTTAGCTAGGCATCTTTAAACTACAGTATTTCTTTAAGGCATTTGGGGATATGACACTTCATTCTCTCTCTATTACTTGTAGTTGGGATCTAGGATGGCATGCTCACAACTGATTAATATGGACCCATTTGTCCATAAAAGTATCATTTTTAGGCATCCTAATTTTATAGGCAATTGGAGATATTTTGTCAGTAATGACAAAAGGACCCTTCCATGATGGAAGAAATTTCTTCTCATTAACCTGATCTCTTCCAAAGTTATAAAGATAAACTTTATCATTTATTTCATATTCCTTTTTGGACGTTTTGAGATCTTAATATGTTTTAGCAGCAGTTGCAGATGTTTCTATGTTTCTTTGAGCAAATGCAAAGACATATTGCAGGTGCTTCCTTAGATTCTCCACATATTGATGTGTATTGGCAGCATTTATCAAGTTCTGGTCTGATGTAAGGTATAGTAGATGCTGAGGTAGAACCATTCTTCTACCAGTCATCAATTCAAAAGGTGACATCTTAGTAGCACTACTTTAAGTTGCTCTTAATACCATTAGGACTAGAGGTCATTTTACATCCCAGTCTTTACCTGTTTTACTCACAAACTTTTTGAGGATTTTCACAATGGACTGGTTGTAATGCTCTACGCCACCACTTGAGGCATCTCTATATGCAATATGGAGCTTTCTTTTGATCCCTAGTATTTTCAAAATCTTGGTCATCACTTCGCTAGTGAAGTGGGTCCCCCGATCGGATTTGATTATCTGGGGTAAACCAAATCTGGAAAACACGTGGTTGATGAGCAATGCTGCGCATGTTTCAGCACTATTGTTAGGTGCACTGCTGCACTCTACCCATTTAGGGAACAGGCATGTTAACATGTATTTGTTACCTCTAGATGACCTAGTCACTGGACCAATAAAATCAATTTGTATATCTCACCATGGCATTGCCATCCCCCTTTTCAGCAATGGCGCTCTATGCGTTGGCGCAGTGGGTTGGAACTGTGGACAGATCAGACAACCTTGACAGTAGGTTTGAACATCCTTCAACATGTGCGGCCAAAAGGCGGAATCACACAATATTATATATGTTAATTTGGCGCCACGATGACCAGCTGTGAGAGCATCATGGGCATGTTGAAGTATGAGACCTCTGAACTTTGTAGGTACCACCCTTGCTGTATGCCAGTTTTGAAAGTTATAATTAACAAACCATCCTGTAACTTGAATTGTGACCTGAATTTCATTAAGATTCTAAGATCTTACTTGCCATTACCGTCCTCTTTTAAGATGGAGTTGCTTTCAGGATCTTCTATGTGTTTATAGAAGATGTCTAGAATGGGGTCTTCTTTTTGACTAGTGATCAGGTCCTCACTAGTAGAATCCTGAATCCATTGTACCACGTTAGGCTCACTCTGTTAGCCTGGATTCTGGTAATGGCTTCTACCTGAATTGCACCCATTAAGTGGTCGATATTAAGTTTTCCAGTTATGGCTCCTTGTTTGGCTAATAAATCTCCAAGATCATTGCCTTCCTTATCAGGACCTAGAACCCTGGAATGACCCTTGGTCTTCTTCCAGTGTATGGTTAACCCATTGGAAACCACTAGAATTTCAATCTCGCAGAACAACTTGCCATGTTTGACTGGTTTGTTGTTAGTTTTCTTCATGCCATTTCTTTTCCAAGTTAGCAGGTATTCAACAAAACCATCACGCACATAATTTGAGTCAGTAATGATCACAAATTCATGAATACCTTGTTCAATAGCCATTTAAATGTTTTTTAGAACAGCAGTTAGTTCTGCAACTTGACTGGATCTTGGTCCAATGTTGAAACCTACATAAATATCTGGGAATCCATTTGCCCAAGTTATACCAATGCCAGCGACTAATCTGTGCTCATTATCAATAGTGGCATGGTAAGAACAACCATCAACATATACCCGTGGTAATGTTTGACAATGGTCCTTATTGTATATTTTATACAGGGAAAACAGGAAATCATCTTCTAATATCTCTTGCCCATGATCCTTAGCAGTACAGTCATAGAGCTCAGCAAGTCCCTATACGAATGAATTCTTTTCATTTTGCTTATATCAAATTTCTAAAGGTCAGCCTTGTAAGGAAGGAGTCCAAGCTGTTATGTGGATATTAGACAAATTTCCATCTCTTATTCTCTCACTTTGCAGACATAGCAAAGGCTGGTGGGCCGTTTCTACAATAGCTTTCTCGCCCTGTATATAGCTGTGGAAATTTTGTAGAGCCAATACAGTAGAGAAGAGGGCTTTTTTTCGCAATCACTAAATTTTATTTCTACTGGGGATAGAGTTTTACTCGCATAAGCAATGACTTTACTTAAATTATCATGTTTTTGGTACAAAACAGCACTCATGCTTACATCTGTGTAACCTGTCTCTAAGTAGAATAGTTTACCCCCTTCAGGGTACGCTAAGCAAGGAGCTTGAGTGAGTTTTCTCTTCAGCTCTATGATGGCTGTCTCTTGAGCCTCACTCTAGTGCCATTTCACATCCTTCTTTAGAATAAGTAGCAGTTGTTTAGCTAATTCTGCATAATTATCAATAAATTTGCTAGAATAATTTGTCATACCCAGGAATGATCTCAATTCCTTTAAGTTAGTTGGGTTTTTAGAATTTATTATATCTTCCACCTTTTTCTTCTGAGGATTTAACCCTTCAGAATTAACTTCATGTCCCAAGAAGTTTACATGAGTGCGGCACCATTGAGCTTTTTGTAGGGATAATTTGACACCTGCTCTTTTAAGTTGGCTGAGGATGTGTTTAAGTTCAGTGATGTGTTTTTCAAAGTCTGTGCTTTTGATTAAAACATCATCAACATAAGATAAGGTCCCCCTTTCCAGTGCATTAGGCAAAGCCTTATGCATGAATACAGCAAATTCATGTCCTGAATTTATGTATCCAAACGGGAGCCTTTGGAATGCATACTGGACCTTTTGGAATGAGAATGCAAGATTATACTGGTCCTCATTATGTACCTTTATGGTCCAATATCCCTGTGCACAATCAATGGCAGTGAATATTTAAGATCCCTGCGCTAAGCACTGGTGAATATATTACACAGGCCAGCCAGACATGTACACTCTTTTGTTTAGCTGTCAGCACACAAATGCCATTGTCCATTGGGCTTAAGGACACCTAGAATAGGATTGTTATAAGAGCTATGCACCTGTATGGTGATACCTCTTTCTTCCAGGTTCCTTATGATTTCTGCAAGAGAATCATATGAGGCTAAAGGAAGTCTGTATTGTTTAACAAAGACAGGTGGTGCATTGGGATCTGTTTGGATTCTTGTGATGTGCAAGTCTGTAGTCCCACAGTCATAAGAATCCCTAGCAAACATATCCTTGTACTCCATCAGGAGTTCTCGTAGCTGTCGGCGTTCATCATCACTGGAACAGCTATTATCACCTAGAGAGATTTACTCTTCGACTATTTGCTGAAATCCTGGAAAGATTTCAGGCTGTCCAATCTCATAGGTTTCTTCCAACCTAGAGGTGAGATACCCTTGACTATAATTTACATTGCCCCCATGACTCTGGGTATTGGGGTATTCTTGCTCTTTGATCCTCTGAGCTGAAGGGATAAATAGACTGAATTGTAAACAATCCTTCTGGCATAGATGCAAAGGATTGTTCTATTAACTGTTCTTCAGTAAAGTATTCTTCAGGTATTAGCCCAATTACATTATTCTGGAATTAAAACATGTAATAACTCGATTCCAGTGCATATACTATGGTAGTTCCCTTGGATAAGGTGATATCCTGTGGGCTCATGTTATGTGCAATAACATGTATCAGAATATTTCCAATATTTACCATGGGAGTATGGGTTATTGTTATACCCAGATTTTTCATTCTATGGGAGAGACAAATTAGTATTTCAGAAGTTTTAAATTGCTGACCTCTTTTTACCTGTAAGGATAAGAGGAATTTATCAGCCCCAGCAGGGATTACAACATTGTTAGACACCTGCATATTCACAGCATATGGCGATTGCTGGTTTGATTTCAGGAGGGCATTTTTCTTTTGAAATACTTCAGGGTCCCCCTTTAACCTGCTCCAGAGGCAAAGGTTAATCAAATCTATTTGTATGGCATATCTATGTAAGAGATCATTGTATATTTGATTATGGTGAGTATTTAAAACTAAAAACAGGTGCTTTGCTGATTTATTGCCTATAGAGATAAATAATAAACATTTAGCTGTGACATTATAGCTTTCAGGTCTGTTATCCAGGCCATGGACACAGTGGTCTTGGGAAGAAAGATACTTAATCACCTTAGGTTCAGCGATCTGTGCTAATAAACCTTCACTTATATAGCTAGCTTCCTGTTTTAAGGTTAATTTAGCATACTTGGTTTTCCCAAGTCATGCACTTGCATAGGGATAGATAAATCCTCTTTAACTTTCACAATTTTTGCAAGGAATTTTTGAATGATCTCCCCCTTTAGGGGTTTAGGGTCCCCCTTGTAGAGGTATATGGATAATACATTGCCGTCTAAGGAAATATTTGCTATCTTTCCAGGCAAAATTTTAAAAATATTACCATCAGCGCAACTTAAAGGAGTCTGATCATCTATTTGTAGTATAGTGATTTCAGGTACAGAGTCATTCCTGAAATGAATCTCCACAGCATCTGGCTTCTCTTCTACCACGTGACAGTTATGTTGGGTGCAAGATATACCGGACCACTTATAATTAATAGGCCTTTTTACTTGTGACCAAATTTCATTATTTATGCAATTAATTATGATGCTTAATCGTTTCAAGAGATCACTACCAATAATTAAACGATCATTTGGCAGACCCACTATAATGACAGGGTGTCTTATAACTCTGTTCCCCAGCCTTAGCTTTAACCATGTTGTACTGTAGACTTTGAGAGAGTCACCCCAACACCTATTAGTGAACCATCAAATTCTTTTATATTAGGTTTGTGGGGTGTTAGCTCATTTAGCTGTGTGTAGTACCTGTGGGATAAAATAGTTGTCTGAGATCCAGTATCAATTAATCCCATGATAGGATTAGAGACTGAATCCTGGAGCTCAGCTAATACATAATATCTATCTGCAGTTTCTACCATTTCACACATACAATTTTCATGCATACATAATTGTGGGCTTCGCCACGTTTTACCTGTATTTGCCATGTTACCTGATGCAGAAGGATTTTCATTCTTACCAGTCCTTTCCTCTGTAATAGGGTCGATAGGGTTCCTGTGTATTGCATCTGTGGGAATAATGTTAGGAAAAAACTGCAAAGGAAGAGGTTTAATAGAACTTCAAGGCTGAGGTTGCTTGTCATCACAGCTAAATCATCCGTTCCTGGTCTGTAGGGAGAGAACATGATTAGCATTATTGACATTTATTATTTTATTTGGTATATCTCTCCCCTCTCTCTCAGGTAATACTGCAGTATTTATGACTGTGCCTGTGGCACACTGCTGGCCACTGGCTGTACCCCTAAAAAAGGGTGCTGAGTCATCAAAGCTTGACTCATATTAGTAAATAGTGTACATAATTGACTTACTTGCATACTGAGTTGGCCCACTTGAATGGACAAGCTACTTTTACCCATGGACTGATTTTTTGATATCCCAGGGTATTGATTCCTGGATCCTTGGGATCCCTCAGAATCATAGATATTGTTCCTATTTTGACGTGGTTGTCTTTGGGGTTCAACTTGTACAGCATTAATGTCTTGTGGAGCACTATTTACTTGGGGTGTCTGGTTACCCTGAGAGTATTTTCGCCACCTTTGGTATTTATTTGTATAGGGGTACTGGTTACCTTGTGGGTATTCATCTCTTTGGGGATAATTATCTATTTGGGTATGCCCTCCATTTCTCATCAATTCTTTAAGGGATTTAAAATTATCTGCATTATCCTCATTGCTAATAGAGGGATTTTCATTATGACGATACGGCCTTTTTAAACCACTTAACTCTCTTTGGTTATATTTTTGTAAGGTGGCCACGTTTTGGGCAAACTCATCAATTTTATCCTGGACTCGTTCTGCCTCTTCATCATCTAACCTTAAGGAATAATTTTCACCCCTCAGTTGCTCTAATTTTGAGTTTTGTACTTCAATCTTATTGTACATTTCATCGTTTACATAGAGGAGCAGACCCAAGTTTTGAAAATTATTTCATCTCGTTTCCTCAGCTTTTAAGGTTGGCCAAAATTTAACAGCCCTTGAAATATTTTGCTTTCGCCACACCATATATTATTTGCAATATTTTTGGCCTTAGTCCTCAGCATCTTAATGTAAGCGCCTAATTCTCCCTTAATACTTAATCTATTTTTAAGGTGAGTAATGGCTTCTGTTTTAAACGTTTCTGCCTGACTAACGGGCGATTTTGGGGAATATATTTCAATACTTTGTATAGATTCATTGGATACTCTTCTAGTAACTGACATTATTATTTTGGCTTAGTATTTGGTTAAATTAAAAAGTTAATACAATTTTTACCAACAATAGAAAAAAAATATGAATATTAATTTTGAAAAATTAATTAAAAAATTAAAAAAAAATTATCAATCCCCCCCCCCCCCCATTTTTTTCTTCTTTTTTTATAATCTCTATTTACTACAAATATATTATATAAATATGATAAATATAATAATCTTCTAACGGTGCCTCCAGATAATATGTCAGTATATAGCAGGGTTATAATACAATTTATTTATTCTTTAAAATAACCTCCAATTAAAATGTATATACGAAACAATTGAAATTAATGTTTATTCCTAAATTCTTTAGATTAGTTAAAATGTATGTACACATTGCAATATATTTATGTAGAGACCAGAGTATGAATCAAATTATACACACTTATGCTGTTATAATATTCTTTACAAAGATCAAAAAAGATATACCTTTAAAATTAACTTTACTCACAATGAATCTCATTAAAACACCACAATAAAATACCAGATGTTGTATATATTAATAATGCAAACAGCCAATGTATATGACAATATGTCTGACCTGAAATAACCTCTTATTTAGCTACAATAAGACAAATTCTAATATATATATATATATATATATATATATATCTGCAAATAACTTAATACACACCAGAGAGATTTACTTACAATAATAAGCCTGACTTAGAGATATGAAATACAAAAGATCTTTATCTGGCAAATTAAATTATTTGGCATTAATGTGACTAGATAAGACTACACCGGACTATGGATATAAGCTTAAAATACAAAGTGCACTTTAAAAATTACTAACTTCAAATAAACTGTAGCAACAATGAATGTATTTGCTTTAAAATATTAAATTATAGTCACTGCTATACGTTACCACATAACCAAATGATTATTCGGTTTCCAGAATTTCTTGTGGGTCATCTAAGAAGGATTTATCCACTATGTGTAAAGGTACAGGCCTCAAAAATTGTTAATCTTCCTTTGTTCAAGAAAGTGTCCCAAAATGGCAGAGAAAATACTTGACACAAAGCCTGTGTATTTTTGTCTTCACAACTTATGCTTCTTTGAGTCTGTCTGTCTTTTGTCTACTGTGTGTGTGGGTCTTTATTCAAAAATTAAGAATCCCTCCTCCTTTTCTTTAATCATTCTCACAAGAGTTTGATAGGCCCTCCGGAGCTTGTCCCTGATTCGCTCTTGGATCTGAAGATCTCATAGGCTATTTGGTTTGGCATATGTTTTAAACAGTCAACTGTCATACCAGTTTTAATCCATGAGGGGGCCGCAGATAAACAGAAATGCAGTCTCACTATCAATACTGCTACAGCTTAATATCTCACCTTAAAATGTTTATTCAATATAATATAATTTCTTGTATTAATAAACTTATCTGGTCAACATGTATATCCCATTTAATATAATTGAAAATGTACAATTTGAGATCAAACACGAGTATATCTCTAGTATCACATTGCTAAGTAATTATTATACATTTAAATATATGGGTATTTAAAGGATTTTAATACTTTTAGCATGGATCTAATTAATATCTCAGTTATTATCTTAATATCACATACATACCTTGAAATCAGCAATCAGATGTAATTTTACATAATTATATTTATATTGGACTACTATTCCATATCAATATAAATATTGCATATCTGTATATATCTTGCTGATTGTATAAAAACATATGATATTATGTATATTATTCATTTAGCAGGCATTCACATTTAATATTATACAAACAGACAATCTCATACCCATTTATTTGTACCTATTATTTGATAGTCTGAGGCACATATTAAATATTTGAAAACTATATAGATAATTTGTTATCAAAAGTACATAGATTAAGATATTTTTAAATATTGATTCTTAGGCCTTTAACTTCCCATATGTTAGCTGTAACATGAGTTCAGGTTCTTTGTGTATCTAAAACTCAGAATGGCACAATTTAACACTTAGACGATAAGGGCCATTTCCCCTGAGTATGTTTGTATATTCCACTATTCTTACAGACGGATAGTCTGTTCCTTATAGGGGCTTGTAATTTTTATTACCCATCTTGGGCAGGAAACCCATATATGGTCATATACATCTGAGGACTCCATATGTTAACATTTACTTTGAAGTGGCCCATTGGTCTTATCTATACAAAGGTCTAAATCCTTTGTTCTTTCTTGTGTAATTTTGCATGTTGAGCAGGGAGGATTGAATTTTGATGTGTAGTCAGCAAGGCATTTCATGTCTGACCTCAGAATTGCAATACACAGAATGTATTCAGCGATAAGATGAGCATGCTCAAATTTAATATTTGATAGGTTGCATACTTTATCTTATTATTATTATATATATATATATATATATATATATATATATATACCTGTATATATGTATTGTCTACTGACATTCATGCTAATCAATTAGACAATATGGTGGGCCGGAGAGCTGCGCTTATCGTTGGAGTGCTAAAAATGTATTTTTTTTTAGAAAATATAAAAAAAATTATGAATTAAACCCTGGCTCATTTTTAAAAGTCTATCCAATGCCGTGGGGCAGTATTGTTAAGTTTACATTTACTTTAATGTTTTACTAAATGGCCGCAGCAAACAAGACAAACTGAATATCATAAAAATACTTTTAAAGTTAAGTGTCCCTAAACTAAAAAAATTATAATGTACAATTTATTAACAAAATTACATTTTTAAATGTTGCTCATTTGCACATTGTTAGCCAGAAACCCCTGATCCAGTGGGATACAACAGTAGTTTAGGTTTTCTGTAGGATAATTTGCAGAGGTGCTATTCAATTACTTATTTGGTATCACTTAAATTAAAGTGATATTAAGATCAAAATGTTAATTTTTGCATAATGTTTAACTATGCATAGTAAGAAGGAAGAAAATGCAAACCTATATTCTTAATCTATTTTGACCACCTTTCCTTTTATTTATATACACATGTAATTTATCTATAGTCCATGATTAAGGCAGAGAGCTGTCGAGATGCGTAGGACTGTTTTTCCTAGGTTGTGAGGGTTACTTGCTTTTAAGCTGAATTTTACTTGTCTCCATAATAAAGAACTTTGTTTGATTTCAAGCACTTTGAGGTTTGCTGTTTTTTTTGCTGCTTTAATTTATCTATTGTCTGCAGAAAAGCTAATGTGTATGCTGCTGGATTCAGAAACTTCACCCTGCAACAAGCTACACCAAAATTCCTTGATATATCTCTAAATGGCAACAGCCAATGAGATAAGATAAACATACTTATTATTATTATTATTATTATTATTATTATTATTATTATTATTATTATTATTATTATCACGTCATGGAGTGTCTGCTTTTTTCTGCTATAAAACAACTTTTAATGGGTGTTCCAGCTAACCTTTTCAAAAGAGCTAAACTGAGAGCTTCTACATAAGTTTTTAAACGGTTTTATACTGGATTTTTTTTCCAGTATCTGTGCATATTATTCTTTATAGTAGTGTCTATTAAATGCAGTTATATGAATTGTTCTATACTGTTCCAAAACATTATCCAACGTAACTTTAAAGGGATACTGAACAAAAACATAATTTATGCTTACCTGATAAATTTATTTCTCTTGTAGTGTATCCAGTCCACGGATCATCCATTACTTATGGAATATATTCTCCTTCCCAACAGGAAGCTGCAAGAGTCCACCCACAGCAAAGCTGCTATATAGCTCCTCCCCTAACTGCCATATTCAGTCATTCGACCGAAAACATGCAGAGAAAGGAAAAACCATAGGGTGCAGTGGTGACTGTAGTTCAAATGAAAAAATTACCTGCCTTAAAGTGACAGGGCGGGCCGTGGACTGGATACACTACAAGAGAAATAAATTTATCAGGTAAGCATAAATTATGTTTTCTCTTGTTAAGTGTATCCAGTCCACGGATCATCCATTACTTATGGAATACCAATACCAAAGCTAAAGTACACGGATGATGGGAGGGACAAGGCAGGTACTTAAACGGAAGTTACCACTTCCTGTAAAAAACCCTTTCTCCCAAAAATAGCCTCCGAAGAAGCAAGGTATCAAATTTGTTAAATTTGAAAAGTATGAAGCGCAGACCAAGACTCCGTCTTGTAAATCTGTTCAACAGAAGCCAAATTTAAAAAAGGCCCAATTGAAAACCACAGCTCTAGTAGAATGAGCTGTAATCCCTTCAGGAGGCTGCTGTCCAGCAGTCTCATAAGCTAAATGAATTATGCTTTTTAACCAATAAGACAGAGAGGCTGCTGAAGTCTTTTGACCTCTCCTCTGTCCAGAATAGACAACAAACAAGGTGAACGTTTGATGAAAACTGTAGTAGCTTGTAAGTAAAACTTTAAAGCACAAACCACGTCCAATATTGTGTAATAGATGTTCCTTCTTTGAGGAAGGATTAGGATACAAGCATGGAACAACTATCTCTTGAGTGATGTACTTGTTAGATACCACCTTAGGAAAAAACCCAGGTTGGTACGCAGGACTACCTTATCCGTACGAAGGACCAGATAAGGAGAATCACATTGTAACACAGATAACTTGGAGACTCTACGAGTCGAGGAATTAGCTACCCAAAAGGAACTTTCCAAGATAAAGATTGATATCTATGGAACAAAAAAGGTTCAAACGGAACTTCTTGAAGAACCTTAAGAATCAGGTTTAAGCTCCATGGCGGAGCAACAGTTTTAAACACAGGCTTGGATCTAACCAAAGCCTGACCAAATGCCTGAATGTCTAGAATACCTGCCAGACGCTTGTGCAAAAAAATAGACAGAGTAAAAATCTGTCCCCTTTTAAGGAATTAGCTGACAACCCTTTTCTCAAAAACATCTTGGAGAAAAGATAATATCCTGGGAATCCAGACTTTACTCCATGAGTAACCCTTGGATTCATAACAATCAGATATTTACACCATATCTATGTTCAATTTTCCTAGAGACAGGCTTTCATGTCTGTATTAAGGTATCAATGACTGACTCGGAGAAGCCATGCTTTGATAACATCAAGCGTTCAGTCTCCAGGCAGTCCATCTCAGATTGATTCTATTTAGATGGTTGAAAGGACCCTGAGGTAGAGGGACCTGTCTCAGAAGCAGAGACCGTGATGGAAAGGATGACATGTCCACCAGATCTGCATACCAGGTCCTGCGTGGCTACGCAGGCACTGTCAAAAACACCAAAGCCCTCTCCTGCTTGGTCTTGACCTCCGGAGGAAATCCCACTCCCCCGGAAGAAAAGTCTGACGACTTAGAAAATCCACCTCCCAGTTCTCAACACCTGGGATATGGATAGCTGATAGACAAGAGTGAGTCTCTGTCCAGTGAATTATTGTAAGACTTCTAACATCGCTAGGGAACTTCTGTTCCCCCTTGATGGCTGATGTAAGCCACAGTCGTGTATATTGTCCGACTGAGTATGATGTACCTCAGAGTTGCTAACTGAGGCCAAGTCTGAAGAGCATGGAATATCACTCCCAGTTCCAGAATATTTATTAGAAGGAGGGTCTCCTCCTAAGTCCACTATCCCTGAGCCTTCAGGGAGTTCCAGACTGCATCCCAACCTAAAAGGCTGGCATCTATTGTAACAATTGTCCCATCTGACCTGCGGAAGGTCATACCCTTGGACAGATGGACCCGACATAGTCACCAGAGAAGAGAATCTCTGGTCTCTTGGTCCAGGTTTAACAGGGGGACAAAACTGTGTAATCCCTGTTCCTCTGACTGAGCATGCATAGTTACAGCGGTCTGAAATGTAGACGTGCAAACGGTACTATGTCCCTTGCCGCTACCATTAAGCCGATTTCATTCATGTACTGAGCCACCGAAGGGCGCGGATGGGATGAAAAAACGGCAGAAATTTAGAAACTTTGACAACCTGGACTCCGTCAGGTAAATTTTCATTTCTATAGAATCTATCAGAGTCCCTAGGAGGGAAACCCTTGAGATTGGGGATAGAGAACTCTTTCCTTGTTCACTTTCCACCCATGTGATCTCAGAAATGCCAGTACTACGTCCGTATGAGACTGGGCAATTTGGATGTTTGACGCCTGTATCAGGATGTCGTCTAAATAAGGGGCCACTTCTATGCCCCGCGGTCTAAGGACCGCCAAAGCGACCCCAGAACCTCCATAAAGATTCTTGGGGCTGTAGATATCCCAAAGGAAAGAGCTACAAACTGGTAATGCCTGTCTAGAAAGGCAAACCTGAAAAACGATGGTGATCTTTATGCATCACAATGTGAGGATAAGCATCCTTCAAATCCATTGTAGTCCTCTATTGACTCTCCTGGATCATAGTTAAGATGGTACGAATAGTTTCCATCTTAAATGACGGAATTCTGAGGAATTTGTTTAAGATCTTTAGATCCAAAATAGGTCTGAAGGTTCCCTCTCCTTGGGAACCACAAACAGATTTGAGTAAAAACTCTGTCCCTGTTCCTCTCTTGGAACTGGATGGATCTCGTACACAATGTAAGAATGCCTCCTTCTTTATCTGGTTTGCAGATAATTGTGAAAGGCGAAATCTCCCCTTTTTTTGGGGGGGAATCTTTGAAATCCAGAAGATATCTCTGGGATATCAATTCCAATGCCTAGGGATCCTGGGCATCTCTTGCCCACGCCTGGGCGAAGAATGAAAGTCTGCCCCCTATAGGATCCGTTACCGGATAGGGGTCCGTTCCTTCATGCTGCCTTAGAGGCAGCAGCAGGCTCCTTGGCCTGCTTATCTTTGTTCCAGGTCCGATTGTCTCCAGACCGCCTTGGACTGAGCAAAAATTCCCTCTTGTTTTGCCTTAGATGAAGAGGATGCCACACCTGCCCTGAAGTTTTTAAAAGGCACGAAAATTAGACTTTTTTTTTTTTTTTGGCCCTTGATTTGGACCTATCCTGAGGAAGGGCATGACCTTTTCCTCCAGTGATATAAGCAATAATCTCCTTCAAACCAGGCCCGAATAGGGTCTGCCCCTTGAAGGGAAGTTAAGTAGCTTATCTATTAAAGTCACGACAGCTGACCATGATATAAGCCATAGCGCTCTGCGCGCCAGTATAGTAAAAAAACAGAATTCTTAGCCGTTAGTCTAGTCAAATGAACAAGGCATCAGAAAACAAAGGAATTGGCTAGCATAAGCTTGTCAAATATATTCATCCAATGGAGTCGCTTAACTGTAAAGCCTCATCAAGAGACTCAACCCAGAACGCCGCAGCAGCAGTGACAGAAGCAATGTATGCAAGGGGCTGCAGGATAAAACCCTGTTGAATAAACATTTTTTATCCATTGGATCTAAAAAGCACAACTGTCCTCGTCAGAGGTAGTGGTACGCTTAGCTAGAGTAGAAACTCTTCTCTCCACCTTAGGAACTGTCTGCCAGAAGTCCCGTGTGGTGGTAACTATTAGAAAACATTCTTCTAAAAAATAGGAGGGGAAGAGAACGGCACACCTGGTCTATCCCATTCCTTATTAAAAAAATTTTAGTAAACCTCTTTAGGTATTGGAAAAACATCAGTACACACCGGCACTGCATATTATTTATCCAGTCTACACAATTTCTCTGGCCCTGCGATTGTACACATTCATTCAGAGCAGCCAAAGCCTCCCTGAGCAACAAGTGGAGGTTCTCAAGCATAAATTTTAAATGTAGAAATATCAGAATCAGGTTAAATCATCTTCCCTGAGTCAAAAAAAAAATCACCCACAGACTAAGCATATTGTGAGGTAGTATCATACATGGTTCTTAAAGCGTCTGTATGCTCTGTATCTACCCCCAGAGCTAACTGCTTTCCTTTAATTTCAGGTAGTCTGACTAATACTGCTGCCAGAATATTATTCACCACCTTTGCCATGTCTTGTAAAATAAACGCTATGGGCGCCCTTGATGTACTTGGCGCCATTTGAGCGTGAGTCCCTGAAGCGGGAGTCGAAGGGTCTGACACGTGGGGAGAGTTAGTCGGCATAACTTTCTCCTCAACAGAATCCCCTGGTAAAAGAAACGCTATGGGTGCCCTTGATGTACTTGGCGCCATTTGAGCGTGAGTCCCTAAAGCGGGAGTCAAAAGGTCTGACACGTGGGGAGAGTTAGTCGGCATAACTACCCCCACGACAGAATCCTCTGGTAATAATGTTTTTAAAGACAAAAAATGATCTTTATTGTTTAACATGAAATCAGTACATCTGGTACACATTCTAAGATGGGGTTCCACCATGGCTTTAAAACATAATGAACACAGAGCTTCCTCTATGTTAGACATGTTAGAACAGACTAATAATGAGACTAGTAAGCTTGGAAAACACTTTAAATCAAGTTAACAAGCAAATATATAAAACGTTACTGTGCCTTTAAGAGAAACAAATTTTGTCAAAATTTGAAAAACAGTGAAAAAAAAAAAAAAAAAAGGCAGTAAAACAAACTCAATTTTTACAGTACATGTAATAAGGTAACAGAGCATTGCACCCACTTGCAAATGGATGATTAACCCCTTAATGCAAAAAACAGATCAAAAAAACGACATAGACGTTTTTAAAAACAGACACAACAAACTGCCACAGCCAACAGTGGGAAGCTTCAGTTAACTGTTTCTATGCAAAATTTAAGCCAGCCATGTGGAAAAAACTTAGGCCCCAATACGTTTTATCACCAAACATATGTTAAAAAACGATTAAACATGCCAGCAAACGTTTTAAAACACATTTTTACAAGAGTATGTATCTCTATTAATAAGCCTGATACCAGTCACTTTTACTGCATTTAAGGCTATACCAACATTACAGTGTTATCACCAATGTACGTTAAAAAACGATTAAACATGCCAGCAAACGTTTTAAAACACATTTTTATAAGAGTATGTATCTCTATTAATAAGCCTGATACCAGTCGCTATCGCTGCATTTAAGGCTTTACTTACATTACTTCGGTATCAGCAGTATTTTCTTAGTCAATTCCATTCCTAGAAAAATATTTTACTGCACATACCTTATCTGCAGGAAAACCTGCACGCCATTCCCCCTCTGAAGTACCTCACTCCTCAGAATGTGTGAGAACAGCAAATGGATCTTAGTTACGTCTGCTAAGATCATAGAAAAACGCAGGCAGATTCTTCTTCCAAATACTGCCTGAGATAAACAGCACACTCCGGTGCCATTTAAAAATAACAAACTTTTGATTGAAGAATAAACTAAGTAGAAAGCACCACAGACTCTCACGACCTCCTATCTATGTTGAGGCTTGCAAGAGAATGACTGAATATGGCAGTTAGGGGAGGAGCTATATAGCAGCTTTGCTGTGGGTGGACTCTTGCAGCTTCCTGTTGGGAAGGAGAATATATTCCATAAGTAATGGATGATCCGTGGACTGGATACACTTAACAAGAGAAATATTTGATTTCACTATTTAGATAGAGCATGCAATTGTAAGTAACTTTCAAATTTACTCCTATTATCAAATTTTCTTCGTTCTCTTGGTATCTTTATTTGAAAAAGCAGTATTGTAAGCTTACGAGCCGGACCATTTTTGATTTAGCACCCTGGGTAGTGCTTGCTGATTGATGGCTACATTTAAACACCAATCAACAAGCGCTACCCAGATTCTGAACCAAAGATGGGTCGGCTTGTAAGCTTACATTCCTGCTTTTTAAAATAAAGATACAAAGAGAATGAAGAAGAATTGATAATAGGAGTAAATTTGAAAGTTGCTTAAAATTATATGCACTATCTCAATCATGAAAGAAACATTTTTTGGTTCATTATCCCTTTAAGCGCAGACCCTCATAGAAATGTATTTCTGGGAGAGAGAATGCACCTGAGTAATCTGAAATAAATATTGTAATGCACAATATACTACTAATCCCACAATATATTTTAACTATGGACTATAGATCAGTGATGTTAAAGGGACATGGAACCCAAATATTTTTTTCATGATTTAGACAGAGGGGCCAATTTAACATTGTCTGTCCGACATGATACGCTGTAGTGTATCATGTCTGACAGACATCGCTGAATGCGGACAGCATACGCTGTCGGCATTCAGCATTGTACAAGCAGCTCTAGTGAACTTCTTGTGCAATGCCGCCCCCGGCAGATTCGCGGCCAATCGGCCACTAGCAGTGGGTGTCAATCAACCCGATCGTATTCGATCGGGTTGATTGCTATACGCCGCTCAGAAAAGGAACAGCGGTCTTAAGACTGCTGCTTCTTAATTCCTGTTTCCGGCGAGCCTGAAGGCTCGCACTGAAATAGGGCAAGTTGGCCCCATTCGGGGCATAGTAAATCGGCCCTAGAGCATGTAATTTTAAGCAACTTTCCAATTTGCTTCTATTATCTATATTGCTTTGATCTTTTGGTATCCTTAGTTAAAAAGCATATCTAGGTAGGCTCAGGAGTAGCAATGCATTACTGGGAGCTAGCTGCTGATTGGTGGCTGCACAAAAATGCATCTTTTCATTGGTTCACTAGATGTCTTCAGATAGCTCCCAGTAGTGCATAGCTGCTCCTTCAAAAAGAATACCAAGAGAATGAAGCAAATTGGATAAAATAAGTAAATTGTAAAGTTGTTTACAATCACATGCTCTATTTGATACATAAAAAATAAGAAAAAGAAAAATGTTGGGTTTAATGTCCCTTTAACGTTCCATATCTCTTGCATTTTTGCACTACACTAGTAATCTGACCCTTATTTTGTATACATATATTTAGAGATGGAATGCTTCATTTCTAATATATACTGTCCATATATTTCAAATTACTTTAATGTCCCTTTACTATACAATGCTCACAGAAATATACCACTCATTGAATTTACCATTAATAATTTATTGTGTGTTAATGTATAACTTTATGTTTTTTAGTGGATTACATGTGTTGTGCTCTGCTTTACAGATTAATAACAACAACATCCTGAAATAGAATTGTAGCCCCTTTAAGAAGAAATGAAGCATCAACAAGCTATTGTTTGCTGCTGGCCATTTGACAGGAGAATTGCACACTACATAAAGATATTTTAATCACAAGGCACAGACCAATTATATATAAGAAGATCTTGGAGAAAACATAACTTTTTCATAAATAACGTTTTAAACAATACCTAATGGTGTCTGATCAGAAAATTATATCAAGATCACAGCATATCTGTGCAGCCATGTTTAACATTTAGATAAGGTTTTCTGTTTAAAATAGAACTACAAATAACCCCAATTTATGAATAGATTAGTTTATTTTCAGATAAACCAACCCATAAAAAGTTTTTGAGAAGTCAAAAGAATAAAGAATAAAAGACATTACTTCCTGCCTGTCCCCTCTTCTACATGTGAAAAAAAATAGGCAAAAGCAGAAACACGTATAAAAAAAATAACCACTTTATTTAGTGCAGATATAGCTCAGCCGGACAGATAGCTCAGCATGCTAAGGCACTGTGGCTGAGCTCTCTAGCACCCCAAGGTTTGCAGGTTTGATCCCCGGCAAGGCCTTTCATCCTTCCGAGGGTGATAAAATGAGAAGCGCCTTGAGATCCTTACGTGTGATTAGCCGCGCTTTACGAGTACCCAATACATACAGAGATAGGTTACGTCCTTAGTCATGTCAACCTTCCACATGTGAGATATGGATGCTTTATTATAGCTAGTCTACAGTTTGTAAGAAGAATTGATAAAAGAGGAAGTAACATTCTAGACATGAGCATGCGGCTTTGTTAGCTGCGAAAGAAGGCGGCTACTTATGGCCTTCTGCGCTTTTTGTAGTCGGATTCCTTCTTGTGGAAGTGCAACAAACTAACATCTGGGTTTGCACAGATCTCAGTGTGTTGCAGTTTCACAAGAAGAATTCCAAAAAGAGCTCAAGGCTGAGACGGCCACTTTCCTCTGCATTTGTCTATACTGCAAAGATCTGTTATTTAATATTTTATCACTATTTACAGATGTCTCTTTTTAAAATGTTTTTATTATTACTTTTATGTGTGTACACATATATTGTGACATTTTAATTCTGTAAATACATCTTTATATTGGAAAGAATCCTTGACATTGGCGCTGTCTATGTTTGATGCTTTTAAATATACACTGTATTTAAAACTTTTCTGTCATCCATATAAAAGAGAAACACTACAGGCATTTTTGCCCATAAAAATTAAACAAAAGTTGTTTAAATTTAAATGTAAACTAATATAACTAATATTCCAATATCAGGCGTGCACTTCCTTCGAAATGCTAATTAGCTTATATAATAAATGAACATTCATCCTATTATATAAAAGGCCAAGTGTGTTTGTCCGAAGCTGTCATGCGCAGTAGAGACAGCACGAGGACAAACATACCTGGCCTTTGAGTCCTACTCCCTAGCTGATCCGTGGCAGAAGTGGGCGTGACTTGGCGTGAGCAGGGGCGTGGCCGGCATGAAGGGGGCATGGCAAACATGAATGATCATGAATGGGCGTGGCCAGGCGTGAAGGGGAGAGAGAGAGGAGAGGGGGGAGAGAGAGAGGAGAGGGGGGAGAGAGAGAGTAGAGGGGGGAGAGAGAGAGAGGGGGAGAGAGAGAGGAAGGGAGAGAGAGAGGAGGGGAGAGAGAGAGGAGGGGAGAGAGGGGGGAGAGAGAGAGCTCAAAGAGAGGGGGAGAGAGAGCGCAAAAGAGATGGGGAGAAAGAAAGCTCAAAAGAGAGGGGGAGAGAGAGCGCAAAAGAGATGGGGGAGAGAGCAAAAGAGAGGGGAGAGAGAGAGCGCGAAGAGAGGGGGGAGAGAGCACAAAGGAGAGGGGGAGAGAGAGACCGCAAACTAGAGGGGGAGAGAGAGCACAAAAGAGAGGGGGGAGAGAGAGAGAGCAAAAGAGAAGGGAGAGAGCACAAAAGAGAGGGAGGAGAGAGCGCAAAAGAGAGGGGGAGAGAGAGAGCACAAAAGAGAGGGGGGAGAGAGAGAGCACAAAAGAGAAGGGGAGAGAGAGGGGAGAGAGAGAGAGGGGAGAGAGAGAGGAGGGGAGACAGAGAGAGAGGAGGGTAGAGAGAGAGGAGAGGAGGGGAGAGATAGAGGAGAGGGGGGAGAGAGGAGAAGGGGGGGAGAGAGAGGAGGGGGGAGAGAGAGAGGAGGAGGGAGAGAGAGAGGAGGGGGGAGAGAGAGAGAGAGGAGGGAGAGAGAGAGGGGGAGAGAGAGAGTGCAAAAGAGAGGGGGAGAGAAAGCGCAGAAGAGATGGGGAGAGAGAGAGCTCAAAAGAGAGGGGTAGAGAGAGCGCAAAAGAGATTGGGGAGAGAGAGAGAGCAAAGAGAGGGGGAGAGAGTGCAAAGAGAGGGGGGAGAGAGCGCAAAAGAGAGGGGGAGAGAGATCGCAAAAGAGAGGAGGGAGAGAGCGCAAAAGAGGGGGGAGAGAGAGCGCAAAAGAGAGGGGGGAGAGAGAGGGGGGGAGAGAGCGCAAAAGAGATGGGGGAGAGAGAGAGCGCAATAGAGATGGGGAGAGAGAGAGAGCAAAAGAGATGGGGGAGAGAGAGAGCACAAAAGAGAGGAGGAGAGAGAGCGCAAAAGAGAGGGGGAGAGAGAGCGCGCAAAAGAGAGGGGGGAGAGAGAGAGCGCAAAAGAGAGGGGGAGAGAGCTCAAAAGAGAGGGGGGAGAGAGAGCTCAAAAGAGAGGGGGAGAGAGAGAGCAAAAGAGAGGGGGGAGAGAAAGAGAGCAAAAGGGAGGGGGAGGGAGAGAGCGCAAGGGGTGGGACCGCTGTACTGCAAAAAATGGCCCATGTGAACGGGCTTTAGGACTAGTTTATAATATAATTGGCTTATATAATAAATGAACATTAGTAGTAAGTACCTATCCACCAATAAGCATTAGTAGGAAGTGCCTATCAGCCAATGAGCATTAGTAGGAAATAATTATCAGCCAATGAGCATTAGAAAGAAGCTCACAACTCAGACAAGTATTATTTTCATTTTAAATGTAATCACTTCAGTCTAGAAAGAAGGCTGACATCTATTACGGCCTGTACAACGGGAGTAGAAAATCCCTATGAGGTGTCCTGCAGTACAGAAATTATCAGTGGCTGTTAAGTACTACGTTTTCCTTTATAAAACAAAAAAAAAATCTCTAGTCAGCTTACATAGTACATTTTTTATTATTTATTTTTTAATTGTGCTTACTATTGTATTGGTTTACCATTATCAACTCCCATTAAAATCAGTGGGATCTACTAAACAATCATTTGCACCACATTTGCACTGCACCTATTACAAATGTTGTTTTGTTTTAATTTGCATTTAAAAATTAATGATCTTGATAAGCGTTAAAAAATCTAAATGCCATCTGTATATTTGCTCAATTAGTTTTTTTAACCTCTTAACAACCAAGATGTACCCTGAACATCGCTGGTCTTTACAGGGTTTTCGGCTCATAATTGCACTGGTCTCGCTGCCAGAGGAACGACCGTTCTATTATGGCTTTTCTTCCTCCTGCAAGGCCTCCTGAAATAGCAAGGCCTTGTCACTGCCAGCTAGACTGCGCTATAGAAAGTAAAACATTGAAAGACCAACGACATACAGGGTACATTGTTTGTTGTTAAGAGATTAATTTTGGAAAGTATTTTTTTTTAAGTTTTCTCATTCAGGACTCGATGATCTAAAGCTCTCTGCTCTGACAAAATTATATAAGAAGTCTCATACAGCTGTTTCATGATTCAGATAGTGCATGCAGTTTTAAACAAATTTCTAATATACTTCTATTATCAAATTTCTTTGGTCTTTAGATATTTTTTGTTGGAAAGCTAGAATACAAGATCAGAAGTATGTATGTGCCTGTAAGACTTGCATAGAATCTAGGCTTATGTTCTATTTGTCTTCTTTTTAATACAAAAATTAGATACAGGTGAGCAAGGATGCCACTAAAATTTGGGGACCCCTTACTGGATCATTGATTGTGGCCCCCCTCCCTCCCTTTGAGATGTGCTCACAATTTGTTTGTAGTCCAACTTAAAAATGTTGTAAATGTAATAACCAACACACACAGAAATTCACAAAGAAACTCAGACATACGTAAACAAACATACAGATACACTCACACATACAGATACACTGACACATACAGATACACTGACACATACAGATACACTCACACATACAGATACACTCACACATACAGATACACTCACACATACAGATACACTCACACATACAGATACACTGACACATACAGATACACTGACACATACAGATACACTCACACATACAGATACACTCACACATACAGATACACTCACACATACAGATACACTGACACATACAGATACACTGACACATACAGATACACTGACACATACAGATACACTGACACATACAGATACACTCACACATACAGATACACTGAAGTAACAATGGACACAGAGGGTGGGTGCCTGGGTGCAGTCTATAAAGTATAAAGTACAGGACTTGATAAATGTGTGGAAGACCTAGGAACCAGCCTAAAAATGTAGGAGCCAGTTATATATTTTTATATAATGTGGTACCTACAGGGCAGTCAGGGTCACTGCTCCTTGCACCTTACAAAAAGAGTAGGGAGTCAGTGACATGGTAGGTAGGCCCCAACCCTGGCATGCCTTTCGTCTCTCTGTTGTCATAATCATGGTGTCATCCCTTACTGCAGTCCTCACTGGATGACGGCTCCAAAGAGAGCAAGCATACCAGCCATGCTCTGCCCACCTACTACACAATAACAACTAATTAAAATAAATAAATAAAAGTTATTAGACCCAGTGCCAGATTATGGGCTTCATAGGCCTGCAGCTGAAGATTTTTGTGGGTCTATATTTGTGGGTCACAGAGAGACACTAACATACACAAGATATTAGTACCCACAGACACTAACACACATAGGCACATACAGTTGTACACACACACAGACACTAACACACACACACACACAAACATACAAAGGCACTAACACATGCAGGCCAACACATAGACACAGATACACACACAGGGATACTGACAAACACAGGCAGACAGACACAAGTGCCACCCCTTCATATTCTAAAGTGTAATTTCTACCCTTCTTGACTGACTTTAAGTTTTTTTGTAAATCAGGCAGTTATAGACTACATACACACAAACAGACACACACACTTGCACACACTCACACAAACAGATGCAGACACACTTAGACATCCACATTAACAAACAGACGTAAATATGTACATGCATACACACAGGAATTCATAGATATTCACATGTTCATGCACACACACAGAGGCATTTATAGAAATTCATATTCACACACACGCAGTCACTTATTCTACAAGACACCCTCAAAATCACAGACCCTTATTTAGAGATACAGTTTGCCATACACACACTACACATAGTACAGACACTCACTACACACATAAAAAAAAAAAACACATACAGTACAGATACATTCAGTATACTACACATTTATGGGACAACATAAATACACTAAAAGCACCATATAAATATCTATAAAGAGAGAGACAGACCCTTTTTTATTTTTATACATAGTGTGTGTATATGTATATATATGTATATATATATATATATATATATATGTGTGTGTGTGTGTGTGTGTGATTTCTTGGGAACAAAATAAAAAAGACTGCAATAAACTATGGCCCTGGAGAGAAAATAATGTAGATATAAAGGCATTTGACATGTGACTTTTGGAAATGTCATTATCGAAGTGTGTATAAATTAATTTGCAAAAAAATTAGGTGACAGAATACTAATACAGAAGTCATACCTGGTCTCCACATCATCAGATGAAAAGGTCTTGTTCTGGATATAAAGTCACACAGAATTAAAGATCAGATTACAGATTTATCATAATATAGGCAATTTGCATAATCAGGATAGATATGGAAAAACAATAATATCTGAATTTGCCCCAATCTATAGTAGAGCAGTTTGAAAATGTGGAGAGAGGAGAGGGTTGAAAGTTACATTGCATGAAATTCCAGTCTGGCTTCACTCACCTCTGTCTCAGAGATAACAGCAGACATGGAAGCTGTAACAGCAGGAGTGTGACCTGACCCTTACCCTGCAGTTTTCATCGATCCATGGAGGGAAGGAGACAGCTCAACTCACTGCAGATATTTAGAAGACATCAAGAGCAGAGTGGTATTGCACTTCTCACCTACTCCTTCCTCCCTCTCAACAGAAGCCTGGGCGGTAAAGATTTACAGTGATCAAGGGCTATAAAAGTTATTGTAAGTAAATAAATAAAACTAGCAAAGCTATACTTTAGTGCAAGTATTTAAATTGCAAAACGGCCCTTATTTAAAAAAAAAAAAAGTAAAAATGTTTAGAACATCAGGCACCATTCGTTTGTCATACTGCTACTGGACGAGATAATCTATCCACCTGACATCACAGTGAGGAGGTAGCATATGCTGCCCTTAATTAAAGGGACACTACACCCAGAAAAAAAAGTGATCTGCAATTGCCATTCTTAATATATTTTACATTGGTTTATAATTTGCATTGCGTTTCTTACTTTTACCGTTTATGAGAAATCCTATTCTGAAAATAAATTGAATTCCGAACCCACCGCCGGCAATAACTTTGCATCCTCCAATCATGACCAATAATGCAGGTTATCAAAATGGCGAATTCTTGCCGCTATGCGCATGCGTGATCTTTAGTACTACTCGTCATACTATACGTCACTCATAGTAAACCTGCAGACCCACTTTATCAGACAGAGCTGATGACAAGACTGAAGATAGCAGGTAATAATGGAGTGCTGCCCTGCGAGAATCTCCCTAACAATAATGATCATTAAATCTTTATTTATTTAAACATGGCAATAATTATACGTATGGGTAAATGTAGATTCAGTGAACGGATATGCGCATGCACGGGTCAACAGATAGAAATGCGCATGCACATTGTAACAACCTCGTCAGTTAATGATATGCACAAATTCAAAATATTATCGGAAAGTGAGTTGGATCGTGCACGGCCCATATTTGAGAGTTGGCTGATATGACGTCATCGTAGAGAATAAAAATGAAATTTTATAATGTTCAGAAACTTAATTGAACTATAAAAATAGGTATGTGATGATACATACACGTGTAGTATTGATGGTCAGGTGGTGCACAAAAAACAAAGGTTTTGGAATCCTTTAAAATCACACAAGCAAATGCTTGTGCAGCCACATCCCTGCTCTTGAGCAACCAACTGTGCAAGAGCAGGGCTTGCCAATCATCATGGTTGAATATGACTTAATTTCAAGGGTGGTGTAGAGGTTAAGGAGCAGCAGTTTTAAGCACGTCTGTGCACTGCTGAGGCTCCAATTCACAGCCAGATAAATTGAGCCTGATTCTTTCTTTGGATTCTTTTGTTTGTCCTCTTATATAGGATTTACTACTGTTGGTTGGAATATCAATGGAATTGATAAGACATTGATTTTCAGTATGAACATAACCAATTGCCGTCACATGGCTTTATTGTAACAGAGTTAATATAAACATAAATTTAAATGTAAGGTTTTTATGACCAGTTTGCAAATTCCCATAAGGGGTCCAATACTTATGGAGGTAGCTAAAAACATCTTTAAACACCTTTAGATTTTTGAACACCATGGATTTTTAGTAATACCTCTAGGATTTAGCAGTATATAAAGCATCCTCTGTGATGATAACATTTTATATAACATTTTACACATTTTAAATAAAAGCATTATTTGTATTTACCACAAATCTTTGTCATTATATACCCCTACCTTTGTACCCAGCTCTGCAGAGCTTTGCAGTGAAGCACTATACAAAATAATATTAATAATAATAATAATACAAACATGTAAAGTAAATTAAGTTTAGGAAGAGATTTAATATGATGATATTAAAATATGAAAATATTAACATGGGAGAAAGCATGTCTTATAGTGATGTCGCAAACATAAAAATTTGGGTTCGCGAACGGCGAACGCGAACTTCCACAAAAGTTCGCGAACGGGGCAAACCGCCATTGACTTCAATGGGCAGGCAAATTTTAAAACCCACAGGGACTCTTTCTGGCCACAATAGTGATGGGAAAGTTGTTTCAAGGGGACTAACACCTGGACTGTGGCGTGCCGGAGGGGGATCCATGGCAAAACTCCCATGGAAAATGACATAGTTGATGCAGAGTCTGGTTTTAATCCATAAAGGGCATAAATCACCTAACATTCCTAAATTGTTTGGAATAATGTGCTTTAAAACATCAGGTATGATGTTGTATCGATCAGGTAGTGTAAGAGTTACGCCCGCTTCACAGTGACAGACCAAACTCCCGCAGCGGGTACAACATCATCATCACACCGTACGTCCATGTGTGTAATGCTGCCTGACTGAGACATATCCCTGTTATCTACATCCTCTGGCAATAATGGTTGTGCATCACTCATTTCTTCCAACTTATGTGTAAATAACTCCTTTGACAGATCAAGTGAAGCGGCTGTGGTGCTAGTGTTGGTGGTGGCGGCAGGTGGGCGAGTGGTAACTTGAGAGGTGCCCGAAACTAAGCTGGAGGAGGATGGTGCGTCAAGGTTCAGAGCGGAAGCTGTAGAAGATTGGGTGTCCTGTGTTAGCCAGTCAACTATGTCCTCAGAACTTTTCGAGTTCAGGGTACGTGGCCTCTGAACACTGGGCATTATTCTAGGGCCAAAGGGAATCACAGCACCACAACCACAACGGCCCCTGCGGGGTGGCCTGCCTCTGTCTGTCATTTTTTTTTCGATTAGTGGTACTATGCGTGCAAGCTACTGTGACAACAGATATGAGTGGCACTGTGCACTGGCAGAAGTTGGCAGAGTAGACGTTGTAGGCCTGACACACACGCTTGCAGACAACTAACTGCTATTCAATCTATTACAGTCAAAATTGTATTTTTTTTTAATGTACACTACTGTTACACCAGATATGAGTTGCACTGGTGTGACACTGTGCCCTGGCAGGCCCTGAAAAATCTGTTACACATCTACAACCACCAAAAAACAACCATGCTTAATAGTTTCTAAATTTTGTCCTGAGTTTAGAAATACCCAATGTTAACATGTTCTTTGCTTTTTTTGCAAGTTATAGGGAAATAAATACAAGAAGCACTTTGCTATTTCAAAACCACTTTTTTTCAAAATGAGCGCTAGTTACATTGGAATCCTGATATCTATCAGGAATACCTGAATATCCCTTGACATGTATATATTTTTTTTTAGAAGACATCCCAAAATATTGATCTTGGCCCATTTTGGTATATTTCATGCCACTATTTTACCGCCAAATGCGATTAAATTTTTCACAATTTTAGGTTTCTCATTGAAATCATTTACAAACAGCTTGTGCAATTATGTTGCAAATGGTTGTAAATGCTTCTCTGGGATCCCCTTTGTTCAGAAATAGCAGACATATATGACTTTGGCATTGCTTTCTGGTAATTAGAAGGCTGCTAAATGCTGCTGCGCATCACACGTGTATTATGGCTAGCAGTGAAGGGGTTAATTAGGTAGTTTGTAGGGAGCTTGCAGGGTTAATTTTAGCTTTAGTGTAGAGATCAGCCTCCCACCTGACACATCAGACCCCCTGATCCCTCCCAAACAGCTCCCTTCCCTCCCCCACCCCACAATTGTCCCCGCCATCTTAAGTACTGGCAGAAAGTCTGCCAGTACTAAAATAAAAGGTTTTTATTTTTTAAACCTCCCTGACACCCCCAAAACAGCTCTCTAACCCTCCCCATCTGCCTTATTGGCGGACACCTTGGGTACTGGCAGCTGTCTGCTATTATTTCACAGTAAAAAAAGTGTTGTTTTTTTTTTAAATGTACACTACTGTTACACCAGATATGAGTGGTGGCACTGGGCAAGTGGGCACAGTATACGCTGTGAGCCTGACACACACGCTGGCAGGCAGGCAACTGCAATTAGATTAAACAGGAAAAAAAAAAGCAGACTGATGTTCTAGCCCTAAAAAGGGCTTTTTGGGGTGCTGTCCTTACAACAGAGATCAGATGAGTCCTTCAGGACTGTAGTGGAAACTGAATACACTAGCCTAGCTATCAATTTCCCTATTAAATCAGCAGCAGCTACACTGTCCCTCCTCTCACTAAGAATGCAGCTTCCAAATGAATCTAAAATGGATGCTGTCCAGGAGGTGGGAGGGTCTGGGAGGGAGTGTCTGCCGCTGATTGGCTGTAATGTGTCTGCTGACTGTGAGGTAAAGGGTCAAAGTTTACTCAATGATGACGAATAGGGGGCGAAAGCGAACATGCTATGTTCGCCAGGAACTATTTGCCGGCGAACTATTCACGACATCACTAATGTCTTATTTTAAAATTAAATTAAAAGGACATTTTATTAAAAAAAAATGTACAGTATATAATTCATAAGAGTGTGTCATTTAAAAAGGTTGATTTTTTTTTTGCCTTACAAATGTAAAATAAAAGTAATTTAAATAGTGATCTCGCGTTTGCCGCGGCAGGCGAACATATGCGATGTTCGATCTGCCCCCTATTCTTCATCATTGAGTAAACTTTGACCCTTTACCTCACAGTCAGCAGACACATTACAGCCAATCAGCGGCAGACACTCCCTCCCAGACCCTCCCACCTCCTTGACAGCATCCATTTTAGATTCATTTGGAAGCTGCATAAGGTTTCAACCATCTACTCCGTCCTACGTAATGTAGAACCCTCTAATGAAATAAGTCACAACACGAATTCTTGGGGAAAAGACCGGTCCCGGTCACGTTTATTTACTAAACGCTTAACTAGGGCCTACGTATTCTTTATGAACACATAGGCACTCAGGCATATTAACTGTAACTTTAGAACAAGTTCTATCATAACACTTGGTGGCGGCATCTCACCCTAACCTAACCCCTACTAGCAGCTGGCCAGGGCCCCTTTTGATGCTTGCGACGCGACACCCGGTTGTCACGCCCACATGGCACGAAGAGAGAGCTGTGTTGTTTTAGAGATATCCGGCCCTCGGTCGTAAGGGAGAGGACCCCCAGGCCGGCGCCTAACGGGCACCCCCCTCCCTTTTTTCTGGACCGTCACTCTTCTCCCTCCGTGCCCGCTCCTCAGGGCCCTGACCACCCGCCAACTAGGGCATCTCCACCCAACCCTAAAGGGGTGACCCCCTGCAATCGAGTCGTACAACCCTCTTGTCGGGGGTGGGTGGCTATATTACCAGCCCGGGTTTACTAAGGCTAGCTCAACTAAACCTACTCCTGCCGGGCTACACTCACCCTTGCTCAGACGCATCGTTGCCGACACCTTCTTCATCCTCAGGGACGGGTGGGCGGGGAAACTTTCTCCTCGAAGTCTGGATCAGGAAGAGGCCGGATACACTGCTGCAGGACCCTATAAAGGTAAGCACAAACACCGCCTCCACACCTGCAACATTGTAACAAACACATGCTACCCTCCTCCAGACTTCAATCTGGTGCTCCCTTAATGATGTTCCAGTCCCACTAGAGGGCCCTCCACTGTCATTCTTAGTGAGAGGAGGGACAGTGAAGCTGCTGCTGATTTAATAAGGAAATTGATAGCTAGGCTAATGTATTCAGTGTCCACTACAGTCCTGAAGGACTCATCTGATCTCTGCTGTAAGGGCAGCACCCCAAAAAGCCCTTTTTAGGGCTAGAACATCAGTCTGCTTTTTTTTCCCTGTGCAATCTAATTGCAGTTGCCTGCCTGCCTGCCAGCGTGTGTGTCAGGCTCACAGCGTATACTGTGCCCACTTGCCCAGTGCCACCACTCATATCTGGTGTAACAGTAGTTTAGATTTAAAAAACAACAACACATTTTTGACTGTGTTAAATAATAGCAGTCAGTTTCCTTCACACGTGTGCGTTTCAGGGCCTGCCTGCCAGGGAACAGTGTCACCCAAGTGCAACTCATATCTGGTGTAACAGTAGTGTAGATTTAAAAAAAAACAACACTTTTTTGACTGTGTTAAATAATAGCAGTCAGTTTCCTTCACACGTGTGCGTTTCAGGGCCTGCCTGCCAGGGAACAGTGTCACCCAAGTGCAACTCATATCTGGTGTAACAGTAGTGTAGATTTAAAAAACAACAACACTTTTTTGACTGTGTTAAATAATAGCAGTCAGTTTCCTTCACACATGTGCGTTTCAGTGCCTGCCTGCCAGGGCACAGTGTCACCCCAGTGCAACTCATATCTGGTGTAACATTAGTGTAGATTTAAAAAAAACAACACTTTTTGGACTGTGTTAAATAATAGCAGTCAGTTTCCTTCACACGTGTGCATTTCAGTGTCTGCCAGGGCACAGTGTCACCCCAGTGCAACTCATATCTGGTGTAACAGTAGTGTAGATTTAAAAAAAACAACACTTTTTGGACTGTGTTAAATAATAGCAGTCAGTTTCCTTCACACGTGTGCGTTTCAGTGCCTGACTGCCAGGGCACAGTGTCACCCCAGTGCAACTCATATCTGGTGTAACAGTAGTTTAGATTTAAAAAACAACAACACTTTTTTGACTGTGTTAAATAATAGCAGTCAGTTTCCTTAGCACGTGTGCGTTTCAGTGCCTGCCTGCCAGGGCACAGTGTCACCCCAGTGCAACTCATATCTGGTGTAACAGTAGTGTAGATTTAAAAAAAACAACACTTTTTGGACTGTGTTAAATAATAGCAGTCAGTTTTCTTCACACGTGTGCGTTTCAGTGCCTGACTGCCAGGGCACAGTGTCACCCCAGTGCAACTCATATCTGGTGTAACAGTAGTTTAGATTTAAAAAACAACAACACTTTTTTGACTGTGTTAAATAATAGCAGTCAGTTTCCTTAACACGTGTGCGTTTCAGTGCCTGCCTGCCAGGGCAGAGTGTCACCCCAGTGCAACTCATATCTGGTGTAACAGTAGTGTAGATTTTAAAAAAAACAACACTTTTTTTGACTGTGTTAAATAATAGCAGTCAGTTTCCTTCACACGTGTGCGTTTCAGGGCCTGCCTGCCAGGGCACAGTGTCACCCCAGTGCAACTCATATTTGGTGTAACAGTAGTGTAGATTTTTAAAAAAAAAAAACACTTTTTTGACTGTGTTAAATAATAGCAGTCAGTTTCCATTACACGTGTGCGTTTCAGTGCCTGCCTGCCAGGGCAGAGTGTCACCCCAGTGCAACTCATATCTGGTGTAACAGTAGTGTAGATTTTAAAAAAAACAACACTTTTTTTGACTGTGTTAAATAATAGCAGTCAGTTTCCTTCACACGTGTGCGTTTCAGGGCCTGCCTGCCAGGGCACAGTGTCACCCCAGTGCAACTCATATTTGGTGTAACAGTAGTGTAGATTTTTAAAAAAAAAAAACACTTTTTTGACTGTGTTAAATGATAGCAGTCAGTTTCCTTCACACGTGTGCGTTTCAGTGCCTGCCTGCCAGGGCACAGTGTCACCCCAGTGCAACTCATATCTGGTGTAACAGTAGAGTAGATTTAAAAAAAAAAACACTTTTTTGACTGTGTTAAATAATAGCAGTCAGTTTCCTTCACACATGTGCGTTCCAGGGCCTGCCTGCCAGGGCACAGTGTCACCCCAGTGCCACTCATATCTGGTGTAACAGGAGTGTAGATTTAAAAAAAAAAAAACTTTTTTGACTGTGTTAAATAATAGCAGTCAGTTTCCTTCACACGTGTGCGTTTCAGGGCCTGCCTGCCAGGGCACAGTGTCACCCCAGTGCAACTCATATCTGGTGTAACAGTAGTGTAGATTTAAAAAACACAACACTTTTTTGACTGTGTTAAATAATAGCAGTCAGTTTCCTTCACACGTGTGTGTTTCAGTGCCTGCCTGCCAGGGCACAGTGCCACCCCAGTGCAACTCATATCTGGTGTAACAGTAGTGTAGATCTAAAAAAAACAACACTTTTTTGACTGTGTTAAATAATAGCAGTCAGTTTCCTTCACACGTGTGCGTTTCAGGGCCTGCCTGCCAGGGCACAGTGTCACCCCAGTGCAACTCATATCTGGTGTAACAGTAGTGTAGATTTAAAAAAACAAAACACTTTTTTTGACTGTGTTAAATAATAGCAGTCAGTTTCCTTCACACGTGTGCGTTTCAGTGCCTGACTGCCAGGGCACAGTGTCATCCCAGTGCAACTCATATCTGGTGTAACAGTAGTGTAGATTTAAAAAAAACAACACTTTTTTGACTGTGTTAAATAATTGCTGTCATTTTCCTTCACACTTGTGCGCTTCAGGGCCTGCCTGCCAGGGCACAGTGTCACCCCAGTGCAACTCATATCTGGTGTAACAGTAGTGTAGATTTAAAAAAAAAAAAAAACACTTTTTGACTGTGTTAAATAATAGCAGTCAGTTTCCTTCACACGTGTGCGTTTCAGTGCCTGCCTGCCAGGGCACAGTGTCACCCCAGTGCAACTCATATCTGGTGTAACAGTAGTGTAGATTTAAAAAAACAACACATTTTTTTGACTGTGTTAAATAATAGCAGTCAGTTTCCTTCACACGTGTGCGTTTCAGTGCCTGCCTGCCAGGGCACAGTGTCACCCCAGTGCAACTCATATCTGGTGTAACAGTAGTGTAGATTTAAAAAAAACAACACTTTTTTGACTGTGTTAAATAATAGCAGTCAGTTTCCTTCACACATGTGCGTTTCAGTGCCTGCCTGCCATGGCACAGTGTCACCCCAGTGCAACTCATATCTGGTGTAACAATAGTGTAGATTTTAAAAAAAACATAATTTATGCTTACCTGATAAATGTATTTCTCTTGTAGTGTATCCAGTCCACGGATCATCCATTACTTGTGGGATGTTCTCCTTCCCAACAGGAAGTTGCAAGAGGATCACCCACAGCAGAGCTGCTATATAGCTCCTCCCCTAACTGCCATATCCAGTCATTCGACCGAAACAAGCCGAGAAAGGAGAAACCATAGGGTGCAGTGGTGACTGAAGTTTAATTAAAATTTAGACCTGCCTTAAAAGGACAGGGCGGGCCCGTGGACTGGATACACTACAAGAGAAATAAATTTATCAGGTAAGTATAAATTATGTTTTCTCTTGTTAAGTGTATCCAGTCCACGGATCATCCATTACTTGTGGTATACCAATACCAAAGCTTAAGTACACGGATGATGGGAGGGACAAGGCAGGAACTTAAACGGAAGGAACCACTGCCTGTAGAACCTTTCTCCCAAAAACAGCCTCCGAAGAAGCAAAAGTATCAAATTTGTAAAATTTTGAAAAGGTATGAAGCGAAGACCAAGTCGCATCTGTTCAACAGAGGCCTCATTTTTAAAGGCCCAGGTGGAAGCCACAGCTCTAGTAGAATGAGCTGTAATTCTTTCAGGGGGCTGCTGTCCAGCAGTCTCATATGCTAAACGGATTATACTCCGAAGCCAAAAAGAAAGAGAGGTTGCCGAGGCCTTTTGACCTCTCCTCTGTCCAGAGTAAATAACAACAGGTGAGATGTTTGGCGAAAATCTTTAGTAGCCTGCAAGTAAAACTTCAATGCACGGACTACGTCTAGATTATGCAAAAGACGTTCCTTCTTTGAAGAAGGATTAGGGCATAATGATGGAACAACAATCTCTTGATTGAAACCACCTTAGGTAAAAACCCAGGTTTTGTACGCAGAACTACTTTATCTGAATGAAAGATCAGATAAGGAGAATCACAATGTAAGGCAGATAACTCTGAGACTCTTCGAGCCGAGGAAATAGCCATCAGAAAAAGAACTTTCCATGATAGAAGTTTGATATCAATAGAATGAAGGGGTTCAAACGGAACCCCTTGAAGAACTTTAAGAACCAAGTTTAAGCTCCATGGGGGAGCAACAGGTTTAAACACAGGCTTAATTCTAACTAAAGCCTGACAAAATGCCTGAACGTCTGGAACTTCTGCCAGACGCTTGTGTAAAAGAATAGACAGAGCAGAAATCTGTCCCTTTAAAGAACTAGCTGATAGTCCTTTGTCCAAACCCTCTTGTTGGAAGGACAATATCCTAGGAATCCTAACCCTACTCCATGAGTAATTCTTGGATTCACACCAATGAAGATATTTACGCCAAATCTTGTGGTAAATTTTGCTGGTGACAGGCTTTCGTGCCTGTATTAAGGTATCAATTACTGACTCGGAGAAACCACGCTTTGATAGGATCAAGCATTCAATCTCCATGCAGTCAGTCTCAGAGAAAGTAGATTCGGATGATTGAAAGGACCTTGTATTAGAAGGTCTTGTCTCAGAGGCAGAGTCCATGGTGGAAAGGATGACATGTCCACTAGGTCTGCATACCAGGTCCTGCGTGGCCACGCAGGCGCTATCAATATCACTGATGCTCTCTCCTGTTTGATTTTGGCAATCAGACGAGGGAGCAGAGGAAACGGTGGCCAGGTTGAAGAACCAAGGCGCTGCTAGACCATCTATCAGTGCCGCTTCTGGGTCCCTGGACCTGGATCCGTAACAAGGAAGCTTGGCGTTCTGGCGAGACGCCATGAGATCCATTTCTGGTTTGCCCCAACGGAGAACCAATTGAGCAAACAACTCCGGATGGAGTTCCCACTCCCCCGGATGAAAAGTCTGACGACTTAGAAAATCCGCCTCCCAGTTCTCTACCCCTGGGACATGGATCGCTGATAGGTGGCAAGAGTGAGTCTCTGCCCAGCGAATTATCTTGGAGACTTCTGACATTGCTAGGGAACTCCTGGTCCCCCCTTGATGGATGATGTAAGCCACAGTCGTGATGTTGTCCGACTGAAATCTGATGAACCTCAGTGTTGCTAACTGAGGCCAAGCTAGAAGAGCATTGAATATTGCTCTCAACTCCAGAATATTTATTGGGAGGAGTTTCTCCTCCTGAGTCCATGAACCCTGAGCCTTCAGGGAGTTCCAGACTGCACCCCAACCTAGAAGGCTGGCGTCTGTTGTTACAATGGTCCAATCTGGCCTGCGAAAGGTCATACCTTTGGACAGATGGACCCGAGATAACCACCAGAGAAGAGAATCTCTGGTTTCCTGATCCAGATTTAGTAGAGGGGACAAATCTGTGTAATCCCCATTCCACTGACTGAGCATGCATAATTGCAGCGGTCTGAGATGCAGGGGCGCAAATGGCACTATGTCCATCGCCGCTACCATTAAGCCGATTACTTCCATGCACTGAGCCACCGTGGGGCGCGGAATGGAGTGAAGAACACGGCAAGCATTTAGAAGTTTTGATAACCTGGACTCCGTCAGGTAAATTTTAATTTCTATAGAATCTATCAGAGTCCCTAGGAAGGAAACCCTTGTGAGAGGAGATAGAGAACTCTTTTCTTCGTTCACTTTCCACCCATGCGACCTCAGAAATGCCAGACCTATCTCTGTATGAGACTTGGCAATTTGAAAGCTTGATGCCTGTATCAGGATGTCGTCTAGGTCAGGAGCCACCGCTATGCCTCGCGGTCTTAGAACCGCCAGAAGTGAGCCCAGGACCTTTGTAAAAATTCTTGGGGCTGTAGCCAACCCGAATGGAAGAGCTACAAACTGGTAATGCCTGTCTAGAAAGGCAAACCTCAGGAACCGATGATGATTCTTGTGGATCGGAATGTGAAGGTAGGCATCCTTTAAGTCCACTGTGGTCATGTACTGACCCTTTTGGATCATGGGTAAAATGGTTCGAATAGTTTCCATCTTGAATGATGGAACTCTGAGGAATTTGTTTAGGATCTTTAGATCCAAAATTGGTCTGAAGGTTCCCTCTTTTTTGGGAACCACAAACAGATTTGAATAAAACCCCTGTCCTTGTTCCGTCCGCGGAACTGGATGGATCACTCCCATTACAAGGAGGTCTTGCACGCAGCTTAGGAATGCCTCTTTCTTTATCTGGTTTGCAGATAATCTTGAAAGGTGAAATCTCCTTTGTGGGGGAGAAGCTTTGAAGTCCAGAAGATATCCCTGAGATATGATCTCCAACGCCCAGGGATCCTGAACATCTCTTGCCCACGCCTGGCGAAGAGAGAGAGTCTGCCCCCTACTAGATCCGTTGTCGGATAGGGGGCCGCTCCTTCATGCTGTCTTGGAGGCAGCAGCAGGCTTTCGGCCTGCTTTTTCTTGTTCCAGGACTGGGTAGGTTTCCAGGCCTGCTTAGATTGAGGAAAAGTTCCCTCTTGTTTTGAAGTAGAGGGAGCTGATCCTGCACCTGCCTTGAAATTTCAAAAGGCACAAAAATTAGACTGTTTGGCCCTTGATTTGGCCCTGTCCTGAGGAAGGGTATGACCCTTACCTCCAGTAATGTCAGCAATAATTTCTTTCAAACCAGGCCCGAATAAGGTCTGCCCCTTGAAAGGAATGTTAAGTAATTTAGACTTTGAAGTCACATCAGCTGACCAGGATTTAAGCCATAGCGCCCTACGCACCTGGATGGCGAATCCGGAATTCTTAGCCGTTAGTTTAGTCAAATGAACAATGGCATCAGAAACAAATGAGTTAGCTAGCTTAAGTGTTCTAAGCTTGTCAATAATTTCAGTCAATGGAGCTGTATGGATGGCCTCTTCCAGGGCCTCAAACCAGAATGCCGCCGCAGCAGTGACAGGCGCAATGCATGCAAGGGGCTGTAAAATAAAAACCTTGTTGAATAAACATTTTCTTAAGGTAACCCTCTAATTTTTTATCCATTGGATCTGAAAAAGCACAACTGTCCTCAACCGGGATAGTGGTACGCTTTGCTAAAGTAGAAACTGCTCCCTCCACCTTAGGGACTGTCTGCCATAAGTCCCGTGTAGTGGCATCTATTGGAAACATTTTTCTAAATATAGGAGGTGGGGAAAAGGGCACACCGGGTCTATCCCACTCCTTACTAATAATTTCTGTAAGCCTTTTAGGTATTGGAAAAACATCAGTACTCACCGGCACTGCATAGTATTTATCCAGCCTACACAATTTCTCTGGCACTGCAATTGTGTCACAGTCATTCAGAGCAGCTAATACCTCCCCAAGTAACACACGGAGGTTCTCAAGCTTAAATTTAAAATTAGAAATCTCTGAATCAGGTCTCCCCGATTCAGAGACGTCACCCACAGACTGAAGCTCTCCGTCCTCAGGTTCTGCATATTGTGACGCAGTATCAGACATGGCTCTTACAGCATCTACGCGCTCTGTATCTCGTCTAACCCCAGAGCTATCGCGCTTGCCTCTCAATTCAGGCAATCTGGCTAATACCTGTGACAGGGTATTATTCATGATTGCAGCCATGTCCTGCAAAGTAATCGCTATGGGCATCCCTGATGTACTTGGCGCCATATTAGCATGCGTCCCTCGAGCGGGAGGCGAAGGCTTCCAACACGTGGGGAGAGTTAGTCGGCATAACTTCCCCCTCGACAGACCCCTCTGGTGACAATTCTTTTATAGATAAAGACTGATCTTTACTGTTTAAGGTGAAATCAATACATTTAGTACACATTATCCTATGGGGCTCCACCATGGCTTTTAAACATAATGATCAAGTAGTTTCCTCTGTGTCAGACATGTTTGTACAGACTAGCAATGAGACTAGCAAGCTTGGAAAACACTTTAAACAAAGTTAACAAGCAATATAAAAAACGTTACTGTGCCTTTAAGAGAAACAAATTTTGGCAAAAAAAAGGCAGTTGCACTAACAAAGTTTTTACAGTGTATGTAACAAGTTAGCAGAGCATTGCACCCACTTGCAAATGGATGATTAACCCCTTAATACAAAAAAACAGATTAACAAAACAAAAAATATGTTTTTTAAACAGTCATAACAACTGCTCCTACTTTTGAAGCCTTTTGAGCCCATCAGAGATGTCCTATAGCATGCAGGGGACTGCTGAGGGAAGCTGAATGTCACAGTTTGTAATTTTAACTGCACCAACTGTAACTTTTATACTATAACAGTGGAAAGCCTCTGTTTCTAGGCAAAAATAAAGCCAGCCATGTGGAAAAAACTAGGCCCCAATAAGTTTTATCACCAAAGCATATATAAAAACGATTAAACATGCCAGCAAACGTTTTATATTACACTTTTATAAGAGTATGTATCTCTGTTAATAAGCCTGATACCAGTCGCTATTAAATCACTGCATTTATGCTTAACTTACATTAATCCGGTATCAGCAGCATTTTTCTAGCAAGTTCCATCCCTAGAAATATGTTTACTGCACATACCTTATTGCAGGAAAACCTGCACGCCATTTCCTCTCTGAAGTTACCTCACTCCTCAGAATATGTGAAAACGGCAATGGATCTTAGTTACTTCTGCTAAGATCATAGAAATCACAGGCAGATTCTTCTTCTAATGCTGCCTTTGATAAAACAGTACCCTCCGGTACCATTTAAAAATAACAAACTTTTGATTGAAGTTAAGAAACTAACTATAATACACCATTCTCCTCTTACTACGTCCATCTTTGTTGAGAGTTGCAAGAGAATGACTGGATATGGCAGTTAGGGGAGGAGCTATATAGCAGCTCTGCTGTGGGTGATCCTATTGCAACTTCCTGTTGGGAAGGAGAATATCCCACAAGTAATGGATGATCCGTGGACTGGATACACTTAACAAGAGAAACAACACTTTTTTGACTGTGTTAAATAATAGCAGTCCGTTTCCTTCACACGTGTGCGTTTCAGTGCCTGCCTGCCAGGGCACAGTGTCACCCCAGTGCAACTCATATCTGGTGTAACAGTAGTGTAGATTTAAAAAAAAAAAACACTTTTTTGACTGTGTTAAATAATAGCAGTCAGTTTCCTTCACACGTGTGCGTTTCAGTGCCTGCCTGCCAGGGCACAGTGTCACCCCAGTGCAACTCATATCTGGTGTAACAGTAGTGTAGATTTAAAAAAAACAACACTTTTTTGACTGTGTTAAATAATAGCAGTCAGTTTCCTTCACACGTGTGCGTTTCAGTGCCTGTCTGCCAGGGCACAGTGTCACCCCAGTGCAACTCATATCTGGTGTAACAGTAGTGTAGATTTAAAAAACAACAACACTTTTTTGACTGTGTTAAATAATAGCAGTCAGTTTCCTTCACACGTGTGCGTTTCAGTGCCTGCCTGCCAGGGCACAGTGTCACCCCAGTGCAACTCATATCTGGTGTAAAAGTAGTGTAGATTTAAAAAAAACAACACTTTTTGGACTGTGTTAAATAATAGTAATCAGTTTCCTTCACACGTGTGCGTTTCAGTGCCTGCCTGCCAGGGCACAGTGTCACCCCAGTGCAACTCATATCTGGTGTAACAGTAGTGTAGATTTAAAAAAAACAACACTTTTTTGACTGTGTTAAATAATAGCAGTCAGTTTCCTTCACACGTGTGCGTTTCAGTGCCTGCCTGCCAGGGCACAGTGTCACCCCAGTGCAACTCATATCTGGTGTAACAGTAGTGTAGATTTAAAAAAAACAACACTTTTTTGACTGTGTTAAATAATAGCAGTCAGTTTCCTTCACACGTGTGTGTTTCAGGGCCTGCCTGCCAGGGCACAGTGTCACCCCAGTGCAACTCATATCTGGTGTAACAGTAGTGTAGATTTAAAAAAAAACAAAAAACTTTTTGACTGTGTTAAATAATAGCAGACAGTTTCCTTCACACGTGTGCGTTTCAGGGCCTGCCTGCCAGGGGACAGTGTCACCCCAGTGTAACTCATATCTGGTGTAACAGTAGTGTAGATTTTAAAAAAAACAACACTTTTTTGACTGTGTTAAATAATAGCAGTCAGTTTCCTTCACACGTGTGCGTTTCAGTGCCTGCCTACCAGGGCACAGTGTCACCCCAGTGCAACTCATATCTGGTGTAACAGTAGTGTAGATTTAAAAAAACAACACTTTTTTGACTGTGTTAAATAATAGCAGTCAGTTTCCTTCACACGTGTGCGTTCCAGGGCCTGCCTGCCAGGGCACAGTGTCACCCCAGTGCAACTCATATCTGGTGTAACAGTAGTGTAGATTTAAAAAAAACAACACTTTTTTGACTGTGTTAAATAATAGCTGTCAGTTTCCTTCACACTTGTGTGCTTCAGGGCCTGCCTGCCAGGGCACAGTGTCACCCCAGTGCAACTCATATCTGGTGTAACAGTAGTGTAGATTTAAAAAAAAAAACACTTTTTGACTGTGTTAAATAATAGCAGTCAGTTTCCTTCACACGTGTGCGTTTCAGTGCCTGCCTGCCTGCCTGCCAGGGCACAGTGTCACTCCAGTGCAACTTATATCTGGTGTAACAGTAGTGTAGATTTAAAAAAAAAAACACTTTTTGACTGTTTTAAATAATAGCAGTCAGTTTCCTTCACACGTGTGCGTTTCAGTGCCTGCCAGGGCACAGTGTCACACCAGTGCAACTCATATCTGGTGTAACAGTAGTGTACATTTAAATAAAACAACACTTTTTGGACTGTGTTAACTAATAGCAGTCAGTTTCCTTCACACGTGTGCGTTTCAGTGCCTGCCAGGGCACAGTGTCACCCCAGTGCAACTCATATCTGGTGTAACAGTAGTGTACATTTAAAAAAAATTACAATTTTGACTGTAATAGATTGAATAGCAGTTAGTTGTCTGCAAGCGTGTGTGTCAGGCCTACAGCGTCTACTCTGCCAACTTCTGCCAGTGTAGAGTGCTACTCATATCTGTTGTCACAGTAGCTTGCACGCATAGTACCACCAATCGAAAAAGAAATGACAGGCAGAGGCAGGCCACCCCGCAGGGGCCGTTGTGTTCGTGGTGCTGTGATTCCCTTTGGCCCTAGAATAATGCCCAGTGTTCAGAGGCCACGTACCCCGAACTCGAACATTTCTGAGGGCATAGTTGACTAGCTAACACAGAACACCCAATCTTCTACAGCTTCCGCTCTGAACCTTGACGCACCATCCTCCTCCAGCTTAGCTTCGGGCACCTCTCAAGTTACCACTCGCCCGCCTGCCGCCACCACCAACACTAGCACCACAGCCGCTTCACTTGATCTGTCAGAGGAGTTATTTACACATAAGTTGGAAGAAATGAGTGATGCACAACCATTATTGCCAGAGGATGTAGATAACAGGGATATGTCTCAGTCAGGCAGCATTACACACATGGACGTACGGTGTGATGATGATGATGTTGTACCCGCTGCAGGAGTTTGGTCTGTCACTGAGAAGCGGGCGTAACCCTTACACTACCTGCACGATACAACATCATACCTGATGTTTTAAAGCAAGTTATTCCAAACAATTTAGGAATGTTAGGTGATTTATGCCCTTTATGGCTTAAAACCAGACTCTGCATCAACTATGTAATTTTCTATGGGAGTTTTGCCATGTATCCCCCTCCGGCATGCCACAGTCTAGGTGTTAGTCCCCTTGAAACAACTTTTCCATCACTATTGTGGCCAGAAAGAGTCCTTGTGGGTTTTAAAATTCGCCTGCCCATTGAAGTCTATGGCGGTTCGCCCGGTTCGCCCGTTCGCGAACTTTGGGAAAGTTCACGTTCGCTGTTCGCGAACCCAAATTTTTATGTTCGCGACATCACTAAATTTTAATTTAAAATAAAAGTAAAAACAGTGGTATAATTTGTGTATTTTCTACTAACCAAAAAATATTAACATGCTTACATGTTTTGCTTTAACATTGATGATAGACAATTTTTAAGTACAATGTTCCAGTGAATAAAAAAAAATATATATATATACGTTGATTGGAGTAGCCGTGTTAGTCCAGAGATTTAGATATCAAAATAACAAGAGTATTGCATTGAGCAATGATACTTTTTTTATTGGACTAACTATACATTTATAAGTGCACAAACTCTTCCAAAAGCTTGTCAA